>NC_143510.1:38190636-38497511 GCF_031878675.1 Megascapheus bottae
TAGATCTCTGCCCCATTACGCCGCTCCTCCCACTAGCCCCACCTCCAATCTAGCAATTCAGCCCCTAGAAGAAATTGTAGACAAAGTACTTCATCCCAAGCAAGGTCTGACTTCTACCTGGATTCCAAACCCAAGGTGCTTCTGCTGCTCTGGGCAGTTCTACTACTGCACAAGTTACCATCTGCCTTGCTATGTATATGAGAAGAGCCTCTTCATCCTTTGTAGAAAAAAAATGGATAGAGAATAGTGGTTGAATGACATTATGTCTTAAATAAGATTTAAATATTGCTTTCATTTCCGGACTTTAAAACTCTTACATTTTCCCATACCCTTCTACACAACTTCCATTAAAGTAATATGTAGAACAGACTTTATGTAATATGTTGAACAGTTTTAGAAGAATTTTATATCAGCATAGACTTCTAAACTCATTCATAAGTTACTTTTTCCTTTTGGGTGGTACTGGGGATTAGACTCAGAACCTCAAGGTTGCTAGGCAGGTGCTCTACCATATGAGCCACTCCCCTAGCCCCTTTTTGCATTGGTTATTTTTGAGATAGTGTCTCTGGATTGTCTGAACTAGCCTTCACTGTTATCCTCTTCATGGTGCTTTCCCGAATCACTGGAATGGCAGTGTATGCATAGCACTGCACCCACTCATTGTGCTTCTAGTGACAGGTGTGAGCACTGTACCTGGCCACTCACTGGTCGAGAGAATTACGTGTGTGTGTGTGTGTGTGTGTGTGTGTGTGTGTGTGTGTGTGTGTGTGTGTGTGTGTGTGTGTGTGTGTGTGTGTGTGTCTTCGCTAGCTCCCACCACTGTGCTCTGATCTCTGCCTCTCATTAAGATTACAAGCATGAGCTACTGGCACTGGGCCAGATTCCTTCTTACAAAACAATGCAGACCGCTGAAAGTGAAGAGATACTTTTAAGGTGAGGATACCTCACATGGCTCACTTCAGGAGTGGGTAAAAATTCAGATGCCTGGGCTTCCATGCTTATTGCTAAATGCCAATCCACAGTCCCATCTACCATCCAGCAGCCTTGTGGCTGGAGCAAGCTGATCCTTCTCTTTCTTCTTGGCTTTCGCAAGCTTCCTCAGAGCTGTAAGGGTTGCATGAGTGTAAAACACTGGCGCAAGCTCCAGTGAAGTGCTAGGTAAATGTGAAGCAGAGGCGCTGGCAGGGTGGAGTGCTCAGGCTAGTTGTAACAAGCAGCCCCACCCCTCCCTGGGGAGGGGGATTGGGTGAGCTATGCTTGGAGTTTGGGGTTCCAAGGGACACAGCCTTTGGCACCTATGGGCCACTCCCCTCCTTTTACAAGAAACCTGGAGAAAGGTGCCTTTGCAGCACCCCAACCTCTGTGCATCAGAGAGAAAGAACTTATTTTTCCCTGGAAAAATAAGTGGAAATAGCCTGTTCTTCCAATGAGGCTTGGAATACATGCTAATTACCCCTAAGTCAGAACGCTCAGCAAAATGCCAAGAAATATCTAAGCCAGTTGTTCTGGTTACTTTGGAGGCAGATGTTGGGAAGGTTGTGGTTTCCGGCAGGCTAGCCCTAAGCATAAGATCTCCCCCTCCACCACCACCCCGCCTCCAACTCTCCATCTCAATCAATGGATGAATGTGTGCTGCATGCATGTCCCCCTATTGAAAAAGGCACAAAATGGATGGGGATGTGGTTCAAGTGGTAAAGGGCCTGCCTAGCAAGTGTGAGGCCTGAGTTCAAACACAAGAAAGGAGGAAAGGAAGGTAAGGAGGGAAGATGGGAGGAAGGAATGAAAAGAAGGAGGAACAGAGGAAGGAAGGAAGGAAGGAAGGAAGGAAGGAAGGAAGGAAGGAAGGAAGGAAGGGAGGGAGGGAGGGAGGGAGGGAGGGAGGGAGGGAGGGAGGGAGGGAGGGAGGGAGGGAGGGTGAAACTATAAATTATCCTTAGCCAGAGAAAATAACTACTAACCTGTTGTTTCTATGCACAGATACAAAGACAGGAAGAAAAAAGTGTGTAAAGGCTCATCACCCTGTTCCTTTTGGCAGTATGACAGGAACACTTTTTCATGACAACAGAAGGCCTGTGACATTTGAACGCTGTTTACTATTCCAAAGCATGGACATAATGTAACTTATTTCACCAGACTCTAATTCCCACTCATGGAGGTTTATTTCCTGTCTTGCTGGGCTGATAATCCAAGGTTCTGAGAACATTCTAGCTGCCAGCACATTGCTTTCATTAACCGTGAACACGTGTAGATTTCTCTGAGAAAACTCCAGGGATCAAGGCAGTCCTGCTGAAAGCTCCACCTCACTTTGAGCCTGGCAACGAAAGCCGGTTTGAGCCAGGCTGGAGTTTATTCCCTGGGGAGGGGTCTGCCTTGACCACATAAGCCCTCACCATCTCCAGTAAACTCTGTGACTATTATAGCAGCTAATTAGCCCTCTCTTAAGGTGCCATTTTCCTCATTTGTGAAACAGGGTTGGTGAGAGGCAACTCCCATGCTCAGACAGTCTTCCCACTGTGTGGGGGCACCGATTAAGTTTGTCACTTAGGACAAATTTAGTGAGCTAGAGGGTCATAAATAAATTTGCACTTTGGCCAAAACTCCTGAGGTCAAAAGGGCTGCATTCCTTCAAGATTTGTAACGCTAAATGTGGGCCTTCTGAATACTGAGCCCTTTGCGCCCTCAGAGAGCTAGTTTTATCTCTCACCACCACAGCCACTGCCTTTGCGGGTGAATCTGGCTAATTATCCTTTTCTATGGGAGCAAGGGATAGAGGCTGGCACAGCAATCCTTGAGGGCACGGAAGGCCTGGGATTGACATGAGTTGTCATGGCTTGCTCTCCAGAGCCATGTTAAGTGACACTTGCTGAACCTTGGTATGACATCTGCCATGCGCAGTGGAGGACACTCAGGCCTCTCCAGCCAGCAGCAGGTCAGCTCTTCGCCAGTCATCTCTAACATGGTCTCTCAGGGGCTCTGGTCTCACATTGATGTGCTGAGAGGTGGGGGAGGGTGGGGGGAGGAAAAAGGCAGGAATCCCAGCAATCCATGGCCCCAGCACCCTCCCAGGCCTTTGCTCACCCAGCTGTGAACAGCTGGGTCTAGTTTTCCCAGGCGAGGACCAGGATTACAGTTTCTAAGTTACTGTAAGGTAATCTACAGTGTGAATGCTCAGGCCCGGATCAGCCCGACTTCTAACGTTTGCCTGGCAAGGGGCCCTGAGAAGGAAGGGGACTCCTGACTCTCAGGCAGACACCAAATCCCTTGGTTCAGCTCCTAATGAATGGGAAAACCCATCCTCAGTCACGTTCTGTAAATGCATGCAGAGAGACAGGCCACAGGCGGCATTTTCTCCAGGTGCTGTTGCATTCTCTCCCCACAGTTCTGTGCTTGGGGTACGATTTGGAGAGGGGGTATCAGGGTCGCAGAGGAGCAGTGGGTGTATTCAAAACTGGGAGCTTGCCAGGCACCATAGGTTCATGCCTGTAATTCTAGCTACTCAGGAAGCTGAGGCCTGAGGTTCAAAGCCAGCCAGTTGGAGGCCAGACAGAAAAGTCAGTAAGACTCTTATCTCCAAATAAAAAAGCAGGAAGTGGAGATATGACTTAAGTGTTTAGCCTTGAGCAAGAACATTGCCTTGGCTCTGAGTCCCCGCTCTAGGGCCAGTGTGTGTGCATGTACACACGCACGCATACACACATCCATTCCAAACGTCAGTGGCTTAAACCAGCATCTCTCTGGCCAGTGATCTGACCACAGCCTTGACTGGATGGCATTCATCTGGCAGAGGGGCGCATCACAGGGTGCGAGGCAGTGTCTCTCAACTGGTGCCTTGGCAGGGAAAAGGTCGGTGGAGCTGGGATGTGGCCTGAGGCTCCAGGTGAGGTCTCACCACCCCCACACCACAGCTGAGGACCACAGACAAGGCTCCAAAAGACACAAGTGGAGGCTGCTCCAGGCCTGGGACTCAAGGGGAGACCCACAGTCCTGGCTTCCAAGGGGGAGGTGATCAAAGGGTGGGCCTTTTTTTTTGGTCTTTGTTCTATTCCTGGGGCTAGAACCCAGGGCCTAGACACAGTCTCTGCACTTATTTTGCTCAGGGCTAGTGCTCTACCACGTGAGCCACAGCACCATTTCTGGCCTTATTGGTTTGGAGATAAGAATCTGACAGACTTTCTTGCCTAAGCTGGCTTCTAACCTCCATCCTCAGATCTCAGCCTCCTGAGTGGCTAGAATTATAAGCATGAGACACTCATGTCAGGCCTTTCCCACATTTTGAAAGAGCAAGAAGGGGGAAATAGGGAGAGAGAGGTTAGGAGAGGAGAAACAGGGAAAAGGAAAGGCAAGAAGAGGAGAAATGGGAATGGAAGGGGAGAAATGGGAGGGGAGAGAAGAGGAAAGGAGAGAGGAGGGGAAATGGGAGTGGGAAGGGGAGGGGAGAGGGAAAGAGAAGGAAAAAAGAAGGAAGGGGAAAGGGGAAGGGAAATAGGAGGGGAGGAGGAGGGGACAGGAAGGGAGGAGAGGGGTTGGGAGGGAAGGAGAGGGGAAGAGAAGGGAGGGGGAGAGAGGGGAGAGAAGGGTAGGAGAGGGGAGGGGAGGGAAGGAGAGGTGAGGAGAAGGGAGGGGAAGAGAGGGGAGAGGAGATGAGGGGAGGGGAGGGGAGGGGAGGGAAAGAGAGGGGAGGAGAGGCTGATGGACATTTCCCCCTTTATAAATGGAAAGACCGAGGCTTGGAGAGCCGGTGTGCCCTGTGCAAGGGGAGCTGGCTGGTGAGGTGGGTGCAAGCGTCGCAGCCCTGTCCTGCTTCCTGAGTTTGGACATGGGTCCCTGGGCAGCTCTGTGGCTCCCACACACAGCAGACCATGTGCAGAGAGCATTCCTGACCCTTCACCTTGCTCACTGAAACCCCACAGGATGCGGAAGGGTCCCTCACCCCAGGGCAGCGCTGCAAGGAGAGCGCATGGCCTCGAGGCTCAGGGCCAGAGACAGGGTGGGCTGTCCTCCCTCTGGGCACCCTGAAGGCCCAATTTCCTCAAAGACACTCTGCTGAGAACTGACACCCAGATGCCCTTCAGAGGCCAGCATCAATGCCAGCGGCTCTCGGGTGCAGTGGGCAGATCCAGGATGGAGGTGTCCTGAAAACAGCTGACCGCAGCAGGCAGCTCGGTACTACACCCCCATCCCTTACAGCTGACAGAACACAGGATTGCTGCCTTTCCTGGCGCTGTTTATTGCTGTACAGTGTCAGCCTGGGTAACGGAGAGCAGGCAAGGAAGGCTTAATTATAAAAGAGAATCTCTTCAAGACATTTTAATTCCCTCCATTTTTTCCCCCTTGACAAGGACTCACACACATGCACCGAATTGTGAATTCGGCTGAATCGGGTGTTCTCAAAATCACTGTTAACATGACTTCTTAATCTCTTGGCTCAGTCCTATAATTTCAAAATTTTCTGATTAAGATTTGGTTTTTCTTTTCTTGGCAGCAATAGAGCAAGGAGGTGGAACGCCTGGGTTCTCAGGAGCCTGGGCGGCGGGGGGGATTCAGCTAAAAGGCCAGCATGACTGTGGTTATGACTTGAACTGAGGAGTCTGAGGTTGTTGTGCCTAGTTGAAAGACTGTGGTGATTGATTAGTGATATCTGCCAATGACACAGGCCAGGCATAGGTGTAGATACCTCAACATGGTGTGTTAGTTGCATCACTTCTAGCATTTATTTGCCTGATCCAATGCCAGATCCCTCTAGATTCCTGGGCCACTATCCTGTCTCTTTTCTTCTTTTCCACATTTTCTTTATGTCAGTTCTGACACACGGAACCCTTGGTAAAGACTGTCAAGGGTGTTTGCTCTTGCATACTCTCTCACTCTCTGATAGCGCCTTTCCTCTCTTTGTTCCTGTGGCCCATCCACAGTGTTACCAAAAGCAGCTGGTGGCCAACTGCTGCTGATAGCTCACGCCTGTAATCCTAGCTCTTCAGGAGGCTAAAATCTGAGGATCGCAGCTTGAAGCCAGCCTGAGCAGGAAAGTCTATGAGATTCTTATCTCCAATTAATCACAAGAAGCCAGAAGTGGATCTATGGCTCAAGTGGTAGAGCACTAGTCTTGAGCAAAAGAGCTCAGGGACGGTGCCCAAGCCCTGCGTTCAAGGACTAGCACAAAACAAAGATGCTGCTGGTGGTAAACAACATTCATGGGCCAACAGTTCACTGGAGATTGACAGAGGGCAGGAAAAGTCTGTGGTGAAGTGCCACCATTTTCACCAGAGAGACTGCACCCCTAACTGTCACTGGGAAGCAAATGGTGTCATGTACAATGGTGTCATGTGAGAGCATTCGTCACTGGTACTACACAAGCTTCCAGAAACGCATCAGACGTCACTGTTGGAATGATCTTTGTCCTGAGCCAGGGCTGTGGAGGTCACTGAGAACTTCGGCTCACAAGGTTAGCAGTCTGGGTGCACTCTGGCACACCCAGGTACCACCTGCATTACAGAACACCAGCTATGGGGGACTCTGACCCCAAGGGCGGGCAGCATTACCTCAATGACAGCAGAATGCAGTTAGTGCCATCATGCCCATTTTACAGAAAGGTAAACTGAGGCTTGTAGACTAAAAGCAACTGGCCCAAGATGGCTCTGCAGGGAGCTGAGCAGCTGCCCCTGGGCCTTTGCTATTCTACAACACATGTCAGTTGCAAGTGTGGCTCCTTGTGCCAGGCATAGCAGTGGCTATGTAAACACCCAGTCCCAGCACAAGCGGGAAGCCACAGTGGCCGTGGATCAAATGAGCACACCACAAGGTGGCTCCTTAGCCTGAAAGAAAGGAGAGTCCCTTAAGGAAGAAAATCACTATGTCTCTGAAGCCTGGCTCGCAAGTCCTGGGAATCCACGAGGGCCTAGGGGCAGGCAAGGTCTCTAAAGTGTGCTCTGCCTCAGTACTGTTTCTTTGGCACTCTCCATTCAAGTGCCAGCCACAGTGGGGATGCTGCCCAGGCTGGGGGTGTGGGGAGGGAGGGGCATCTGGATATGTGGCCAGGGCCTGAACCCCCGCCCAAAGCCACAGTCCTGTGTTCCTTGGTAAAAATTTTCCAGTGTAAGGGCCACAAGTTAAGTCCCCGTCTCCAGTTTTATTTCCTCTCTGTATTTAAAATAAAGATTCCATGTTAGGCTTAATTTTGTTCCTGTGGAAGACACCCCTGGGACAAGGACAGGAATACATTGGCTTAATCAGGGGAGGCCCAGGGATGCTGGTGGGGAAGACAGAAGAGGGTGGGGCTGGCCAAGGCAGTTACCAGCCGGATGCCACATGGCTTTTGTCCCAGGAGCCCCAGGGAGACATGGCACTTGAAAATAGAGATTTTTATGATTATTTAGCTATGGCAAGGCCAAGACAATTGCCACTGAAAAGTTAACGTGGTACCACAGTTCCCAAGAGACAGACATATCATGAAGTGGGATATCACAAAGCGGGATAAGCCCAGGGGCCCCAGGTGCAAAGGAAAGCATGAATAAGGCCTTGCTGTGTGTGTCCAGAAGGACAAATGAGACAGCATAGGCGAGCTCGGGACTGACTGGTGGGATGAGCAGCAGAGTTGGCTGCACGGCAAAACCCCTCAGTTCTATGACCTGGCGGGGGAAGGAGGAAGGAAGGTGAATGACGCTTGGTAAATCAGTCAGGTGAAGGCTCTAATTGGCTGGTTTGCATTTGAAAGTCACACCCCTTGTGTAGGGCCTGGCTCATCCTGGGTAGTGCAGGTCCTCTGTGTCACTAGGGCCCCGAATGTGAAAGGCCAGAAACAGAGGCTCCAGAAGCCATAGATAATATACATGGCAGAACTTACAGGGTGAGGGAGTCAGTGACCCCTCTCTGCGTCCCTGGAGGGAACTGTGCCCAGCTCTTTTGATGAGCAAGGCTGCAGAAGACTATGGGTGGATTCTGGATGCTGGAATGCCAAGAACACACGGAAATTTCCCCACCTGTGACTAAGTGCAGGCACCAATAGCTTGGCTCTCTGGCCTTGTTTTACACTCACAATTGTCTATTTCTTTTTCAGAAAGAAGCCCTTCAAAAGTGGACCCTAAATATCAGTAGAAGACAACCACTACTTGGTTTCCATGGATGCTGGCATGCTTAGTCCCCCACTGAGGACCTCAGAATGTGACGGCATTTGCAGAAAGGGCCTTGAAGAGATTGTTGGTTAGTCAAGTCCCCTACTCCAGTTTGGTGATGTCTTTATACCAGGAGATGGGGACAGAGGCATAAGGCACAGAGAGATGGTTGTGGGAGGATGTGCTGAGAAGACACCTGCACACCACAGAGGAGGCCCCAGAACCCGGCCCTCCTCCTGCTTGCACAGTGGCCTCCAGCCTTCTGAGCCTCAGGGAAATGTGTTTCTACCCCATGGGTGCCATTTGTCCTGGAAGCCTGGCCCAGCAGTGCACCAATGATGAGATCTGTTGGCTGTTCCCTTACTGAGGGGGTCTGAGGACTTCCTGCAGCCAGATCCAGCCCCTAGACTGAGAGAGGAGAATCATGGTTCAAAGCCAGCCTGAGCAGGTAAGTCCATGAGGCTCTTATTTCCAATTATAAAACACACAAAAAAGCCAGAAGTGGAGATGTGGCTCAAGTCGTAGTGCTAGCCTTGAACACAAAAGCTCAGGGACAGTGCCCAGACCCCATGTTCCCTGAGTTCAGACCCCAAGGTTGGCACATGCACACACACACACACACACACACACACACCCCATACGCATGCACGCACACACGCGCATTTGCTGGCCTAGCAAATACAAGGCTCTTGATTCAATCTCTGCTAGTACATCTGAGCACAAAATCCCAGCTCAACCATCTGCCAGCTGTGGGAACAAGAACAGGTCATGTCACCTCTTATACCTCAGTTTCTTCATCTCAACAGTGGCTGTCTTGAGGGCTAGATGGGTTTAAGGGTAGGTGTCTGACAGGTGAGTGACAGTGTCAATAATACCCAGCTCCATTCTATGTCTGGTGGCATCCCAGCCAGGCCATGACTACAGGACTGTGTTTCTGGGCCTGAGAGGCCTAGGAGAGCCTTTCCCCTCCTAGCTCCCCATTCCCCAGTCTCTGAACCCTATAATACGTATCTCCTAGCTGTATCAGCAGTATTTGGCCTTGGGAAGCCTCCGTTAATAAGCAGTAGCTTAGGGACTATGTGATTTTGGTCCTTTTCTGATTAATGTACAAAAGCATCCCCCATTGTCACACACATTGATCGTTTCTGATAATTGCCCAAGAGGTATAATCAGCACTCTAGTCCTGTACAGGCCTTGCACCCCAGAAGTTCCCTCTGAAATCAAGCCTCCTGCCACGCCTTAGCCTCAGGCAGCCTCTAATCCTCTGTCTCTGTGGCCTGCCTGGTTTAGAATTTCCCACACATGGACTCAGCTTCTCTTGTCTTTTATGTCTGGGTTCCTGCATTTGGCATGCTGGTTTGAAATCCACCCGTTCAGGTGGTCCCTCTCCACATCCAGCCCCTTCACGGGGCTGGGGAGCCTTGTGTCAGGGGACAGCGTCCAGTCCAGGGTATGTTCCCACTTACAGCTGAGGCACAGCATGGCTGTTTTTCATCTGGGCCAGCTGTGTGTGAATGGTGCTGCAATTCTTGGTGTGAACGTGATTTCTAGATTCTATGCCTGACTGGAGTTCTCTCTGTGCTTTATCTCATGGTATTGGACAGATGTTTAACATTTTCTCTTCTACCAGTACATGCTGTGGTAGAGATCCTTAGAAACCCAGTGCTAAGTGAGAGAAGCCAGACCCCCTCTCTCTCTGTGTCTCTCTCTCTGCCTCTATCTCTCTGTCTCTCTCTGTCTTTCTCTTTGTCTCTGTCTCTCTCCCTTTCTCCCTCCCCCCCCCCCCCTCTCTCTCTCTCTCTCTCTCTCTCTCCCTTACACATAGCACAGTCCCACCTACAGGGGAGATGCCCAGTGATGTGTGGAGACAGAGTAAAGTGGTGATGTCAGGTTGGTCAGCAGGGAGGAAAGGGAGCAACTGCCGGCCTGGGGAGACTTCCAGCACATTCTAGAGCTGACTGTGATGGACCAGAGTTCCACAACTCCACCAATAGACTAAAAACCACAGAGTCGCACGTGTTTTGGGGGAGGATTGCATGCTATGGGAACTCTATTTCCATAGAGTCATTAAAATCACTTGTTAAATGAATTAATGATATAATAATTGGCTGATGCCATGCCCGAATGGACACTCTTGTTTCCTGGCTGCTAAATTACTTGGATGCCCTTTGTAGTTATTTTTAATTCAATTTAATCCACTATATTGCTTGAATACCAAGTGCAGCACTTTGAGCTCAAAGACATGGGGGATAAGAATCCTCATCTCAGAGACACCCACTTGAGAGAAGGAAGCAGGCTGTGTTCAAAGCTATATGGGATCATACATGTTCTCTTACAAAGTCCAGCCCAATAAGACCTTTTTTTTTTTCTTTTGGCCAATCCTGAGGCTTGAACTCAGGGCCTGAGCACTGTCCTTGGGCTTTCTCAAGGCTAGAACTCTACCACTTGAATCATAGCACCATTTCTGATTTTTTCTGTGTATGTGATACTGAGGAATCGAACCTAGGTCTCTGTGCATGCTAGTCAAGCACTCTAGGTCAAACTCCTGGCACCAAGACTCATTTTTATTATAATTGTGACTATTTTCACTTGCTAGAATAATTTTAACTCTCAGATGGTACTGACACAGTGTTGTACAGACAGGGTCAATAAGTCCCCAGACTCACACAAGCAATAAATGGTATGCCGAGGCTAGAAGCTCAGAAGGTTTGGTTCTGGGGTCTATGGCTTTGACCTCTGTACCCTGCTGCCTGCTCAAGGTCACACTGCTCCATGGTAAGAGGTCCAGGCCACAGCAGTGGTATGACTGCTGGAAGTGCCCTCACGTCTCCTCCTGTGCAAGTCAGGCTCTCAGTCTTCACTCCTTTCTCCTTTTTCATTTCTCCCCACCTGGCCAGCCTCTGGTTCTGACCATCCCCAGGCACGGTTCCAAAAGCAAAGCAGAAACAGCACCCTGCTTGGTATGGACAGAAGTGGGTGGTTTCATTGAAGCATGAACATAGGGGAATCAAAATAACAACAGAAGTATAAAAAAAAAGTCTGCAAGCCACAAGAGGCCATGTTGGCACACTGAATCCAAAACACCTGCATTAAAATCACCTCTGCCATCTACGAGTCACATGAACTCACACAGATCAGTCAGAGCCCTGTTCCATTCTTGAGGCAACATGACAATGCTCCCCTCAGGGAGTCCTGAGGTGGCCTGAAAAGGACTATAGGAGAGCCTGCTCTGACCTGTGAGGCAGCCCTTAATGTGTGCCCGTCAGCTTTCCACGACTGAAACCAGTGCCTGATAGTGATCAACTTACAGAGAGGGAGGGTTGATTTTGGTTCTTATGGTCTGTTGAACCTGTTGCTTTTGGGCTAATGGGAAGCAAAACCATGTACTTCATGCACTGAAAAAGGAGGGGAAGTGTCTGAGATTCTATAGTCACTCTCAATGATCTAAAGACCTATCACCGGGCCACCCCTTATAGGCCTACCATCTCCAACAACTCCACACTGGAGGTACAGCCTTTACCACAGGTGCCACTGGGGGACACTTAACATCTAAACCAAACTTTCACATTCAATGTCAATGTCATTCTGAACAGAACACTTGGGAACCATTACAAGGCCCCTCTCAGCAGACCTCACACAGATTCTTGGAGTCTCCAATTAGCACGTGCAATTTCAACACTTCACTTCTCCAAACAGGACTCTAAATTCCTATTCAGTAGTTTACAGGACTCTGATGCTGGCATTCCTATCTCCCCCCCCCTCACCCCCCCACACTCACAGGTCTTTAACACTTGACAGTTGATGAGCAATTGGCTCTCCTGGTGGCAGAGTGATTCTACTGTTGTCAGAGCCGGACCTCCTAGGGAGACCCAGGAGAAAAGAGAGCTTTCAGAAACATTTTAATTGTAAGTGGAATTCATTAGTTTAGATCCCATTACAATAAATTATCATCTGCTGCTTTAAATCATAACAAAATGGACACCACAATGATTAGAGAAAGACCCTGTAATAAAGCTACCCTTGATAATAAGAACAGCAGACTGGTCTTCAACCCAACCAATTATTTTCCCCAATAGGCAAAGGCTCCCACTTGAAGACTGAAAAAGAAAAAAAAAAAAAAAGAAGAAAAAGAAAAATAGAAGCCTGATTCTCATAATTTTTTCTCAGAAGAATATTAACATTGACATCCACAGGCAAATTTAATTATGGAAGTGGCCTGCTTAAAACCCTCTCCAGGTTTTCATCTCACTTAGGAGCGAGCTCTGTCAAAGAGTAACACTGAAAGGAGAAAAACCTGACTCTTAAACTAATAGAGAATAAATACGTGTCAAAAATTTATTTAATTCATTAATGAGAAAACCAGTCAGGATGGCGGAGCTGACTCAAAAAAGCGTTGCCGACAGGGCTTCCTTCTGTTCCTCGGGAGAGCATACTAAAGTGAATTTTAATTTATTTGTTGGTGTTTAAAATCAAAAACACAACACTGACTGGTGTGTTTCCAAGCAGCAGTCATAAGCTTTCGGGGGGTCACTCCCCATCACACGGAAACCATGTGTCTTTCCACAGTGCAGCAGGCACTATATGTCCACGTACCTTGTTTCATCTCATTTTCCTCCTAGCCATGACAGCAAACCCTCCAAGCTTCCATGCATCCCAGGGCCTGTACATTTGCTACTTCCTTTCTAGAGAGATTCTCTTCGCCGCCCCCAGATTCGCATGGCTCATTATTTTTCCTGACTGTCCACCCTGAGGCGACCCCACTTCGGGCCTCCCTTTTGCTCGGTTCCACTTCCTTCCTTCCTAGTCCTTATCACTCTGAAGTTACTTATGTGCTTGCTTATGCTTCATATATACCCACACTTGACATGCAAACTAGGTCACGCTGCAAGTCCTGCAGTGTGCACAGTGCCTGGTACATGTCGTTACTCAACAGGTCGTGGCCAAATGAATAAATGAGCAGCGTCCTACTCAACACATCGCATGACAACCCTTGTCCCCACAGAGCTGTTGAGTTCATTTTCCTGGCCCTTTGTGTGACCTGGCTGGCATAGCCACCCAGCCTTTCCAATATGTACAGAAAAAAATAGTGTTTTTTTTTTTAAAAAGTAGTTATTTAACCAACATTATATACCAGGTATGTCTGTCCACAAGAACTGTAGACATTTACCCTTGCCAACAGTTATACATGCAGAGTATCTTCATTGCCTCTTCCTGATGAGGAAACTGAGGCATAGAGAGCCATTCTGAGGCCATCAGCCAACAAAGGGCAGAGCAGCCTTCCAGCTGGTATACAGCAAGTCCTTGCCTGTCAGCTGGGGACGAGGCTGGGAGTCTCTCACCCTTCCCCAGGGACCTTGGGCAGAATCTAGGATGGCATACTTTGAGTCCCGGTGTGGCAGGTGGCTGTCAGGGAGTGTGCTGGGGACTGTGACAGATGAATCCCTGGGTGGCAGTGTCCTCTAATGCCACTGCCTGTTATCAGTCACTCTGCCAGATCCACACTTCACCCTGTCCTTGGTGCCAGATGCAGACTGTCCCCTCCCTGTGGAACCGTCTGTGTCCTGGTGAGGGTCGTGGAGGGGAACTGGGAAACACGAACCACCTAGCGCCCCCCCCCCCAGTGGTGGTGGTGGCGGTTCTGATGGGAGTCACTGCTGACAAACTCCTACTTCAGCTCTTCAACCTGAACATGGCAAAACCATACCACAGGTGGTCCAGGGTCAGGAGCTCGGCTTTGCCAAGGGTTGCTTTAGGATCCCATTTATTTCCACCAGCCACTCCCAAAAGTAAGTAACAGGAGAAAATCGCTGTGCTTCTGCTACTTCACAAATTTCAAGACAAGGCCCCCAGCCACCTTCCAGACCCCGCAACCCCAACCACCTCCAGGATTTCAGGATAAAAACAGGAAAACCAGAGCCAGGTATTCCTGTGGCTCACACCTGTAATCCTAGCTACTCAGGAAGCTGAGATCTAAGGATCAGTTTGAAACAGCCTTGGCAGAAAAGTCCTCAAGACTCATCTCCAATCAGCTACCCAAACAGCCAAAAGTAGAGCTGTGGCTCAAGTGGTGGTGTACTAGCCTTGTGCAAAAAAGCTCAGGGACAGTGCTCACCCTGGCCAGAAGCCAAGAAACTGAGACTTCTCTACTGGCTTTTAAAGAGGGAGGCTTTTAAAGGGAGAGGGAGGCAGACATGAAACAGACTAAAGAAAACCAGTACACACTGTAGACCTTTAAAGAGCTCAAGAGAGGAGGAAAAAGCTGTCAACTCCTACCAGGCAAAACTGTAATAAATGTCTCATTAATTGTCTATAAAAACAAGGCTGGCACAGTGCCTCATGCCTGTAATGCTAGCTTCTCAGGAAGCTGAGAACTGAGGACAGGCTTCAGAGCCAACCTGGGGAGACAAATCTGAGAAATTCTTATCTGCAATTAACATGCAAAAGCTAGAAGTGGAGATATGGCTCAAGTGGTAGGGTACCTGCAAAGGCCTTGAGTTTAAAACCCATTACCAGCACATATCTACACACACCAAAAATGTCTATAAAACAACGGGGCCCATTTTCACTGTTTTGTTTTCATAAAGTTGCTATTGCACCTAAAAATAATTGGTGAATTGATTACTTCATTTTGCAAGAACTGCTGAGTTTGCATAATGATTACTAAGAAAGCAGAGCCAATAGTTAATGAAACGAGTTATTATTTATAGGCAAGTGGGCTCAAAAGCAAAACTGTAAAAATCCTTTTTGAAAAGTGTATTTATACACATGCAGATGACATGGTACACTTGTAATGTTTGGTTTGATATATAACCCAAGGCTTCTGAAGGTGAGAATGATGAGGTTCAGTGACCTCTTTAAGCTGTCACACTGTTATTAGGTGTTGTGTTTTTTTTTTTTTTTGCCAGTCCTGGGGCTTGAACTCAGGGTCTGAGCATTGTTGTTGGGCTTTCTCAAAGCTAGAGCTCTACCACTTGAGCCACAGCACCACCACTTCTGGCTTTTTCTATGCATGTGGTACCGAGGAATCTCACTGGGGTCTTCACACATGCTAGGCAAGCACTCTACTACTAGGCCAAACTGGTGGCCCTGTTATTAGTTTTTGATGAACTCTTTACAGTAGTATACACCCTTCTCTGAGGAAGTCCTTGCTTTTCTTTATTGGAGATGTTGACTTCAAAGGCAACACTGGGCACTCTACACACACATGAATGATTGCCTTCTAGTGGAGAAAAACAGCCATTTTTCTCTTTCACCACAGCAATCTGCACACCCTCCTGTGACCCCACTGTCCAATCCATTTGCTGCCGCAGGGGTCACAGACAGCCTCACCTCCATGTCAAATCTCTGGTTCGTACTGCTTTCTTTCTGGGCAGCCCAAGGAAGGTAGATGTACATCCTGAACTTACAGCTCTCCTGGCTAGCCCCACTTTCCAGCCTTCAGGGATAAAGCAGCTGTAAAGATTCTTTCCCCCATGCTACTTCTCCTCCTTACCCCGCTAAGAACAAGGGTGGAAGGAGGCCATTAGCCCCAGGTTACAGGTCAAAGGGGACATTCCCTTACCGAAGGGATCCTTAGACCTTTGTCTAAATGCCACTTCAAGGAGCAGTTTGACTTCAAATGGGCAGATGACATGCTTGCTTCCCCCTCCCCACACTTGCCTAGAAAGGCTGGGCTCAGCCTCTCCTTGCCCTTGAGGAAGCCCCATGTGGGCCAGGACTGGAAGGGCCCTGAAAGGTGGGAGCAGCATCCATTCCACAGATGAAAAACCTTAAACCCAGGGAAGGTAAGTGAGATGCTCTAGGTCAGAGTTAGCAGGCAAGTAAATGCCAGTCTGTGGACAGAACTAAGGTTTGAATTCAGGGCCTTAGGCTTGGTAGGCAGTTGCCCTCCCAGTCTGTCTTCAAGACAAAGTGTGTTTGTTCTTTGAGAAGCCTCCCCATCCCTCCTCCTCCCCTCCACCCCCAGTCCACCCTATTAGTCTCCATCGAAAACAGAAACAAGTTGCTAACATTACCGTGTAATGCCTTGGGGCAAGGAACAGTTTTCTTCTCTGTCAAATGGGCTGGCACTACCACAGCCAGGCTGGGGTGAGGCCAGACCTCTAAACCTTAGGCCAGCTCTATCACAGTAGCAGCATACTTTCAAAACAGGACAGGAACAGCCTGAAGATGGGAGTTTATACCTAGCACCTCACGGGATAAAGAGGAAATGTGGAGCAGGGAATGATGTCTTTGGGCAGAGGCTCTAGGAGAGTGATGGACTGCAAGAGGCAATGCAAGTCAGAAGGGGAGAAGGTTCCTACAGTGTTTTCTGGAACTTACCGCACTGTACTAGGGGTGACAATAAATGCTCTAGAGGGTTTCCAGGGCAGGGAAGCATGCTTCTCTCTGCAGCAGTGCTGAGTCTGGGCTCTCGGGTAGATGCGGCGTCCTCGGGGTTGCCCCAGTCACTTGCTCGGCACCCCACCCCACTGTCCCAGCCATCCAGCCTAAGCTGTGGGGTTGGTTGATGCATCAAGTCTCTCCACCTGAGGTGCCCCACCCACCTTCCTCAAAGTCCCAGCTCGGTTCTTTAAAATGACATCACCTGGGATCTTGGCGGTGTCCTGGCTTAGTATGGGGGTTGGAATGGGGGGGGGGTGGGATGAGGGGATGGGGGGAACCCAGACAAGGCAGGAGGGGAGGCTCCGCGCACACTGTTAAGGGCCAGGCGCGTGGTCGTTGCTATTGGCATTCGGTTCAAGAAAAGGCGCGGATCCAATTCCCTGCAGGTGAAACTTCCGGGTGGCCTGGAGACCCAGGACCCCCCCCTCCCACGCCCCGTCACTGGCCGGGGTGGGTGAGGGCGGGGCGGGCCCTCGGCCCCGAGCTCGGCCGCGTGCCGACCCGCGGCCACCGCGGGAAACCCCGGGCGTGCTTTCCCGCTCGATACGCTCTCCGGCCCCGCTCAGAACTTCCACTGGAGCTACCTCGCATCATCCTTGACTACCACGACTGTCATCAGGCGCACACTGCAGCCCGGGCGAGCTGGGCAGCCGCACCTGCCGCTGGGATCCCGGGCTGCCAGCACCTGCGCCGCGCGCGCGGCACCGCCCCGCCCGGCCCGGCCCGGCCGCCCGCGCACATGCGCACTCCGCCCGCGCCGCGCCCGCCCCGCGCGCCCCGCGCGCCCCGCGCCTCCGGGAGGAGCAGATGGAGAGGCGGACGCGCCCCGCTCCGCCGGGATCCCCGTCGCTCGGGAGGCCGCGCGAGGGCACAGCGTGGACAATACGCAGATTGGAGGGGTGACCTCGTGGAGCGGAAACAGACGTCTCCATGGAAGGCGCGGCGCGTGGGGCGCCCCGCCAGCCCTGGAGGGGCTCGCATGGCCTCCTTCCCCCACCCCCGCGCCCCACCCCTAACTCCAGGCCCCGCAGGGGAGGAGCTCGCTGCCGCGGGGAACGAGGTTCAGGGTCGGGATCCAGGGTGGCCTGGACCTCACCTTCACCGGCCCTGCCTCCCTCGACCACGCCCCCCCCCCCCCCCCGCAGGCGAGGGGGCCACGAGACCAGGATGTGCCCCTCCGGGGAGCAGAGTCTTTAAGTGCAGCTCTGGGAGGTGAGGGGAGAGGGAACATGGGAGCGAGGGCCGGGACCCCGACCAGAGGAGGATGGCCGCTGTGCGGGGAGGAAAGGTGGGAAGACAGCTTGGAGCCCGCGGGAGGCGACTGTGCCACCGACAGCCTGACGGAAAAGGCCCTGGCAGGACACGAACTGCCAGCTCTAGCACCTCCCCGTGGCCGGTGGCAGGAGCCAGCTTGGGAATAGAGGGCATCCTGCAGATGGCAGGCCTGTCAGTCTGTCACTCTGCCCGCCGCTCCCTTCCTGTATCTGTCTGCTAGAGATGGAGCCCAAGGCCTGGCGCACACTAGGCACAGCTGTACCACTGAGCACTTCCCCCAGCCCCACGGTTTTCTCGCAAAAGGGGTGGGGGCTGAAAAGATGAGAGGCATTTATCAGGAGCCTGGGATGCAGGCTGTAGTGTCACCTGTATTAATACCCTGTATTAAGATATATGAGTGTTCTCTCCCTCCCCCTCCCTTTCCCCCTCTTTCTCTAAACATGTCCTAGTGACTCCAGAATAGTCTTTCTTTCCATCTGCAGTAAGTTTCATCTTTTCACTTAAGGGAACCCATTACAACTCTCATCCAAATGTCAGCATCACAACGCTTTCTGCTTTGAGGACCATCGTTCAGTAAGGGATCACTTGAACACAGCATCGCAAGGCTACAACATGTGAGCCTACAGCCAAGGCAGCTGTCATGTGATGACAGGCAGGGGGCATGTCCAGGTGGGCACAGGACAATTCACGCTGCAGGGTGGAGCAGAACGTAGTGAGGCTCCATCACATCCTTCAGAACTGCACACACTTGTGTGAATCCAGGCGGGGGGATTTCCCAGACCATGGTAATTAACAAACCATAATAAACAACTGTGGATAAGGGGTGATCACTGTAGTCACAAGAACACCGTGACAGGTACTGGGACAACACTAATGGAGACTGATTGGATATCTGAGGGATGACTGGATGGATGGAAGGAAGGCTGGTGCTGGGATCCCCAGGCAGAAGTATGTGAATGGGTACCTCAGTAATACCATGTAACGACACCACCTGTTACATCATTTTCACCAGTTGTCCTCTCCTTGGTATGTTGTTTCCACTCCACAGAGCCTTGCAACTTTCTCTTCCTCCTCCCTGTGCTGAGTTTGCAGGACTAGTTCCAGATCCACTTTGTCACTTGATTCCTTTCACCCGGACTCCTGCCAAGAGCTTGTGTCATTTCCCAGCTCGTGGCTGAGAGCAGGAATGGGATTAGCTCAGGACCGGAACACTGAGATGCCTCTGGACTCAGATTCCACTGTCTGAGAAGGGGCTGACTGGGGATCCATCCTTCCTGTTCTTGGATGGGCTAAGTGTATAGGCAGAATCCAGAACCCCCTGGATCAGGCTGTAAGTTCCACCCCAATTTATCCACCAAAGAGCAAGAGCCACATTGTCTTGTGGACAAATCACTCTCCATTAGCAGGGTCTATGGCTACAGGAAAAAGAAAACCAACAACAACAGCAACAAAAAAGTAGAATCAGGGCCTGTTTAATTCACTTATGACAAGACAAATTTAGCACAGTTCATTAACACAATATGGTGGCTTAACAAATGATGGTTGTCATTAAATTCACGTTCTTTTAAAAATATTTTACTATCTTTAAGTGGTTGTATAAAAGAGGTATCATTTAACAAAGCAGTTTATGAATACAATGCATCTTGCTCAGTGTCCTTCTGCGCCCCCCCCAACATTCTCAAAGGAATGCTGTCTTTTAAATAAACTATGTTGCTGTAGCATGGAGCTAGAAAGGAAGCACCAGGGGTCTGTATTATTTTCTCATTATTGTGACATAATTATCTGAGGTTGGGTATTTTATAAAGAAATGAGATCTATTTAGCTCTCAGTTCTGGAGGTTTAAAATCCAAGATTGAGCAGCCCCATTGATTAGACATCTAGTGAGACGACAGCTTCAAGGTGGAAGAGAGACTGAGTAGTTAGGCTTGTTCTTTTATAACTTACTGTGCAAACACAACTAACTCACACTCCAAGACCACCTCCCATTACCTGATTACTATCCATAGGTTCTACCTCCAGTGGTCTTTTTCTTAGGTAGGAGCTATCCATGAGCCATGAATATGTAAAGAAAACCTAAAAGAGAAAATGCCTCAAAGCCAGGAAAGACATACTTGATCTTCGCAACATGGCTGGCAGAACATTCACACGATGATAAAAACTAAGATGTGTGAAAGAAAACAAGGGCATAGTAGCCAGGGATGCTGCTATTGGATAAGAAAGATGGAGGCTGAAAGTATCCTATGGTTTGGGCTCTGTGAAAGTGCTGTGGGAAGTTATCGGTCTTCTGGAGGAGCTATGTGTCCGCAGCAGAGAGCAGTGATCTCACTAGGACTGTTATAAATTGTTCTGCCTGTGCAGAAGAGGGCAGTGATTTCTAGCCTGGAGGAATGAAGGGTGACCTTCTGGGGAAAGTAACATTTGATGGAGCCTTGAAGCCTCAGTAAAATGGAACTGTGTAGATGACCAGTGGGGGAGAGGAAAAAGGCCTTGGGAAGTAAATAAGCAGGCTCACAAAGGGAAACAAACACAACAAACAGCTAACAATGGTCTCGGGTGAAGCTTCCAGAACCAGGTGTTCCTGTTTCCAGAGAGCTTGTAGGCTGGAGGCATCAGAAACCACTACACCAAGCCATTCCTGAGGATGCTAGGCTTGTACTCACTCCAATAAGAACAATCAGAATGAACAGCTCCCTGGATACAACTTCAAAAACAATACATGCCAGGAAAACATTTACAGTAGCCAGGCATGATGGTGCAGGCCTGTAATCTCAGCTACTCTAGAGGATGAATTAGGAAGATGGAGAGCCAAGGCCAGCTCAGGCAAAAGCCTGACACTATCTGAAAAACTAAAAGCAAAAGGACTAGGATTATGATATCAGTGGTAGTATGCCTATCTGGCAAACCCTCCAGTATGTTATGTGTACATATATTACACATAGCTGTTTTTTGAAGACAGAGCATTCCACAATGCAGCTCACAGCACATCCTTCTGGGAGGTAAATCCTTTCTTCTTCTGTTGCTGTTATTTTCCAAGTGCTTAGGCATCCAACTCCACAGCCACCCTTTTCCTGGAGCTTATCTTCTCATGACTTTGGAGAGCAGTCTTCCTTATCTCTGAAACAAATGGCCTCCACAGAGAGTTGAAAACAGCTAAGTCATTTATCTCTTTGACATGTGTTTCCCTGTTTGTTTTCTCCAGCCTTGAGACAGGAGTTGTGTCAGTGGTGGACAGGTCCCCTGTCACTTGGGAGACATGAATCAATTTCCCAGCTGCATTTATCACTTGCTGCCTTAAATCAAGTCTAATCGATGCTTTCTTTCATTTGCTATGGGCTGAAACTATATATAACAGTCAGAAAACAGGCGGGAAAGAGGCAGATCACCAACTAAACTTCCACTGGGATCCAGAGGAACTGTAGTTAAGGAAACATTTGGAATCTTTGATTCACTTAAATGGAGACATATGATCCATCACAGAGATTTCTGTGTAGGAAGCTTAACTGGAATGTACTTGACATGTGATGACTTTACATGACAAATCACTTCTATTCAAGGAGATATTTTTTGTCTGTTGTGGGCTTGAACTCAGGGCCTACACACTGTCCCTGAGCTCTTTTTGCTTAGGGCTAGTGTTTTACCATTTGTGCTACAGCACCACTTCTGGCTTTTTTTTTTTTGAGTAATTTATTGGAGATGAAAGTCTCACGGACTGGCTTTGAACCCTAATCCTCAGATCTCAGACTCCTGACTAGCTAGGATTATAGGTATAAGCCACTAATGCTTAAAAATATTTTTATTCTGAAAATTTGGTGTATTTTTTTTTTTTTTGCCAGTCCTGGGCTTGAGCTCAGGGTTTGAGCATTGTCCTTGGACTTTCTCAAGGTTAGAGCTCTACCACTTGAGCCTCAGCACCACTTCCAGCTTTTTGCTATGTATGTGGGGTACCAAGGAATCGAACCCGGGTCTTCGTGCATGCTAGGCAAGCACTCTACCACTAGGCCAAACTCCCGGCCCCCATTTGGTGTATTCTTATAGAGTATTTGTTTTCTCGCTATTATGATAGTTGATTTCCAGTTCCAACATATAAAATAATAATCTGTTTAGAATAACATAGTTCTTCTGTTTAAAATCATAGTCTGTAAGTCTAACAACTAGAAACTAGACCCTCCCTCTGCTCCCTTGGTTTCTTGGTAATAGAATTTGATCCGCACACCCAAAGTGGATTTTCCATTAGCAGGTGCAAAAACCGCCCCCCAGCTGTCAACCAATTTAGCATGTGGCAGGGAGCAGCCCTGTTTCATTGGTAAATTAATCTTGTGCCAGTGAAAGATGATACCAGCTTAGTTACAGCCCCTAAAACCAACCATGCCCACAGCAAGGCCCCACATTACTCTTCAAGGATAATGGGAGAGGAGAGATGGAACATAGAAAAATAGGTCAATGATAATGCAAGCTTAGAAGACAAGGCAGAGCTGTGATTCATTGAGATAATTAATATTTCTATCTAATCTGCTGAACTGTGTAGACTTTGACCAGTAGCCTGTCTCAGAAGCGATTAGCGGGCTGACTCATTTCACAGTGTTGGCTCCGCCAGTGACCTGTCATCAGGTAGCTAAATCGAGGCCAGCTCAGTTCTGGAAAGTCAGACAACAATGATGAGCCTTTACACTGATTGACTACTTTCTAGTTTATGAGGTGTTCTTTTAAAAAGTCCTACTAGATAGGCAATGGAAGTTACAGCCAGACATTGCATGTGTGTAGGCGGCCTAGTTTGTGTAGGCCTGTCACACCTGAGCTGAGGCTTTGCTGTCTTGTGACCCTCACAGCCTGAGTTCTTTCCATGAACCACAATGAAATAGTCACTGAGGCCTCCTTCTTCTTTCCCTAACTTACAGGTTTTTTTTTTTTCTTCCATCATTCAGGGAAGGTTCCTGGGAAATTCATATGGTTATAGGAGCTCTCTGAAGTTGTTTGGCAAGTTGTCTGGTTTAAAAACAAGTAAAAGATAGCCCCTTGGGGTGTGTTTGGGTTACAGATGTAGTGCTGTATAGTGTTCTTAGCTGATCTTCAACAAAGAAGAGGTAATATGATATAGCAAAGCTTGAATCCTTGTGAACAAAGGGAAGGGAAATAATGGGTATATGGAGTCTAAAATGAAGGAGTTTACTCACATTGCCCATGAGAATGTTGAATGAGCTTCTGATTTTAAGGGTTTCTGAGGACCATTCTCACCTGTTCTTTGAGGAAGGAGTTTTTCTGAGTCTCATGGAGGTAAATCTCACAGAAGATCTCCTGTCAAGATTCCTACATAAGGCAGAAAAACTGATAAAGGAAGAAAATTGCCATGGCTTTAAACTTTGCGACCAAAAGTTTGCACAATGGCTTGGTTTTGGCGGTGGTGAGTGGATGGTGCTTTTGAAATTGGTTTTGGTGATGGTAAGTGGATGGTGCTTTTCAAATTGGCTTCAGGTCATGTGCAGCATACAAAGGC
The DNA here is from genome assembly GCF_031878675.1 of Megascapheus bottae. Classification (NCBI taxonomy): domain Eukaryota; kingdom Metazoa; phylum Chordata; class Mammalia; order Rodentia; family Geomyidae; genus Megascapheus; species Megascapheus bottae. The sequence goes on from NC_143510.1 coordinate 38,213,893, forward strand.
ATCTTCAAGTGGTCATAGAAATTCTGAAGCTCTCCAGGGAACCTGAGGAAGTCTTATACACATTCTGAACAAGCCGCTACAGTGTTCAGGAGTTAACACAAATGCCAAATGGCACAGTAACCCCAACTATCATGTCCATGCAAACTGGAACTTATGTTACGAACAATACTCTTGCAGTCTTTCTAAACTCAAACTAAGAAGGATCATATCTTTTCTTGTGAAACAAAACAAAACAAACCTGCTACTGAGATTAATGCTGATCAGACGTCATTGTACTTCCTCCCCAAAGACAATTGGATTAACTCACCCATTCATACTTACATCAAGTACTTATGGAGCGCTGAGAACATGGTGCTGATGCTCAGTGGTGACAAGATGAGACACAGCCCGTCCTCTCCAGGAACTTACTTAAAATACAAATGGTGACTTAAGCTTCTAAGCAGCAAGACGGATGCCAGACTAGATTGCTCTTGTCTTGGCATAACCTAATGAAAAACAGGCACAATATGTGAATGTGGTTTTCAAGACACTGAACATTGGGTGATGAAGACTGATCCCAAAGAGCAGAAAATAAGGTGGCAGTGACCCTAAAATAATCCTACCCAGTACTGTGTCAGAGGGACAATCAGGGTACAGAACCATGGAGCTCTGGGGCCAGAGCAGAGAGCTTAGGGAGACCAAGGTGGCTGGAGTTTGCAGGACAGGTTCCAGAAGAGATTTTCCCACAGTACCCTGAATATCTGGAGAGAGGGGACGGTGGAAAAGGAAAAACAGGAGGAGGAAGAGAGAGAAAGAGGGAGGGACATGGAGAGGAATAGTGAGAGGGAGAGAAAGCCTGTGTAGTATTTGAGAGGAGTTAGGAAGAGGGCTTGAGAGGCACTGTGTGAATGGACTAGCAGGGGAAGTCAGTACTTGCATGGGGAGTAACATCCACTCCCATCAGCTACCCTGAAAACCCCAGCATTCATGGTGCCTTGGTAGAAGAGCCTGGAGTATCAATAAGCAGAAATACTGTGCTCCAATCACTCCTCTAGACTTGCCTAACAAATCACAAGGGCCAGACCCACAAGGATCAAACTAGAGCAAGTCACTTAGCTGCATCTCAGAACAAAGTTTCTAGAATATCAATCTGTAGGGTTACATATCTAGCACCAGCAAGATACAATTCATAAAAGTTGGCACTGGATCAAAGATTACAAGGCATGAAAAAAACCAGGAAAACATGACTCATAATGAGGACTTACACCCAGACTTTATAAAGAACTTTCAAAACTCAGAAATAAGAAAACAAACAATGTCTAAAAAAAAATTGGCAGAAGATGTGAACAGACACTTCAAAAAGACATGTGATGACAGATAAGCATATGAAAAGACACTCAACCCTGTCAGGCTTAGGAAAATGCAAATTTAAACCACAAAGATGCTCATACACACCTGTTGGCATGGTGAAGATGAGAAGACTGACCATACCCAGTGATTAGCCCCAGAGCAGTTGTCTGTGCTGTTGGATATAACTCAGGACAGCCAAACCACAAGTAAACAGATCTGTAGCTTTTTAAAACATTAAATGTATACCTGCCATACGGCTCAGCAGAGCCACTTCCAGATATTTACTGAAGGGAAATGAAAGCATATGTCCAAGAAAGACATGTACACAAATGCTCCAAGCAGCTTTATTTGCAACAGTGCAAACCTGGAAGCAACTCAAGATGCCCACTGGTAGTGAAACCAGTAGGTGTATTCAATGACAATGAAAACACAACACAAAACAAACAGGCTGTTGCCAACAGGATCAATCTCAAAGTAACTACTTGGAGTGAAATACTGACCCAAAACAATAGCACATGCTGCAAGATTTCATTTTCCTATGATCTGGGAAATGCAGGCTATTGTACTGAACACAAAGCACATCAGTGGCAGCGGGGTGTGTGCACGCATTTGGCTAGAAGGGAGAGAGAGATAACAACCCCTCCCCCCCATGATGGGCAAGGTCAAGACCTGGGTTATGGTGATGTTTTTTACCTGGTGTAGTCATAGGGAAACACCCCCTCACACCTCAGATATGACTACTTTCTCACATGTTCTGTATACCTCTTTAGTGCTGAAAGCCAGCACTGGGCTCTGCATTCTAGTGTGCGCCAATTACAGTCTGGAAAAAGTTCTAGAACTTTATTTTTCAAAATACAACAAGAAATTCGAGGCATGAGTACAGTAAGAGTAGCTCACTGAAAAACAACATTGGATATATGCAAAGAATTGTATCCATTTCTCCAGCTGAAACCATGTCTGCCCTAATTCCCCACAGTCAACCACCCACAAAGGGCCCTCAAGGGTCACTGGTCCCCACCTCTGTCCCGCACTCTGCTGTGGAAACCTGGAGGGTGGAGCTCAGCTGATCCCCAAGCTCCTGAATCAGAGGCCTGCGCTGCTGCCTGGGGGCCCCAGAGCAGGCCAGCAGTTCACCCTGGCTGACAGCAGGGTCCTGCAGGGCTGTGCTTCCGCAGCAGGCCCCGCCAACACTGAGAAGCAGAGTGCTCTCGTTCTGCGCCACCAAGGAGCCTTGCAAAGAAATGGGCCCTGCCTGGCCCCGGAGCGGCTCAGCTCCCCCCAAAGCCCAGTTCTCGCCATCAGAGGACGAGGAGCTGCCGGATTCTTCCGCCTCCGACGATTCTTCTGAGGATTCTTCGCTACTTTCAGGACTTGCTGTGCCAGCTTTTCCCAAAGTTTCTTCCTTCTGGACCAGAAGCGCTGCTGCCTCCAGCTCCTCTAGCTCTAACCCCAGCTGGGCCTTCGTGAGGGTCACTTCTTTCAAGGCTTCTGCAAGACTGCTCAACCTTTTGGACCTGGACAATTTTTTTTTTTTAAAGAAGAGATATTATCTTCTTGAATACTCGTTTGTTAAACATGACATTTGAAATATGGTATAAAAATCAATGCTAATAAAATCTTAAAAAAAAAAAAAGGTATTAGGATTGCTCTTTGAATACCCTGGGGATAACAGGGCCTAGAACTTAAAACAACAAAGCCAAAGCCGAATCCCCATGCCACCCATCTGCCTGGGCACACCAGCATAAACAGCACACAGGGAAGACATGGGAAGGGGGGGGGGGGAGAGATGGGACCACAGCACTATGAAGAAATGCAGGAGGTTTTATGGTCTTGGAATGGGGAAGGCTTTTCTAACCATGACGTAAAATTCAGAAGCCACAAAAGGGAAGCTTTATAAATTAAAGGAAACAAAAACCAACTCCTTTGTGGCAAAAAACAAAAAAAAGGAAAGAAAAAAACAAGACATTCACCCTCAACCCTGCCCCATCATAAGCTACGTCTAAAGGATGATGTAAAGCAGAGAAAATCCTTGCAACTCCTAACAAGATCAGGCCCTAATTCCCCTCTTTACAGTGGGTACATCAATCCAACATTACAAGTACACAATCCTTACAAGACAAAATACAAGTAACTCTCAAACACAAATTGATTATATGTTGAGATAAAAAGTTGTACTGGGGCTTGAACTCAGGGCCTGGGCCTAAGCACTGTCCCTGAGCGCCTCCCCAACCACCCTACCCCTTTTATTCAAGGCCAATTCTCTACCACTTGAGCCACAGCTCCACTTTTAGCTTTTTTTGTGTTTAACCCGAGGTAAGTCTCACGGACTTGCCTGCCTAGGCTGGCTTCAAACTGAGATCCTCAGATTTCAGCCTCTTGAGTAGCTACAGGCTTTGAGCCACCAGAACCTTGGGAAGAATTTTTGAACGATGGCAAATGTCTCTCACAAAGGCCCATGTGTTGAAGGCTTAGTTCCAGCCTGTGTCACTGGTATCTGGTATACCAGCTGGTGGAGGTTCCGTTTAGATGGGACCCAGTTGGGACAGGGGGGTGCACCCTTGAAGGGGATTGTGGGGGTCCTGTCCCCCACTCCATCTATCTTTCAATCTTTCTCTTTGGTTTCTAGGTATCATGAAGTAAGCAGGCCTTTCTCACCACATGCTTCCACTATGATGTGTTCTCCAAAGTAACAGGGCAACCATGGACTAAAGCTGCTGCAACTACGAACTAAAACAAATATTTCCTCCTGTAAGCTGTGTTCCACAAACATTGCTGCGTGTATTCCCAACAACCATCTGGTGAATCAATTCCAGTTTTCCCTCCATAGGTGAACAAACAGAGGCTCTGAGGGGTTAAGAGGACCACAAGGGTGGGTCACATCTCAGCCACAGGAAAACTCAAAGCTCAATATCTAGCTCTTCTACCACAGCAGAGCCTCCTGCCAACACTTAGGCTCTGTAAAGTTTTGTTCCTTAAGACCACATTCATTGTTCTTTCCCAGTTTGAGCTCTGCTTACTATCTTGCAAAGTACAAATTCTACCCAGCATCCTCCAAAGGAACTATGAATAACACCTTTTGCTTAGTAATGTAAAAAAGAAGTATATACCTAGGCTTTAACTACAGCCATTTAGAAAGGAGGAAAAATTGAATTATTTTTGTTAATATTGGGCTGGATGTAGCTCGGTGGGAAAGTACCTGTTCAGCATTTGCAAGGAAGGCCCTTGGCCCAGATCCACAGAAAGATGGGGTTAGGGTGAGAAGAAGGCATCCTTTTGTGAATATTATTGAATATGTTAGATTTATCAATTCCCAAGTGGAAACTATTTGGAAATGTTATTGTCTACTGCATGAAATTATGCCCTAAGTGTCTTTTATGACAGTATAAGTGTGGGTGCTGCAAGCTCCTCCTATTACTCCTGGCTCTTTTCGGATAGCACCCCACTATAGCCAGGCTAACACACCTGCCCACTGTCAGACAGGAAAAGAGTGAAGAAGAGTCACGTGATACAAACAGGAATCATGCTTGAAACCAGTCAGATGAATTTCTAACCTTCAGGCAAAAAGCTTTTTCTCACTCTACCATTACATTAAGTTAAAATATGTGTGGCTTTTTTTTTAAAGTATATGTTCAGTTCTGATCTTTCACCAAGCTAATTCAATACTATTTTTTATTATCCCACCTTTCTTAGTCCAAGCTGGCTACTTTACTGATTAGCATTAAAGTTCTGGTATAAAATATAAGTCTAGAAAAGCAGTATTCTAAATTCTCCCATATAGATGTACATTCCAAACTAAAACTGGTATAGAACAAGTTTATATACATAACAGAAGAAGAAGAAGAAGAAGAAGAAGAAGAAGAAGAAGAAGAAGAAGAAGAAGAAGAGGAGGAGGAGGAGGAGGAGGAGGAGGAGGAGGAGGAGGAGGAGGAGGAGGAGGAGGAGGAGGAGGAGGAGGAGGAGGAGAAAGCAGCAGCAGCATTTCTTTTGGGAAGAAATTAAACCATGACAGAATAGCCATTTTATTCTTTCAGCCACAGGTTAATTAGTTCTAATCTGCTACTCCCTGTGAATTCTACAACTTACACTGTAATAATGGTGCTGCCAGTTCAGCTTCTTTAAGGTAGATAGTAGATTTTCTCTGATTTATTCTAAATGAACATTGCCAGTCCATGTGAAACATTGTCAGATGGCATTATCAGATATCCAGACTCTTAAAAACACCATTCTGGTAGACATGAAAAGCTAAGTAGAAGTATGGGACAGGGTTGTAGTGTTATGTCTACATGAGAATCTTAATTATGAAAAAATGTATTTAAAAGAGTGAGGAGATTTAATATCTAAATGAGACACACAACATGTAGTATTTTAATGAAGTTATACTCTAAGTTTTTCTTAGAAAGTTACTATAAACTTAATCCTATCACATAACCTTTAAGTAAAGTACATCTGTGGGATAATATCCTATCTGGAAGATATAAAAACAATTAATGATTGCTGACAAGTTACAGCAAATATAACTGTCATGAAAGTGTAGTACATGCCTCTGCCAGGGACGCGCAGATAGGAAATTTCCTCACTGACTTCACACTGGTAATCCCGGGCATAAACGGAAAGCAAGCATCCTGTTTCTTACTGTAGAGTTTCATCTTCAACCACCAACCAACTTCTTACCACTTCCTGCAATAACTGCTTACCACAACCTCTGGTAAATGACTAGGTTTCATTTCTTCTGCCCAAACCCATTGGCCTTCCAGGCAAGCTAGGGGGATATCAGTGGATATATGGGACAGCAGAGTGGCCAAGACACCCCATTTTCCATTCATCCCTCAATTCCAATATGTCCAGTCTTAGTGTCTACCTGGAGCCAGGCAGAAATTCTTTTTAAAGGGCACTGATGATAATTCGGTCTACTGAAAATTCAGAATAAACTCCCAACTTCAGGCCTTCTCCAAATGCATTTCTATACCGAATCTAAACGGTTATAGGGTAGAAGTTGCTGTAAAATTCCTAGCTGGTATCTGAGAGCTGCCATAAAAAATAACTGGTGATAAATAAATAAATATCAATAGATGAACTCTCAGAACTGTCTGCTGTTGTTCTGTAGCAGCCAAAACCACTTCAAGTTTGGTCAAGAACAGAAACATACAATCCCTTTGAAAAAGCAACTACTAATTTGAACACAGAGAGGACTGTACATGACTCAAACATATTCAATGTGGGCCAACGCAATCATTTCTCATTCAATTGCCAATGGAACTGTCACCCCGATGTGGTCACAGACAATAATAAACATATGTCATCTATGGGTAGGTCATGAAGCCTTGGTATTTATTTCTTATAGCTGTCACAGCCAACAACTACAAAGTGGCTTTGAGGGCAAGCAAAGGTGCTGGCAGGAGTGAATGCATACCATGTTTTTGTTGTAGTGTCCCATGGGGCTGACAACCACTGGTATTCCTTGACTCATAGACACAAGGCTCCCAGCTGTGCCTGCTATTGCAGGATGTTGACGCTCTATGCCTGTGAATCCATACAATTATTTCCCCTGCATAGCTTCTTAAGAGAACATAGATTGTGTTGGATTAAGGGTTCTCTCTACTTCCAAATAAAGTCAGATTCTGAGGTTCTGGGAAGGACAGGAATTTCAGAGGGGTGCTATACAACACATTACAGAAATGGACAATAACTATGATTAGAAAAAGACCTTTAAGCAGCTTAAACCTGAGACTAAAATGTAATAGCAAGCATGATAGAAGGTTTACGCTTCACCTTGAAACCACAAACTAGGAAGTAAGAGTGATGACATATTTAACAACTTTAATAATATGCAGGTTTTAACTGAGTGTATTCATGGATTCTCAGGATAAAGGATGGATCAAATACAATATGTATTCATCATAGCTAACATAATTCTGTGTACAGCATCATCACTTTATGTTAGTCTTTGCAGAATGTTCACCAACTAATTTTTATAGAAAATAATCAAGGCACCATCAATTTTTTAAAGGGTCTCTCAGAATATGGATGCTCAAATCAACCTTTTGGTATACAAAAGAACTTTCCCCTACTTTCCTATTGTCAAGTCGTCTTCTTCAATTGTTGGAGGCACCTTCAGAGCCCCGTGACCTGCATGGTTCAAGCGCAGACTCTGTACCTCCACCTCCACTGCCTTTATGCTTTGGTCCAGGGCTGGCCTTGGATTTTGGTCCTCCTACCTCTGTCTCCCATGTATCTGGGAATTTGTCCAGCTTGTTGGTTGTGAGGGCATCTACCCATTTGCCCAGGATGGCCTTGAACCTCAGTCCTCTTCATCTCTGTCTCCTTGATATATCTGGGATTACAGGTGTGAGTCTAGCACACCCAACACCAGCATGATTTTCCTCTTAAAATGTATGATATGTTTTAGTTCTTAAACAGAAAATGAAAATAAAAATTAATAGATAATTAAGTTTATTACTATATATCTGGTAGAATGCTGGATAGACCCAAAAAAAGAGCAAGGGAGTGAGTTGAGCTGTGTCCCCACCAAAGACAAGCTGACTCTGCATTCTTGGAACCTGTGAATAGGATCTTTTTTGGAAACAGTGAGTCTCTACAGCTGCAATCAAGTGAAGAGGAGGTGCACTGGGGGAGGGGTACTAGTCCAATGCTTTTAGAGATTCTGTCTTGGTTGGAACAGGGAACTGGCAAAGAGTGGGCAGTAAGTCCTGATGGCTATGCCTTACGATCACTAGGCAAAGGCCAGAGAAGAGTGCACAGAAACATGCCTACCCTGTAATTTCAGCACTCAACTCTCCCCAGAATCCCTACTTATGCAGCTACATAGCCAGATGAGCTCTGTTATCTTGCTCTTGTCAAAGTGCCTCATGGAGATCTTTAGGAATTGAAATTAAGAGTCAGAATGCAGCTTAAGTAATGTTGAATACGTGAAACTGCACCTGAAAATATACAGATGATACTTATCATTTTAATTACACAAAATTCAAAAGGAGGCAAAACCAACTGCCAGTAACAGAAATTAGGATACAGGTCAGAGGGTAGTCCTGAGAGTGTTTCCATGTTGCAACTCTGGGCTGGGCGGGCTCTGGTATCTTACTGTATGAAGGCTAATTACTTATACACTTATAATCTGCACAGGCTTGAGCAAATGTCAACTGAAAAACACACCCCCCCCTCCCCATACTGGGAGTCTTGGAAATTTCAGGCATCTGAAGGCTAGTTCAGAAAAAGGGTGTGGAGCCAAGTGTGTAGACTGGGAGTTGGGTGGGGCCCATGGACAGACGACCTCCACTTTTCCAGGGTAAACAGTTCTGACTTGTAATAGTTTACCCCTTATCTCAAAACTCTTTTTAAAAGACAAGACATGTTCTTCCAAACCAACACGAGTCCTCAAATTGCTCACAGAAAGATCCCTTAGCCAACTCATTATGTGTGCAGATGATAGGCTGCATTTCTTTGCACAAGCCATAGCTCACTGCTACTGAACTTATACTTGGGTATGAAAGCACTGCCCCGGGTCATTTCAGCTGTCATCAGAAAAGACATTTCCTCCCAGGACGTGAATCCATAGACTAATCTTAATACTTTCTGAACTAAAGAATTCATTTTCTTCATTTTTACTTTAATATCATTTCCAATATTTCCCTTGTTTAATAAAAAACCAAATGGGATCACCAAGCATCTTTATTCTACTTGTATGACTATTTAATCAAAGTGGGAACTTTTACTTCACTTGTGCACCATTAAACTTAACTTTCTCAAAAGTTTTTATTTTAAAGCACATGAGTGTTCATTAATACCTAATAGCTATAACTGTAATGAAAATACACATTATTACAGGAGATCCCCTCCCCTTGTGAGGATAAAACACATCCATGTCAAGTTTTCAGGTGCTCAGTGCATTATCACTTGAAGACCCACAGTGGGGAAATGATGTTGGTAGAGTTCAGCTGACTGGGGTCGATTTGCTTAGATTCTTGGCCCTTTCACTGTTTTGTTCATTCTTCTTAATAGAAGAGCCTATTTTATTAACACATTTCTCTGTGAAACAACAGTTGACTTAGATGTTAGAATCATGCTTTTCAAATTCTGAAATTCAGGTGAACACATTAATGAATTTCTACCCAGGTGTCTGTTGACACAGGCCTCTATAGATAATGAAGACCTAAGAGTAATTAAATCATATGCTTTCGTTTTTCAAGCTTCCTCTTAAAAACCACAGAAACTTCTCTGGCATTCTTCACACTTACCCTGGGGCATCTCACTCTGTCATCTCCTTAGAAGTTACACCATAGATGGTGCCACTTAAGTTTATTCTCATCAGCCAGAGCCATAACCACTCTAGCTATTTATTTTCTGAACCTCAGTTCCTTGAAATAAAATTTTCTTTTTTTCCCTTTGTCTCCCCCCACTCCTTCCTTCCCTCTCTGTATATGCTGGTATGTATCGGTACTGGGACTTGACATCAGGCCCTTGCATTCTTGTTTAGCTTGTTTCAATTAGCTAGAGCTCTATTATTTTGAACTACATCTGTACTTCTGGCTTTTATCTGATTCTTTTTTCCTGGAAATAAGAGTCTTGGAGTTCTCTGCCCGGACTAGTTTTGAATCAAGATCTTTAGATCTCAACCTCTTGAATATCTAAGATTACAGGCATGAGCTACCAGCACCAAGCCCTGGAGGGGAAAAGAAAATCTAAAAAGAATTCTTAAATTCTACTGTAGATTGACCATGTCTTATCTGAAATCCTTGTACTTGGATGTACACCTGGCTGAGTTTCCAAAGTCTGAGTTTCTAGCCAGGCACAATGGCTCGCGTCTGTAACTCAGGAGGCTGAGATCTGAGGATTAAGGCTCAAAGCCAGCCCAGGCACTAAAGACCATGAGGCTCTTATCTCCAATTAATCACCAGAATACCAGAAGTGGCGCTGTGGCTCAAGGAGTGGGGCAGTAGCCTTGAGCTGAATGAATAGCTTAGGGACAGTGCCCAGGCCCAGAGTTCAAGTCCCACGACCACCCCCCCCTAAAAAAAGTCTGAGCTTCTAATTTCCTTCTAGAAAGACAGGACATAAGCCATATATGACCCATCACTGCCCTGTCATCAATGACACTAGAATTTCTCAAGCCAATAGTGATTTGTTACTTCATAGCTGTCAAGTCTTACATCCGTTCATTAGTTCATGTTAGACTGGTTTGCTGCCAACTGCCCTGAACACTTCAGTTTCCAGGCTCATATCAGAAGCCATCAGCATTCTATCCTAGGCTGGTCAAATAAGTATTGACCAGCAATCATGTGCTAATTATAGTGGATATAATGGTGGCCACAATGTATAGTTTCTGACCCAAAAGATCATGTCTTCTCTATGTATCATGGCTGCAAAAAAAGCAGCCATGATAACCCAGAGCCCTAAGTGGATGAGGAAGAGAACATTTAGGGTGCCCAGAGTACAGAGGAAAGAGTTTCACCTGACATAGGAAGATTGCTGAAATCCTCATTTTTTCAAAGCTATTTTTTAAAATTCAATTATCAAACTTTTTAAGGGGGAGTGGGGAGCACATTTATTTCTGCTCTTCTGCCTGGAACATATTGTCCTTAAGAAAAAGTCATTCGTCATTATTTGCAAATTCTGTATGTGAGAATTCACCCACTCACTAACATTTGTTTGAAAATCACCCTCCACATCAGTATTCACCATGCTTTTGTGGCCTTTTGGTGTCACACCCAGGAGGTGGAAGCTTCGAGTTCTCTGGGTGGGAGAAAAGCAGAATGCCCTGCCTCCAGTTCCAGCTTTGGCCTCTGAGTTCCAAGCAAGTGTTTTGTTTTGAACATAGTGCCATGGTTTCCACATTACTGCTATCTACTGCTGATTCTACTGTTTAAAATGTTCCCAACCCAATTCTAGTGTTCCTAAGAGGAAGAAGGCCAGGCCGAGGCTGACAGTGCTGCTGGGCATGACTTCAACGCAGAGTCAGCAGTACTTATTAATGCAGAGTCTTTAAACAGAAACACACACATGAAAACAAGGTTTCTATTGATCAGCTGGTGGAAATGCTGTACCTAACCTGGAGCTCCCCCAGGAGCAGCGGCCTGGCCTGGCCTCCCTTGGCTGATTCAGTGTTTACAGCCCTTCACAGACTGCGACTCACCTCATGGACTCACTGCACAGTAGGAGTCAAGTGCTTGTTCTGTCCCAGTCACCATACCCCCAAGGAAGTCAGCTGTGTTGGGCTTGGAATGGGGTGAGGGAAGGACAGAAAGAAGAGGCAGAGGTTTCTAGAAAAAGACTAGTATTATCAATGGAGGCAATCCTAAGACTATGAGGAACAGGTGAGGGGAGCAAGGCAGGAAAAACACTAGTGATGTGGCGTATGGAAGCAGCCACTACCTCCCATGTCTCAGGACAGATTGCAGGTCTGCCCTTCTAGCTGTTCCTTCAATATATTCACTGAAAGCACTGTGCCTAGGCACTGATCCTTTGTCCACAAGCTTGTACTCATGTATATAAAGACACATCAAACAGCAACTGTGTGCCGGAGAGTGCAGGTATCAGAAAGTCATAGTTGGAAGGGTGCTCAGGGAGCACTGAGGGCTGTGGACAGTCAATTGTCTACACAGGGTTAAGGTACCAAATACATTGAGTGGCCTAAATTGTGGGATATAGTTTATTCTTACCTTTAGCTGCTAAATTACTCCCTGCCTTCCATCTCTCTTTATTACCTAGTATATGGCATACACATCTACTCCCGGCTTCTCATGTGGCCATTACGAGTCTCCAGATCAAGTATTCATCCCTAGACAACCTCTTATCATACCTTCTATCCAGCTCTCAGGGCCAATTTGAAACTTGAATTCCCACTTGCCCACACTCATACTCTATAATCAAAGCTCCAGCCTGATATCCAGCCTGCACTGTCCAGGTGCACGGAAAGCAACAACACATCACCTCTTTCTTAAAAGGAAGATGCAGAGGTTTAGGAGAAGGCAAGAAAAAAATATTGGCTAGAATTTTATATTATGAATACAAGCTAGACAGTATTTTATATTATAAATATAAAGAATGTATCATTCCACAACTAACGTAGTTAGGAAAGTAGTTATATAAACATTCAGCTACTAGAAAAGCACATAGAAGCATATCTCCAAGATGAGGCCTAGAAATGTAAATGACACCAGGTAATACCTCCAGGAAGTCACAAATCCCAAGTACTAATGTTCTCCACTGGCCTTGGCCTTGAGGGTTTCAAGTCGATTCCACATGCACGAGCCTGATTAATCTCATCAGTCATGTCAGCAGGTAAGAAACCCTCCATATTCCTTGAATGGTTAAGTGTTTACTTGCCAGAGCCCCAAAAGTCATTTGTGGCTTAATTTTCATATGCATAAACCTGTGATAATGGGATGGCCTATGCTCAGAAGTAGTAAGGCTACCTGGGTAAATAAAATTAGTTGATGACATAAAAGTTGACCAAGGTGTTAGAAGGCAAGGCTTGTCCTTCATCACAGGACCCTTACCAGACAAAGCATTTATGTATGTAAGTCTCCAGGGCTAGTTTTACCAAATTGAAGCCATATTTTACCTAGTCCACATTTTATTACAGTGACTATGACTCTCAGAGATGAGCATTCCATGAGTTTGCTGGCCATCTCTAAAATCCAGTGTTCACTTAGTCCTCAAGAATCATAGGCAAAAGCCTGTCTATAATTAGAACTGAAGAGTTGCCAATATGTCCTAGTCAGATTCAAATTGCTATTGACAAAAATTACTGATTACTAAATATAAGAATGAAAGAGTGGCTGTGAGATTATTTTACTAAATATAGGACCACACAGTACAATTTAGACCTCTACTGTGAGATCATGGTGATTAGAACCAAACTTGTTGGCTGCTAGACGTTTCATGTTCCTACAAGAACTAGATGCAAAAGCCTAATTATGGTTTGATTCAAAGGATAGTATTGAAACAACTGAAATGCTTCCTGTTTGGAACGAGCCACCGCACTCGACAGAAGCAAACCCAGCCCCACAAAAGAGCGGGGGAGTGATGTCGGCAGGGATCACAGAGCTTGGCTTTGATCAGAGCTGCAGACTCTACCTGCCTAAAAAGGCAGAAGCTCTTCACTTCCTTACTTAAAAACACAAGAAATCAGGTGAGATGAGCTTAAGAGGGGCACATTACACCCATCGCTGACCCCGCTGCAGGCAGGAAGAAATGCCTCTGCCTTGGCTTTGATATTCCAAAGCCTGAGCCTGAGGGAGAGGCAGCAGGACTTTCTTCTTGCCTACTGCTCCAGAAGGCAAGGTGCACTCAGATGGTGCCTGGAGGAATATCAAGTGCAGAAGAAAGGGGAGTAAATAAATAAATAAATAAGCAAGCAACACAACAACACAGGCTAAATGTGGAGAACTGCCGTCAGCAGCTAGGAAGGAGATCAGAGTCTTACACAAAGGTAACTAGGTTTACACACAGGATTCAGAGTGCTGCTATGATCTTTGTCATGCTCTTAGCCTGCTGTGTGCGACAAAGTCTGTGCTGGAAGCCTGCCTTCCTTGTGCATTTTTTGTTCCTATTGTTTAGTGGCTGTGTGGAAAAGAAAACAACAGGAATGTGCTGCCTCTCCTGCAGGGAGTTGGAAGTAGCAATGCTGATGCAAGGTTTGGTCTTTGACAATGTATGCAGATTGCTTCCTGTACCACAAGCCTCCTCTGTGCAGTCTAATGGTGAGCAACAGTGTGTACTGAGAACAAGATTCAAACTATGCAACCAGGCTGAGAGGACTGTTTCTCACCTAAACACTCTGAAGTGCAGTGGCGGCATCCAAAAGCCACTTTGCTCTAGTGCAGTCCCTGCTGCTATCCAGGTTCCACATGGCACGAGTACGCAGGACTGGTAGGCATGTTGCTAGACCCTTGAATCCGGTAGCAAAGAAAAAAAAAACTTCTATTTGCATAGGGCCTGCAGTGTGTCAGGAACCAAGTCCAGTATGAGAGCTCCTGTGTTAAGCCAAGTCCAAGGCCACAAACTCTATGGCTGCAGAGCTAGACAGATGGAGCCTAGTGAGTAGATGGGGGTCTGTGACAGAATCGAGAGCACTTGTCCTACATAATGGGGACAGCTGGCCCTAGCTCCGGCCAATTTTGCCATGTGGGGATGTGGGCCCAGCAACTGCCAGTACTTCTATGATTTTAAGAGCAGCTGTAAGTCCAGACTTTTCTAAAAAACCTTCCAACTTTTAAGTACTGACAACTAATTTAAGTTTTCCAAACTTACTGAGGGCTAAATGTGACCCAGGGGCCTCTAGTTTGCAGATCTTGTTTCATCTCTCCATTCCTGAGCACTCAATGAGTTCAACACATAACCACCATGGTATGGTGATGACAACACTGCCTGACAGGTCAGTTTTGACTTGAGATTTGCTCCAAGGGGAGTCCTACTGAGTCCATCTTCCTTTTATCTACGTGCCAGGTTAGATCCCATCACCTTCCCGTCCCTGTTCCAGCCTGATGCTCTCTTCTGTGTCTTTCTTATTACAATATCCTAAACAATCAACTGAGATAGGGACAGAGTCACTCAGAAGTTCACTTACTCTGCTCTCTGCATATATTGTCTTATCTCCCCAACTCAACCAGAAACTCATAAGACACTGGGTCAGATACTCATCAACAGAATGTGCATCATCATCAGGTGACTGCAAATTCTACAAGACACCAGATGCCTGGGTTACCATAGCAAGGCAGCCAAGACTTTAGGTTCTGATGTCAAACAGGACTAGGTTACTTGATCTCTCCAAGCTGCAATGAGGACATAACCCAAATTCATAGGCAGCCTATGAGATAAAGAGGGAGAATGTTTATAAAGCTCTTTGCCCAGTGCCTGGTATACAGTACATACTTGATAAATATTACAGTGACTTAGATGGGGACCAGTTATGTACATCATATGTTCAAAGTACAATTTTTACATACACAACAGGTAAATTTTACAATTATATTTGAGTTCACTGGAAACCAGTCATTTATGGACATGGTATTGAAGCTATAAACATAACTTTATAGACATAAAAATCTATGATGGGGGGCTGAGAGTTTGGCCTAATGGTAGAGTGCTTGCCTAGCATGCACAAAGACCTGGGTTCGATTCCTCATACAGGGAAAAGAGCCGGAAATGGTACTGATGCTCAAGTGGTAGAGCTCTAGCCTTGAGAAAGTCCAAGGACAGTGCTTAGGCCCTGAGCTCAAGCCCAGGAATGGCAATAAATAAATAAATAAGATGGGCTATATACTCTATAAACATAATGTCTTATTACATAGATTAATATGTATCTATAACATGCAAACCTTTGGCTTAATTCTAATTATGTTCTAAAACCTAAGTGCCAATGATTATATATAGAGATTCCCTTCTTGAACACTTGTTTGTCAAACATGACATTTGAAATATGATGTAAAAATCAATGTTAATAAATTCTTTAATAAAAAAATCTTAGAAAGAAAAAAAAAAGTTGATGCCATGTATGCTGGCTCCTGTCTTTAATCCTACCACCTCAGGAGACAGAAGTAGGAGGATTGTAGTTTGAGGCCAGCCAGAGCAAAAAGTTCATCATACCCTTGCTGAATCAACAAGTCAGGCACCAAGGTATGCACCTATTACCCCAGCTACACTGAAGCACAGGTAGGGATTGTAGTCTGAGGACAGCCCTAACTTATAAAAATAAGACTTATCTGAAAAATAACCAAAGCCAAAAAAGAGAACAGAAGGCATGGCTCAAGTGGCAGAGCACTTGGTCAGTGGGCAGGAAGCCCCAGGGTTCAAACCCAGAGTTTGAACACTGGAGTTCAAATGTGTTTTTAAAAAGTCTATTTAAAAAAATGCTGATAAAAATTAAACCCTGCAAAGACCAGAAGAATAAGTATAAGCAAGGCAAATTAAAAAAAAATACCTCGGACAGATATGCTACTCACTATTAAATTAAACAGAACAGATTGTAATGCAAAAGGCTTTATAAGTGATAAAAATAGATTACTACATAATGAAAAATGTTAACTCACCAGGAGATAGAACTATCATAACAATTTATAACAATTACAAACTGTTAACACCAAATGACATGACTTTACACAGAAAGTAAGAACTGGCAGGTCTACAGGAAGAATTGACAGGCCTGTCAGCACAGCAGGAGATGTCCATACATTTCTTCATTCAAAACTGACAAATGAGACACAGACACAGACAGACAGACAGACACACACACACACACACACACGAAAGGACAATAGGCTAACAATAGGAAATACATACACTGGCAGAGTAGTTCACACAAGAGAGAGCCCACCTAGCAAGCATGAGGCCCTGGGTCCAAAACCCAGCACTGCCAAAATGAATTATTTTGAAGAATAACATTGAAAATTTATGAAAACTGACTATGTAGTAGATACAAAATGAATCTCAGGTGGTTTCAAAGTAATAGTATGCAATGAAATTACAAACCAACAATAAAAACATTACTGTCAGCAGGGCATTGGTGACTCACCCCTGTGATTCTATCTACTCAAGTGGCTGAGATCTGAGGATCACAGTTTGAAGAAGCCTGGGCAGGGAAGTCTGTAAGATGCTTATCTCTAGTTGTCCGGCAAACATTCTCAAGTAAGCTGTGGTTCATGTAGTACAGTGCTAGCCTTGAGCAAAAAAGTTCAAGTCCCAGGACCAGCACAAGACAAACATCAACAAACACTACTGCCAAAATCCATATATTTGAAATGGAATGCTAATGAAAACTCAGTACATTTCAAAACATTTGAAATCACAAAGCACCACTTTTGGCTTTTTTTTTGTTTATATGGGGCTGAGGAATTAAACCCGAGGCTTCATGTACGCTAGGCAAGCACTCTATCACTGAGCCACCTTCCCAGCTCCTCCCCTCCATGTCCATTCATCATGGTACTGGTGGGTCTAGACTATAGCTAGAGGTGAAGAAAATAGGAAAAAGAAAAACAAGGACATATAGCTTTGAGAAGGTGTGTGTGTGTGTTCACCCTCATTGTGTGCATTTCCAACTGTCTACCGGACAACTGAAGACAATCAGAGTTAAAGCAATTTGCTAAGGCAGCTAGATACCAAGTCAATATAAAAAGTGCCCATATGTACTTTAAACAGGCAGCTTGAAAATGACCATTTTAAGAAGAGACCCTTTTTATAACAGCAACCAGAATATAAAACAATAAATTAGCAAAATATGTGTAAGTCTTTTATGAAAAAGATTACAAAATTTTATGATGGACATTAAAGAAAACTTGAGTGTCATACTATGTTACTGGCAAAAAAGACCAAATGTTTCAGCCTCCCTAAAGTGATTAATAGATTCAAAGCAATTCCAATAAAAATAGTTTTCATGCAACTTGACAAGCTGATTCTAAGCTAGAATGCTACAGTAATTAAGACAGTGTGGTACTGGTGCTTGATAGACAAGTAAATCAGAGGAATTGAACAGCCAACCCAGAAATAGACCCATGAATACATGTAAACTTGATTTATGATGGCCAACATGCAAAGGCTAGACCACTCAATAAATAGAGCTGAGATAAGAGTGTCCACATGGAGAAACAGGAAACTGGATTTCCTACTTCACAACACACACAAAAAAAAATCAGTTCCAGGTGGTCTAAAAACTTAAATGCTAATCGCAAAAAAATACAAATTTTAGAAAGTACTGTAGGGAAATATCTTTATGACAACCAAATCATAAAGTCTTTCTTAAACAAGCACAGCCATGAGGGAACGTACTGATAAAATTCTACAACATTAAAATTAAAAACTTCTGTTTGTGAAGACATGACAAGGAGAACGAAAGATCAATTACCAATGGGGAGAAAATGTGTACAACATATTTAACCAAAAGGGCTAGTATTTCAGATACTGGAAGAGCCCTACAAATTGAAAAGAAAGACAGCCCCACTGAGAAAGTCAGAGTACAAGAGTTTTACAGGAGTGGAATCACCAGTGACTGGAAAGTACATGGAATATGTGTGCTCTGCTCCATTAACTGTAGGAAAGTGCAAATTAAAGTGGTTGGAGAGGGCCGGGAGTTTGGCCTAGTGGTTAAAGTGCTTGCCTAGCATGCACGAAGACCCAGGTTCGATTCCTTGGTACCACATACTTAGAAAAAGCCAGAAGTGCTGAGGCTCAAGTGGTAGAGTTCTAGCTTTGAGAAAAATCCAAGGACAGTGTTCAGGCCCTGAGCTTAAGCCCAAGACCGGCAAAAAAAAAAAAAAAAAAAAAAAAAAAAAAAAAAATGGGTTTGAGCAAAGTGAAAGTATGAAAGCAAAACCAGGGGGGGAAATTCTATATGGCTGCTGGTGGGGATAGAAGTTGACAAAAACCAGCACAACCACTGGAGGAAAGTCTGATACAACTAGGAAGGGTCCCTCTAAGGACCTCCACTCAAAGCTGCTAAAGCCCACTCTGGAACACACCTGATGATACATAGAACGGTTCTCCCTTAATTCCCAAGATGGGAGCTAGCTGTCACTGGAGCGATTTATAAAACAGACTCAAGTGCAGAGTGCTGGGACCATGGCAGAGTACATGGAAGAAACAAAGGAACACAGCATAGCACCATGGCTTGTGAATAAAACCAAACACCAGCAAGGGAAAGAACTGAAGTAACAGAAGAACACATCTCAAATGATTTCATGTGCTCAATGTTCAAAAGCAAGGAAAATTAAGCTGGGAGCAGGTGGCTCACACCTGTAATCTTAATTATTAGGACTTTGAGAGGATTCAATTTCAAGGACATGCCAGGCACAAAAGTAGACGAGACCCCTTTGTAACACACAGCTGGGGACAGTGGCATGCTGAGAACAGGAAAGTCATGCATGAATCCAAGACCTGCCAGGCAGAGAAGTCCATGAGACTTCATTTCCACAGAGAGAAGCTAGATGCAATGGCATGCACCTGTAATCCCACTAGTGATGGGAAGCCTACACTGGACAGTGCATGTCTGGGTGGGAAGCAAGATTATTCTGAAGAGAACTAGGCAAAAAGAAGGCTAGAAGTGTAAGAGCACCTGCCTAGCAAGTGAGAGGCCTGGCATAAACTTCAGAACTACCAAAAACTAAAAAATGAATTAAGTCAGACAAACAGTAAGCCCAGGATATATAGGTAAATGAAGGAAAAGAATGACTGACACATTATAGTTTTTTGCAGTGGGTGGGGATGTTGGAGGGGGCTAGTTTCAAAGGGAGCCTCTGGGATATTGTTTTCTTTCTTTCTTTCTTTCTTTCTTTCTTTCTTTCTTTCTTTCTTTCTTTCTTTCTTTCTCTCTCTCTCTCTCTCTCTCTCTCTCTCTCTCTTCTCTCTCTCTCTCTTTCTCTCTCTCACTCTCTCTCTCTCTCTCCCTCCCTCCCTCTCTCTCTCTCCCTCCCTCTCCCTCTCCCTCTCCCTCTCCTTCTCCTTCTCTTTCTTTTTCAGTCGTGGGACTTGAATCCTGGGCCTGGGCGTTGTCCCTGAGTTCTTCAGTTCAAGGCTACCGCCCTACCCTTGTTAAATCCAGGCCCATCAAGAGATAAGCAGATATTCTAGGTGGTTTAAATATTCTAAGGGAAGTTACTTTTCTGACAAATTGTAAAACATCAAGTGTTACATTTGCAGCTAATGATTTGCATGTAAAAGTTTCCAGAAACAATTGTGCATAATCTGAAGCAAGTTAAACCTCCCTTGAATTGAGATCATTCTTGAAAAAGGGCTTACTCTGGCAGGTCAGGTTTTCTGGGAGTTAATTGGAGATAAGAGTCTCACAGACTTTAGTGCCCAAGCTAGGTTTGAACTGCGATCCTCAGATCTCAGCCTCCTGAGTAGCTAGGCTCAGATTGTTCTATTTCTTGAGATTGATGGTAGTAGTACATAACTGTTCCATTTAATATTATTCCATGATCTGTTCATATACAATATATATTATTATACTTTATTGGCATATTTAATAAAGGGCTATTTTAAGAAAATAACTACACTCTGTAACTATACAATAAAATTATTAAAAAAAAACATATATGGCAAACTCTCAGTAGATAACGGAGCCAAATAGTTCTTTACAGGATGACTGAGAGGGAGTGAGGGGAGGGAAAGGGGGACAAAAATAAGAAAAGGGGTATCAACGTTTGATACCCCTGAAACTGTAACCCCTCTATACATTACCCTGACAATAAAATACAATTAAAAAAAGAGGGCTGGGAGTTTGGCCTAGTGGTAGAGTGGTAGAGTGTTTGCCTAACATGCACGAAGATCTGGGTTCAACTCCTCAGTACCACATACACAGAAAAAAGCCAGATGTGGTGCTGTGGCTCAAGTGGTAGAGCACCAGGCTTGAGGAAGCCCAAGGACAGTGTTCAGGTCCTGAGTTCAAGGCCAGGACTGGCAAAAAAAGAAAAAGAGGGATTTAAAGCTGGGCACAGTGGCTCATGCCTATAATCCTAGCTACTCAGGAGGCTGAGAAAAAAGAGACAGAAAGACAGCAGGAGGGAGGGAGGGAGGGAGGGAGGGAGGGAGGGAGGGACAGAGGGGGGAGAAGGGGGAGAGGGGGAGAGAGGGAGAGGGAGAGGGAGAGGAGAGAGAGAGAGAGAGAGAGAGAGAGAGAGAGAGAGAGAGAGAGAGAGAGAGAGAGAGAGAGAGAGAGAACAGAGTCACAGGAAAAGTAGCTATTGCCTGAATTATCAAGAGGCTAAGTTCTATACTCAAAATTTTCCCCGCAAAAGTATTTTGAGACTTACTTTTCAAATTCTATCACTTATTCAACTGTACAAGCCACATACCTAGGCATCATCTTCTATGTTGCCTTTCTTTCATCCCCAAATGTATTTTAGTTCTTACATCCTCCATCCTCACAAAGGCCACATCCATCTCTCACAAGGGCACTCCTAACAGCCTTCAGATTGCCCTGAACATGTCTCACTGCAACCCCAGTAATCTCCCACAGGCTCTTGAAATCCTTACTAGCTTCCTGATGCTGTTGGAGCAAGGCTCACATTCTCCAATGTTTGGAAGGTGAGGTATGACCTAAACTCAGCCCAAACTATCAATCTCTTATCCATGACGTATACCTTTGCGGCCTTTTCTGTGTATGTGGTATCAAGGAATTGAACCCAGGGCTTTATGCATGCTAGGCAAGCACTCTACCACTAGGTCATGCTCCTGGCTCTGAGATTCTTTTTATTAAGGCTAATGCTGTACCACTTGAGCCATAGCACCGCTTCTGGTTGGTTTTCTGGGGGTTAATTGGAGATAAGAATCTCACGGACTTTCCAGCTTGGGTTGGTAATCCTCAGATCTCACCCCCCTGAGTAGCTAGTATTACAGGTGTAAGCTACCAGCACCCAGCTTCAAGCACTCCTTTAAGCCTTAAGATGTATACTGTTAAGAAAATATGTGGTGGTAAGGATATATATATATATATATATAGAGAGAGAGAGAGAGAGGGAGGGAGGGAGGGAGGGAGAGAGGGAGAGAGAGAGAGAGAGAGAGAGAGAGAGAGAGAGAGAGTCACTGTATAACATGCCAAAAATAAGTATAAAATAGGAAATCTGCCCATGAGTTTACAACCAGAGACAATTTGTATGAACAAGAATGTGTGTCTTTCTTAGATGTTGTTCTGTGAATGTATTTCTAACATGCATGAACCAGTTCAGTATGCATTTTCTGCTTATGACTTTTCACAACAGTGTAATACCACTATCTCCTCAATCAGGCTCCCAATGATGATAGAGCATCTGCCAGGCTCATGGCCCTGAGTTCAAATTCCAGTACTTTCCGAAAATATAAAACTAAAAATAAGAATAATGCACAATCAAAATCTCAATCAGACATTTGCTAATATTGGGCTAGTGACAGCTCAGCAGTAGAGTGCGTGCCTTGCATGTGAAAGGCCTTGAGTTCAATCACTACACCTCTCCCAGGAATAGACAAAGAACTTTTAATATCCATCCATTTAAATATAACTTGTTGTCTAGGCATGGTGTATACACCTATAATCTGAACATTTGAGAGGCTTAGATAGGAAGATCTTAAGTCTGCAGCTATCCCAGATACATAGCAAGACCCTGTCTCAAAAAAAGAGACAAAAGCAAAAAATTGCCCAAGTAATTTTCAGCTATTAATCATCTTTTTGAAATAAAAGTGATTTCCTGGAAAGGTGCTAAACTGAGAACAGTATAAGCATAACTAGTGATAGAACTGTTTTAAATAAACATACAAATCACTTAAACTCTGAACAGGTTCACAGAGATCCTTTTCCAACACTTCCTGGCCAACAGCACACTTCGGAGCTCTATTTATTATTTCCCCAGCTTCTATTTATTCAAGAAAGTAGTCAGAGCAGGAAACAGGACAAGTCGAATGATCACAATCAATTTCATCACCTTCACAACATGCTGGGAATGTAATTAATCCTCTATTTATTTAGGGGACTTCACACCCCTTCCATTAAAACAGCAATTCCCTGCTGGCTTCAGCTGAGATAATTATGTTATAACAAGGATTGGGTTTCAATCATAATAGGCAGATGAAAAAAGAAATTGTACTTGAAGTTGTCAGTTTAAAAAAAAAAGCTTGCTGGTGACTGTTCACAGGATGCTCTTGACAAAGCTCTGCTTAGGCAGAGGACTCTGAGTGTGATAACCACACACGCCACATTAATCAAGCATGTCTCTTCTCTAGTAAGATGTTAAGACAATCCAGGCACGGGGAAAACTCTCCAATACCTACAGAGGCTGGTTTACACAACCTGACTACATCAATCATCACCACACTCACTCCATCCTACCAGTTTCCTTCCAAGAGCCCAGAGGCCCTCCCACCCCCGAACCCTCAAGAGCAAAGAGGTGCACTTTCTCACTGTGTAAACCATGGTTCCAGCCAGTCAAAACAAAGAGACTGAGAGGTCCAGAGGCATTTATCTGAGACTAAAACAAGAAAGGCCAGAGACAAAGGTAACACAGCCACCCAGCCAGAGCTAAAGCAAGGCATATATATAGGATACTCCTTGTGTGGCACACATGCATTTATCCTCTTCTGAAAATGGCCTTCTTTTGTCACAATAACCCATATTCACACTTGAGAAAAATCAATATAAAGATGTATAGTCTTGCCAAATTTATTTTTTACAAACTTTCTCTATTTATGCCTGGGTACATCTATAAGTAAAAATGATGATTATATTTTGAAATTTCCAAAAATTCTCAAATATAGCTGGGTGCGGTGCCTCATGCCTGTAATCCTAGCTACTCAGAAGGCTGAAATCTGAGGATCGCAGTTCAAAGCCAGCCCAGGCACTAAAAGGTCCATGAGACCCTTATCTTCAATAATCACAAGAAAATAGGAAGTGGCGCTGTGGCGCAAGGGGTAGGGCAGTAGCCTTGAGCTGAAGAGCTCAGGGACAGTGTCCAGGTTGAGTTCAAGTACCACAACTGACAAAAAAAGAAAAATCTCAAATATGTCACAATGTCCTCTCTTTCCCCCAAGATTAATACCATGATGATGAAACTCATCATATGTATCAAATCCTATGGATATCTCAAGAGCCCATCACCTTTCAAGAACTTTTAAACTCCTAGATAATAAAAATACCCCCCAAAACATTTTTTCTGATTTGGGTTCCAGTTCTCAAGAAAAAAAAAAAAAAAGAAGTTTTTTATTTATTTTTTATTTATTTTTAATTTAATTTTATTTTTTGTCGGTCATGGGTCTTGCTTGAACTCTGGGCCTTGGCACTGCCCTTAAGCTCTTCAGCTCAAGGCTACCACCCTACCTGGGCCTGGACATTGTCCCTGAGCTCTTTAGCTCAAGGCTACTGCCCTACCGCCGAGCCATAGAGCCACTTCTGGTTTTCTAGTGGTTAATTGAAAAGTCTCATTGTCTTTAGGGTCTTCAGTGCCCAGCCTGGCTTTGAACCACAACTCTCAGATCTCAGCCTCCTGAGTAACTATAATTACAGACGTGAGCTACCATGCCTGGTTAAGAGCTAAAGAAATCTAAGCTTGGCATGGTGGCACACACTTCATGCCCACCCCACCCTACTCTCCAACCTAAGGACATCTAAATAACAGACATGCCATTCTAATGTAAGACATCAACAACAGAGGAACAGGGTATGGGGAATTTGGCAACTCTCTCCACTACCTTTATAATTTTCTGGTGACTCTGAAACTAAAACAAAATGTTAATTTGAAAACAATAAGTAGGATAAAATCACAAACAAAAAGGAGATTAAGTGCAAATTCCATAAAATGTTATCAAGCAGATATACAATTCATTTGTGAGTTTTCTCCATATTTGGATAGAGAGCATTCACATCTTCACAAAGGGTTATTTTAATCTTAAATCTATAGAAACCTCTGTGGTGTTATGATTTATTGGCACATTTCTTATAAGAGAAGTCTAATGAGGAACACCAGTGGGCACTGCTGAGGCCCTGGAAATGGGGTAGAGAGCCATTAAGCAAATCTTGTCTCCATGAAATCACTGGCAGGCTTGCAAGTGCATGGATACTGGTGTGGACTAATCCTCCCTCAACGGTGCTTCCATCCAGGATGAATGTGTGTGTTTAATTAAAAATAAACAGTAAAACTGAAGAGGAACCTGACCTGCCAGAGTAAGCCCTTTACCAAGAATGATTTCAATTCAATGGAGGTTTAACTTGCTTCAGATTATGCACAATTGTTTCTAAAAAATTTTACATGCAAATCATTAGCTGCGAATGTAATACTTAATGTTTTACAATTTGCCAGAGAAGTAACTTCCCTTAGAATATTTAAACCACCTAGAATATCTGCTTATCTCTTGGTGGGCCTGGATTTAACAGGATGCCTTCAGCACTACAGGTTTACAATGATTACAAGTGACAGGGGATGGTAGGAAGGACGTCTGTCCTCCATGGCAGTTTTAAAATGTTAAGGTGGAAAACAGCTAAGTCCTCACAAAGTGGAGGCATATCCTTGTACTCTTCTCTGAGAATCGCGCACTTCAGCGAAAGTGTGAAGTAGAGTCTATCATGTGAATATCATCCTACAGAACCTCCTTCACTCTACATTAACCAGGACAGAAGAAGACATGACCACTAGGCCAACTCAGTTCTTCCTACCCTGGAGTAACAAACCAGGGGCTTGGTTCCATCTCTGCTGTAAATAAGGACACATGAACTCAGAGCTCCTCTGTCTGCACCAAGCAGCTTGCAAGAGGCCATGTGCTAGAGAGCTAGTGCCTGCCTCACTTTCACACGGTTTGGGCTCATCAGACCAGCTATACCCCACACTTGGGTTCCAAAGGATATCTGTGTTCTAACAAACATGACATTTTCATGTACAGTCTGAGTGAGTTTCTCTTATGTAATGTGACCTGCTAATGCAAAGCAGAGTACTAGCAGCCTCTAGTGCAAATTTCTTATCTAACCTCATTACTAAAACCTCAGAGCCACAGGAGACTAACAGGAGACTCTCTTACTCAACAGTGACAGGGGACCACAATGATGAAATATGATCCCAAAACAAACAGCCTCACACTCATTCTTGCTCTTCCTACACACCCCAGCCACAAGCCGGAAAGCTGGGAGCCACCTCCTACCCTGTTTCCTTGTCATTTCTGCGTGGTTACTTCCCAGCCTGGAATGCATCTGTTCCTCACTGTTATTATATCCAGATAGGTATAAATAGACAGTACCATGCAAGCAGAGAGTATTTTTTTTTTATTTTGCTATTTAATTCACATCCCTTCTTTGTCTGAATTCTTCCTGATGCATTTCAACAGCTGCAAACCCAATGCTCTTAGCAACATCTTTCATTTTTCAGAGATCTCAAGTGAATATTTCCAAGACCAACTTTCTCATCTTCTCTCCCAACCCACACTTCTCCAGTATTTCAGCATTTGCACTTTCAACGGCCAAGTTCATCAGCCAAGTAAAACCTGGATTTCACCTTCTCTTTCTCTCTAACCCCTTCAGGCAATCACCCTAACTGTCTTACCTGCCTCTTCAATCTGACCACAACCATGGCTCCAGGCTAAGGCTGCTCTTTGGATTACCAAACCTACCAGCCTTTCAGACTTGAGCTCTGCCACCACCAAAGTATTCCCTGCCATGTGATCCCAGGATGGCACTCACACAGCACTGTACAGTCCATTGGGCCAAGAGTTTAGCCTAGTGGTAGAGTGCTTGCCTAGCAAGCACAAAGACCAGGGTTTGATTTCTTGGTACCACTATATAGAAAAGCTGGAAGTGGTGCTGTAGCTCAAGTGCTGGCTTTGAGGAAAGCCCAAAGACAATGGTCAGGCCCTGAGTTCAAGTCCCAGGATTGGCAAAAACAAAATCAAAAAACAAAAAAACAAAAGACAAACAGGGGCCAGGAGTTTGGCCTAGTGGTAGAGTGCTTGCCTAGCATGCACGAAGACCTGGGTTCGATTCCTTGGCACCACATACTTAGAAAAAGCCGGAAGTGGTGCTGAGGCTCAAGTGGTAGAGTTCTAGGCCTTGAGAAAAATCCAAGGACAGAGCTCAGGACTAGCAAAACAAAAAAGACAAACAGTCCACCATGCTTTTCCCTCTAGGGAAAGGAGGGCATTTGCCTCCCCCCTCTCATGGATGAAGACCATTGAGTTTGTAGGAGACAGTTGAGAAATTATGAAATCTAAAACCAGATGCCCTGACACTATCACTATTGCACCTTTCCCTGCCACCCCCCGCCCTGCACTGCTAGGGTTTGAACTCAGAGCCTTGAAGAACTTGCTATCTCTACCACTGAGAAATGCCCCTGGCTCTAGGTCTATCTTTTTTATAAGCCATGATCTCAAGCAAATCACTTCCTCATATGCTGTCACTCAGAAGAATTCACTGCAACTCACTTTCAGAGCCACTTAGAGTAATAGGCAACAGGAGGTGAAGACTTTCTGTAACTAACAATCCAAGAGCTTTAACAATTAAAATTTTCAAACACACTCTTCAAGCCAGATATCACAGGGGAAAACCCTAACTCATACTAAGGCAAACCTAATGAAACTGATGCCTGAACGTCATTAATGTTGAATACATGATTTGCTTTGCAACACAGTAAGTTTTTTCCAAAGTAAATGTATGACTATGAAAGTGAGATGCTATTTTTTGTGCAAGTTAGAATTGTGTAGTACTTGTTTAGTATTTGTAAGAAAAATTTATAGTGTTTATTACTATAATCAAAAACATCAAGCCAGGTGCTGAGGGTTTGGCCTGGCGGTAGAGTGCTTGCCTAGCATGCATGAAGACCCGGGTTTGATTCCTTGGTACCACATGCATAGGAAAAAGGTGGAAGTGGTGCTGAGGCTCAAGTGGTAGAGCTCTAGCTTTGAGAAAGTCCAAGGACAAGGCTCAGGCCCTGAGCTCAAGGCCAGGACTGGCAAAAACAAAACAAAACAAAAAAAAACCCCAAAACAAAAAACAAACAAACAAACAAAAAACATCAAGCCAGGTCCAGTAGCTCATGCCTACTCAAGAGTCTTAGATCTGAGGATTGCAGTTCAAACCCAGCCTGGGCACTAAAGTCTGTGAGACTCTTATCTCCAATTAACCACCATAAAACCAGAAGTGGTGCTGTGGCTCAAGGGGTGGCTCAAGGGGTAGCCTTGAGCTGAAGAGTTCAGGGACAATTCCCAGGCCCAAATTTCAAGTCCCACTATCAACAAAACTTATTTAAAAAAAATGAAATATAGATGAAAAAATACACAAGTACTTTCAAATGTAAAAATAAGGTAATATAAAAATATAAAATACAAAAATATAGGTTTACTATATAAAGAAATAAACCAGAGGGCAAAAGGTCAGGAAAACTCAGTAATAAAAATCATGGAAGTTCATTGTTTTAGTGTTAACTTAGAGCTACTAATTCAAGGCAGTCTCCAACAAAATCCCAATGTTGTTTTTCACAAAAACAAAAAAGCAGTCCTATAATTAATAGGGAAGCACAACAGACCCCAAATATCCAAAGTAACATTTTACAAACAGAATGATACCAATAATAACTCTCTGTATGACACAAATAATACCACACCAGACTTCAAATTACCCTATGGGGCCATAATAACATGGTATGGTATTGGCACAAAACCAGACACAAAGACCAAAGACCTAGAAATGGATTCATGTATTTACACCCATTTAATTTAATTTTTTTATTATTATTTTTTGTGGGGCATGGTGCTTGCACTCGGTCTGTACGTCGTCCCTGAGCTCTTCAGCTCAAGGCTACCGGCCTACCCTTGAGCCAACCCCCACTTCCCTACACCCATTTAATTTTTGACACAGGAGCCCAAAATGTATGTTGGAGAAAAGACGGCCTCTTTAACAAACAGTGCTGGCAAAAGTAGTTATTTACATACAGGAAACACTGTCAATCTGAGTTCAAGTGTATATGTATATGTATATGTATATGTATATGTATATGTATATGTATATGTACATGTATATGTACACACACACACACACACCCCTGCTCCAAAAAACCCATTAAAGATTGTTTTTTCAAAGAGAAAGGGGATCACAGAAGGTGAGAAGTTGCTCAAAACATAATGTTTATACAATTTTCACAAGAAACCCCAATACTATCAATGAATCATAAATAAGTGATGATTTACAGGCATGCCAATTCTCTCAAAAAGTTAATTTATAGCCAAGTTCATGGTAAAGACAGTAACAGAACATCTATTAACTATGGCTAAAAAAGGGTATTATGAATTTTAATAAAAATTAGATGATGAAGAAATGTGTTAATTCAAAGGAGAAAAATAGCTGGATATCATACAATTTAAACACAAAGTAAAAAACAAAAACACCATGGCCTGTTTAGAGAAAGAAAAGTTATATTCAAGCTGGTAAAGATAAAGCAACCACTTTTACAAAATCATTTGAAAGAGCTCCTCCTGATTTCCCTCTTTCCCTACTGGACAATTCCTTCTTCCCAAGCCCAGCATGATCAGAACAATTAATGAAGAGCCTAAGACTTCTGCCCAGCTCCCCACAACTTAAAAAGGAGGGGAAAGGGAGAACATTTAAAGAGAAAGCAACTCTGCAAATTCCTGGATGAACTGAGGAAGCTCCTTCCCTCTACTTTCATGCAATATGATCTTCCCTGTAGTTAACAAGGGATGTCACAAATAGGCATAGGAACTCATGGAAGTGGTGTCCTGGCAGAGACCTCAAACTCATTACACAGATGTCCAACCCCTTTCTCTCTCTCTCTCTCTCTCTCTCTCTCTCTCTCTCTCTCTCTCGATTTAATTTTATGACAAGAGAAAGTAACCACAGGAAGTGGCAGCAGGGTATTTTGATAAGTTTAGTTAGCAGGGGGATCAAATGAAGTGAAGACATGCTACTCTGACCTCAGGGCGAAAGATTTCATGTTCTATCTGGCAACATCTAGCTTTCCAACACAATTGCTAACATCACCTGTGGTTTGTACTAGGTGTTATCTCCAACAACTTCTGAGCATTTTTCGACACAACAAGTAGAATAAGCCTCAAGTTGGTTCTTATGTTATTCTGCAATGCTCTTCACCATGGACCCAAATAAAGAATACATTCTATAAAATAACTCACAGAAAAAAACTGGCATTAAAAGCCATACAAAAGCATTTATTTGCCAATTACAGCAACAATAAAAAAAGTCTTATTCACAACTAATATTGTGCCATTATTTTTTTTCTTTTTTGTGGGTCATGGGGGGCCTGAACTCTGGGCCTGGGTGCTATCCCTGAGCTCTTCAGCTCAAGGCTGCTGTCCTACCCCTTGCACCACAGCCCCACTTCCCATTTTCTAAGAAGCAGCTTTTTCACTAAATGAAGATTCACTGCATTTTTAAGTTTACTCCATACCCTATTTATTATGTTTTCTTGATTGAGAAAATGGCAAATGTTCTGAAAATTTACATATCAAGTGCTAGAACACATTAGTGAGCATTTATCAAAAATTATGATACTAAGGCCATGAAGGTTGTATGCTTTTTTTTTTTGCCAGTCCTGGGGCTTGAACTCAGAGCCTGGTCACTATCCTTGTGCTTTCTTTTTTCTTTTTTTTTTTTTTTTTTTTGCCAGTCCTGGGCTTGAGCTCAGGGCCTGAGCACTGTCCTTGGACTTTCTCAAGGCTAGAGCTCTACCACTTGAGCCTCAGCACCACTTCTGGCTTTTTTCTATGTATGTGGTACATACATAGAACCCGGGTCTTCATGCATGCTAGGCAAGCACTTTAACCACTAGGCCAAACTCCCGGCCCCCCTTGTGCTTTCTTAAGGCTAGCACTCTATTACCTGAGCCACAACACCACTTCGGCTTTTTCTGTGTATGTGGTACCAAGGAATCAGGACTTTAGTGCATGTTAGGCAAGCATTCTACCACTAGACCACGTTCCTTGTCCTGTGTACTTTTTTATACTTTGAAATATGGACTCTGTAAGTCAGGTATTCATCCAGAAATGTAGAGGTCTCATTTGGATTAGATAGGATGTAGGTTTGCATCCTATGGTACTGACACATGTAAATAAGATATATGCATATATCCACATTCCTCCATAATAAGCTCAGAGCATGTTCAGGCATCCCATCTTCAGATTTCATATTAGACAGGCAAGAGTATGGGAACAAATTCTTTTTTGTTGTTGGTCGTGGGGCTTGAACTCTGGGTCTGGGAACTGTCTCTGAGCTCTTCAGCTCAAGGCTAGTGCTCTACCACTTGAGCCACTTCCCGTTTTCTGGAAGTTAATTGGAGATAAGAGTCTTATGGATTTCCATGCCAGGCTGGTTTTGAACTTCAATCCTCAGATCTCAGCCTCCTGAGTAGCTAGGACTACAGACCTGAACTATCGGTGCCCAGATTAGGAGCAAATTCTTACAACTTCATCTTAATAACTTGTATTCTAGGTGGTGCCCATACCCATCTCTTTTGATAAAATTAGTTTTTTACCATCTACTCCCAACCTGTACAAATTCCCCATACTCCTATGTCAATCTAGTTATTTCCAAAGTGTTTGGAAGCTATATAAATGTCTCTGCCAATAAAACAAATTCCCCAAGCTATTTCATGTTCTTCCTTCTAGGATATAAGCATCTAGAAATTCTTACATGACACAACACTTACTTAGTTTTCTGGATCCACACACAATAGTCTGAGATGTAAAGATCGTTCAAAATATAAGCTGGGTCGTTTTCTTGAAAAATCTTGTGAATATCCAAGAGACACTTTAAAACTGCACTTTTACCTAAAGAAAAATGTAAAACACTCAATCAGCCTTAACAAAAGAAATACAATGTTTTTAACTGACATATCCAGATACTGAGATGTAATATAGCTTAAAAAGCTTAGAATTTTACACTATTTTGTTTGTTTTGCTTTCTATTTATTTATTTTTCTTTTGGTTGTTGGTGGTAGTAGGTTTTGGGTTTTGCACTTCCCAAGGAAGCACTCTGCCATTTAAGCCATGCTCCCAACTCTTTTTGCTTTTGTCATTTTTTGAATAAAGTCTCACATTTATGCTAGACAATCCTTGACCACAGTCCTCCTGTTAATGATTCTCTTGTGCTCACCACTATACCCAGCTTATAAACTTTTTCACTAGACTAGTCTTGAGCCTCAATCTTCCTAATAGCTGCTTCTCAAGTAGCTAGAACATACAAGTTACTTTCAAAGCCCTCTGTTTCTTTCCTTGAGGATTAGATTATGAATAATCTCTACTGTCAAGCAGATTAACTGTGATTACCATAAATGTGATATGAAATACAACTGAGTCTATAAACAAAAGAATGGGCAATTTTCCACACTAAGTGAATATCTAAGTGCATCATAATTTTCAATAGATAATGTTCTACCACTCCAAGCTTTCAGAATAACATAGAAAATCACATTTTAATTCTCACACCTCTTTATTTCTTATAGTAATATTTTTCAAGAAACTGAAAAGGAAAAGTGTCATAAAACGACTTTTTGAGCTAAACTGACAAAAGTCACTGGAGAAAAAGCCATGAGCTATTGAAGTCTGGTTCAACTGAATTACTTTCTTCTACTTGTTAAATGAACTGATTTTAATCCAATCAGAGTACATTAAAGACATCTTTCCTAACTCAACAACCAGGCCCTAGGTGTTTCAAATACATGGTAGCATGAGGCAAAGTCTTAAGACATGAGAAGCACCACTTCCATCCATCTGTAAAATACAGGTTTACTCTTATCCTTACAGCTCAGACACATGGGGATACTGGCTAGTGATTTCATGGAGATATAGCACGTATTGCCTTTATCTCCTCCTCTTGGATAACATGAAAAAACCACAAGCTATGTGATGCCATCTCCAGATTCCAAAATTGCTGCCACTAAAATATTAAGAAGAAGGTTGAAAAAGATCACATTGATCAAGATGCACTGTACTCATAAACTGCTTTGTTAAATGGCAACTCCTTTGTAAAACTACCGAAAAATAGTAAAATAAAAATTTTTAAAAATGCTGAAAAGTAAGTTTCAAAAGAGCAGGGATTTGTATGTCTGGTGACCAATGCTTAATGCTTGGAAGAGATCCAGGCAACTATTTTTAAACCGGTACAGATGTCAGGGTTTCATGAAAGGAAGAAATACAAACAGAACTCCTACATGCGACAAAACTAAGTTAGTTACATTATCTTTGTTATCCAAAAACCAAGAGAGAACACCATCTCTAAGAACTGTTTTGAACAGTATGAATTGCCACAGGGAAAACAATCGTCATAGCAAGCGAATACCTATCATTTCTCTCTTGATTCCTCTATTTTAAGAGAAAGTGGTGCAGACCAAAGGAGTTTGTTAGCTTTGCTTTTTATAACAGGCTGACTTAAAGTTTTAGAAGTCAATCGTGGACTGTCACCAGGAAAACTATTTGCTTATCATTTGAACGTGCTCCTCTATAGTAGGACCACTCCCATACCTCACGAAAATATCAGCAGGTGGACTAAAAATGCAGGTTGAGCAGAAGGCTTAATGTGGGGAAACAAGGAGCGCAAGTGAGTCTGGGAGGCAGAAGACAGTAGCCAGGAGGAAATGACAGCTTCCATGACATCGGATAGGCTGAGCAAGAAGGCTCAGGTGAAAGACAAACTCCAGACAGCTCCAGGAGAATTAGAACACACACATGGAGAGAAAGCAGAGCTTTCCATATAGCTGACAGGACACACTGTGGGTGCCCCATCCCTAAGAGCCTCAAGCAAACCCAAACCTTCTAGCTCTGGCAAAAGACATGAGTAAACAAAAACTAACAATGCCGAGAATATCAACAAAAATAAAAGGTTGAACTAAATAATCTCTTTAAAGGGAAAAAGTTACATTGATTAACATGTTATGACACCTATGAAAGAAAGAAAGAAAGAAAGAAAGAAAGAAAGAAAGAAAGAAAGAAACAAACAAACAAACAAACAAGGGCTAGAGGCCTAGCTCAAAGTGTACATAGCTATTGGGCTATGGTGATCCTCTTTTAGGACTATCCTAGGCATATACTAATTATTACAAATAAGTCGGTGCTGACATTTAAATTCAGGGCCTCATGCTTTCCCTTGACTCTTTAGTTCTAGATTTGTACTCTACCATTTGAGATACCCCTCTATTACTAGCATTTTGATGGTTAATTGGAGATAAGAGTCTCACAGACTTTCCTGCCTGGGCTAGTTTTGAAAGATGATACTCAGATGTCAGCCTCCAGAGCAGCTAGGATTCCACCGGTGCATGGATAGGTGATGTACTGTTTAAGCATTACATGAGAGCAGTTTAGAAAGGGCAAGTTATGTGATCTTTTCTAAAGCCATGTATAAACCATTTTCACTGAATTTGTTGTGACAAATACAGTAGGCCCCTAGCAATTAGCAGTCTAGAAGAAGCACATTAAAGTCTGCAACACTGCATTATCCCCAGTGTCACCAGTCTTGTGCTTCCTAGCACTACCCAGGCACTCACGAGCAGGTAGCTAACTAGCTTGTTGTCAAGTCTTTTATGGAGGCTGCTCTATAAAGTCCTCAACCACTGAGCTTGCAGCTAGCAACAAAAACAGAACAGTCCTCTTCCAGACTGTCACATGACCAGTGGCCAGATGTCCATACTAACCCAAAGTCCCTGCCTCCGATGGGGCTTTACCCAGCTATCGGGCTTGTCATACATCACAGGGGCATTAAAAACAAACAAACAACAACAAAAAAAAAACTGCTCAGGCCCAAATCTAAGACACTTATTTCTGCACAAAGGCACCATAGGAAAGGAACATTTCCCAGTAGTTCACGGCTTGGTCCAAAGCTGGGAAAAGGGGAAGGTATGTTGCATAGTAACCACAGTAACTACTTTCACTTCAGA
The DNA here is from genome assembly GCF_031878675.1 of Megascapheus bottae. Lineage (NCBI taxonomy): Eukaryota > Metazoa > Chordata > Mammalia > Rodentia > Geomyidae > Megascapheus > Megascapheus bottae. The sequence goes on from NC_143510.1 coordinate 38,248,569, forward strand.
AAATCTCATTGTTCTCCTATGAAGTCAAGTAACTCTTCTCTCCTCCCTCCCTCCCCTTCATCCCCCCACCTCCACAGTAGGGACTGTCCAGCACTGACTGACTGATCAAAGTAACCCTAGTCCTAGCCATGAAAAACTGGCTGAAAACAAGGTTTCTATCACTCATGCAGGCACTTTCACAGCAGGCTCTAAGCACTATAAATGACAAGAGCCATGAATGTTTTACTTCCAGGAAGTGACTGTCCACTGAGGGTACACAAAAATATGATGACAACATAAAGAAAATAAAGATGACAATAGGAAGCAGGTAGGCAGTAAACAGAATTGCACATATTCTCTGGCTTTCCTTCAAAGGGAAGGTAAGCTAAAAGCAATGTGATTTCAGGCTTGGGCTGATGTGGCTACCCAGCCTAATATATCGTGAAATGAAGAAAAGCTTGAGTTCTCTGTGTGAGAGACTATGTGAAATCCTCCAGTTAGCAGACCAGGTTTGGCAATAATCTCTCACTGACAGACCAGCGTATGGCTGGAGGCACTTAAGAAATGGCTCACAACCTTGGAAGATGATTGGGATAGATGTTTTTGCTGGCTAAAAGCCATCAGAGGCAAAAAAAAAAAAAAAATAACACAAGTTGCTAGTGCTATACAATAAGAGCTAAATTTCTTATCAAGTGCTGGTTTAACACAGCCTAGGTGGCTGTGGTTTCCTAGGTATCTAGTTCTGCTTTTTAAAGTGTTAGTTACATAAGGCAAGAAGCCAACAACAAAAGGAAAAACAGTGGTTATTTTAAAGACCTGAAGGAAAGTACTGCTTCATCTACATTTATAGTCATCTCAAAATAAATGCCAACAGCCACTTGGAAAGAGATCAAAAGGTAGGACTGTGGTTTGAGGCCAGTCCAGACAAAGTGTTAGTAAGACCTCATCTCAACCAAAAAGCCAAACATAGTGGTGTTCACTTGGCATCCAGTTACACAGAATGTAAATAGTAGGATTGCAGTACAAGTTTGCCAGGGAAAGACAAACATATAAACAAAAACACCCGAAAGATCCTACTTGAAAAATAATGAAATGAAAGGGTTGATGACCTGGCTCAAGTGTTGCCTGCCTAGCAAATCTGAGATCTAAGGATGTCTGAATAACAAGTGCAAGGCCCTAGAACCACCAAAATAAAATATAAAGATAAAAAAGAAGCAAGCCTGTAATATCAGCTACTTGAGAGGCCAGAGACAGAAAGACTGAGAGATCAAGGCCAACTCTTACAAATGTGGTAAGACCCTATTTCAAAAGTAGCCAAAAAAATCAACAAACCAAAGTGCCAAAGGCATGGCTCAAATGGTAGATTTTCCTAGGAAGCAAGAGACCAATGTAGCCAGAGGCCGGTGGCCTGTACTTTTAACTACTCAGAAGGCTGAGATCTGAGGATTACAGTTTGAAGCTAGCCCAGGTAAGAAAGTCCATGAAACATTAATCTCCAATTAATTACCAAAAATCTAGAAATGGAGCTTTGACTCAGGTAGCAGAGTGCTAGTCTTGAATAAAAAAGCAAAACAAGGGCTGGGAGTTTGGCCTAGTAGTAGAGTGCTTACCTAGCATGCACGAAGACCCAGGTTCAATTCCTCAGTACCACATACATTAAAAAAAAAAAAAAGCCAGAAGTGGTGTTCTGGCTCAAGTAGCAGAGCTTGAGTCTTGAGAAAGCCCAAAGCCAGTGTGCTCAAGCCCTTAGTTTAAGCCCCAGGACTGGCCAAAAAAAAAAAAAAGGAAAACAGCTCAGAGATAGCACCTAGGGTTTGAGTTCAAGCTCCAGGACTAGCAAACACATATACACATAGCCAAAATTATGACCATCTTGAAATATGTAACTTAATAGATAACTACTCTATTTCTCAGATTTTGATGAACTCACATTATCAGAAGGAATATCTTGCTATTATTTTAGTATTCATCTTCATAGATAACTTGGCTATTAAAAGAATAAGACAGAAAAACTGTTGTTTGCAGGTATAGCTCAAGTAGCAGAGTACATGGAAAACTTAGCAATGAATTACTATTTTGAATCTTAAGACAAAACAATGTATAAATAAATTTACAGCCTGATATCAATTTAAGAAGTATCCTATTATTAAAATTGTATAGGGTATTTGTGTATTCATACCAAAATGAACATATTTTATACATGTCCTATATAGCACTGTACATACCTACCTAATTCTATTACCCTTATAGTGAGGTACTTCTTGGTTTCATAAAGGAGACAGAGGAGAGGTTCAAAGATATGAAGGAGTTGGCCCAGGTCACATCTAGGAAACAGCAGTCGGAATCTAAGAATAAATACATCTGCCTCCAGGTCACTGTGTACTGAGCAGTGTCAGTATGTATTACCTTGTGTGGGGAACTTCTTGACAAGAAAGGACATGACTTTTCATCTTTCTCCCCCAGTCTAGAACAATATCCAGCAAATGGAATGATCCTGTTCAACAAAGGCTGGTTATTGATCTAGTTTGGAACACACAGCATTTGTCTTTCAACATATGTAGGCCATGCTGAGGTACCATGCACTAGTTGATGTCTGGATTTCCTATAAGTGACCACATCTTTCTTCATGATCTATTCCTTGCCATGCCAGCTTCCTCACACACTGCATCATCAAGAGTGCAATAAGCAATTTAACCTAAGGGGCTGCTTTGTGCTTCTTCTGCTCTAATGACCCCTGTAAGACATGCTTGTCTGGAAGGACAGCTGTGACATTAACTCTGTCCTCCTCCTTAGGTCACCTGTCAAAGTGGTGACTCTTTCAGTTTAGAAATACATAGTCAAATGTCATCAAAATGATCTAATAGTGACATGACTAATTTCACCTTCTTCAGACAAGAGTAACTTGACCAAGTTCAAGGTAGAACATTAAAAAAAAATCCTCTTCCTCTCTCTCTCTCTCTCTCTCTCTCTCTCTCTCTCTCTCTCTCTCTCTCTCTCTCTCTCTCATAAAAAAGTAAAGGTAAAAAAAAAAGGAAAGGTAAAGAAACTTGAAATAAGTGGAACAAACTTTTGAAACAGCTACAATCTAAACCTGGAAATATATATATATATATATATATATATATATATATATATATTCAGACCTGGCATGGTGGCACATGCCTCTGATTCTAACTACTTATGAGGCAATGATCAGGAAGATCATAGTTCAAAACCAGTCCAGGCAGTAAAGTCTTCATGACTCTATCTCCAATTAACTAGAAAAAAATGCTGGACTGAAGGTGTGGCTCAAGTGGTAGAATGTCAGCCATGGGCAAGCAAACCGAAGGAGAGTGTGAAGCCTTGAGGTCAAGCCCTGGCACAGACATATAAAAAATTCTAATTCTCTGGAAGTGATTTAACTTTCAAATTTGGGAACTGCGCATAAAATCAGAAAAAAGGAAATGTAAATTCATAATCTATGAACAAGCTGGATATTTCAAATGGCTCCTAAGGTTTACCACTAACCTACTTTGCTACTGGAGACTCACCTAGTGATATAAAATACATGTGCATGTGTAAGGAAAGGAGCCAAGCCCTTCTGCAAACTGGCCTTGTCACAGCAAAACATCCGCTACTGCTAGAGGACGTCATCCTGCTAGGACTGACTTCTGCTTCTTTACACTTGAGTCAGTGGATCATAAATACCACTGAGAAAAACAACTTAATATCTATAGCTATGGGGAAGTTTAATCCATTCTGAAAGCTGCGTGGAGATTTTAACTTAGGAAATTAAGATCTGGGATTCTGGTTCCCACTTCTAAAGGAAAGATCATTAAAAAGCTATGCATAAATAATCATATACAGTTCTTCGCTAATTTTTCTGCAATGCAAAACAATTACAACTGGTCTACTGTGGAGACGCCGGGCGGCTCAGAGTCGGTGTGCTCCTGGGGTCATTTCTTAGCTGTCTTGGGCCTTATCTGCAGCTGTTTCCACCAGAGTAAACTGAGAGAGAAAAAAAATCTCAAGAACTGCTATGGAATTAAAGGAGACAGTGAGGTCCAGCAAGCACTCAACATGTGCTAGTTGAGAAGGATAACAGTCACATGGGATCAGGAGTCCTAGGACTCTTTTCTGACCCCCATTCCACTGTCCCACTTTTCCACCTTGGAGCCAGTTAGTCCTCCCTGGGGACACTGCCTGTTCCTAGACTACCTAAGCCCCGGGCAGGACCAGGCTCCTCTGTTCTCCATGCCACAAACTTTACTCCTAACCCCTACCACAGATGAACTAGTTTGCACAAAAATGCCACATACTCAATTAGACTCTGGTGGCTTCTCCCTGAGTAAGACCCCATCTCTTTTTTTTTTTCCTTTATTGAGATTTAGGAATTACATACAAAATCATTTTTACATTCACACTTATAAGAAGACCCCACTTCTTTAGCAAGGCCAACCTAAACAATCACTCATGCTTTCCCCACCAAGTCTTCATGCCCCAGGCCTCTAGACACATATGAGGATTGTTGGATATAGAACTCATACTCTCTCTGATTTTTTTTTTCTGGTGCTAGGGTTTGAATTTGGGGCCTCCAGCTTGCTTACCTTGGTAGCTTAGCTGGTGCTCTACCACTTGAACCAGGTCTCCAGCCCAGCTTTTTGCTGGTTATTTTGGAGATTAAGTCTTGCAGAATTTTCTGCCGGGGCTAGCTTCAAACCATGCTCCTCCAGATTTCAGCCTAAGCCACTTGTTCCTCTCTTTTGAGTTTTTACTATTACTTTCTTGGGGATTTTTCTCTGCATCTTCTTTTCTTTTTCTTTTTTTTTTTTTTTTTTTTGGCCAGTCCTGGGGCTCAAACTCAGGGGCTGGTCATTGTCCTTGGATAGTTTTTGCTCAAGGATAGTCCTCTTCCACTTGAGCCACAGAGCCACTTGAGTATATGGTACCAAGAAATCGAACCCAGGGCTTTGTGCATGCTAGGCAAACACTCTTATCACTAGGCCAAACTTCCAGCCCTGCATCTTCTTTTATTAGTCTACCACATCCTTTAAGTATCAGAGCATATCACTCACTGGGCCTATGTCGCTGATTTTTTTTTTGTCTACTCCCTCCTCCCCCTTCCCTGAGAATGAGGCATGGTTCTGGAGGTAACCAGGGTGTGCCAGGACTCCCCTCCATACTTGACAAGAATAAGAAGTAGAGGCCAGAAGCATAGTCTAGTGGTAGAGTGCTCACCTAGCATGCACGAAGCCCTGGGTTCAATTCCTCAGTACCACATATATAGAAAAAGCCAGACGTGGCACTGTGGCCAAATGGCAGAGTGCAAAAAGTGTTCAAGGGCAGTGAAAAAGAGAGCAAAAAGTGTTCAAGGGCAGTGAGCAGGCCCTGAGTTCAAGTCCCAGGACTGGCAAAAAAAAAAAAAAAAGAAAAAGAAAAAGAATAATAAGTAGTAGGAAGAAGAAGGAGAGGCCTGCTTCTTTAAGATTTTCAGGTGTTGGCTTCCTTAAGGAGTGCAGGAGCCCCCACCTCTTGTAGAGAGCAGTCATGGTGCAGCCAACACCACTCTCACAACAGAACCAGCAGGTCCAGGAAAGCGGGGAAACCCACCCTTAAAAGTTTCATTAGGAATTAGAATTCGTATAATACATGGAATATACATGCCTTAATTTTAACAGCCATTTTTCTTTAAAAAAAAAAAAAATCTCCTCTACTCCCTGTGCTTGGGGCCTGGCTCCTCCCTCTCACTGTGCTCATGTTCTGTCTACAGGAGAGGTTAATAAAGCAGTAATTTCAGAAACGTTGATTATTATTGAGCGAGTTAATGACTGGTATGTAAGGGATGTTAATGATCTGAAGTAAAACTGGCTTTTAACTGGTGACAGTAACTAGACCCCTGAAGGCTGTTTCTCCTGCCATCCATCTACTAGTCATTAGACTGCAAGTGTTTAGGTCTAACAGCATTAAAAACAACAAAGATAAACAAAGCCACCCATTTTCTTGCCTCTAGTTTTGGCACTAGGGATGGAACCCAGGGCCCTCCTTATACATACTAGCCTGTCTCCTCTTTGAAAAAACAGAGACAGCTATTCTTGGCTTTGGAGATTCCAATAGAAGAAAAGACAGGGAAATATCAAAGGCAACTATTGTTATATTACTGGATATTAACCCATAATGCTTTCTGGTCATTTTCAGCAAGGCTTACCAAGGACAGAATAGGTACCAAATATCCAAATGGGTAATCTACTACATGGAAGAGGCCCTAAAAGTTCAACCTACTTGCCCCATAAGGTACAAAAACTAGCACCTGACATCCCCAGGAAGCAACCAAGAGCAAGCAGTGATAGCTGAGGAGAGGGGCTGCTTCCTACAACAGCCAAAGGTCAGCACAGTGACCTCCATTAGAGATGTGATTCCCCATTAAGCCTGTGAGGAGACACCTGGGGAGCCTCCTGCTGGCTCCCCAAGCTGAGAGAGGCCCAAGGTTACTTTTATAACAAGAGAACACTAAGTACTGAAACTGGACTCCTAACTAGAATCGATGAGAAAACGAGATCTGAAGTGACAGGAAAGCTATAGGATATATGTTGCAGGCGCAATATATGAATTCATCCCAAAGTGAGGGAGGGGGCACACAGAATGAGCTCAAAAGGGAAATTGGGAGAAAAATGAAGTTGATGTTTTCCTTCCATCCCAACACATCCCATCCTTCCTACAGAAATACAGTGAAGAATCCCTTATAAAATAAGATGTAGATATTAATATACTAACATTTGGTAAATAGTATAATATATATGACTGACTATTAAACTATGGGACTTGTTATGGCTATGTAGAGAATAACTTCTAAAGATGCATCAGAATAACTGTGTTCTTAGATACTCGGGAGAGAGAGAGAGAGAAAAGGTTGGATGATAACCTGTGGGAAATAAATGTTAGCAAGATTATATCTCAAAGAACAAACTGGGTATGGTGGTACATGTCTATAATCCGGCTACAATGGAGAAGTAGGTTGAAAACCACTGTTCGAGGCTGCTATATGTCAAAAGCATGAGACTTTATCTGAAAAATAACTAAAGCAAAAGCAGTAGAGCACCTACTTAGCAAGTACAAGGACCCGAGTTCAAATTCCAGTATGATCAAATGATAAAACTTTTTTTTAAATCTCTTTACTAAGAAATGTTTACTTATTCCACCCCAACCTTGCCAAAAGGAAAAAAAAAAGGAAAAGAAAGAAAAAGAAATGGAATAAGGAAGAGGTAGTGAAGTCAGACCAGAGGATAAAAGGGGAGGTCATGTACCCCAAAAGGAGGGACAGTAGCTCCAAAAACAAAGGCCTTTGTTAAGCACTAAAACAGTACTTCACAGGGCAAAGACAGGATTCTACCTTCCAGGAAGTTTAGATTCAATATTCAGCAATAGGGAGGGAACAAGGGGAGATAGACAAGCCTGACAGGACCAAAGCCTAGCAAAGGATCTTCATAATTGCCAGGAGAAGTCTGAAAAGCAAAATTCATGGTTCTTTGAAAAGGCCCATCTTAGTCCATCAGCCACAAGGATGCTGTGTTGATTCCGAAGCATTCCCCTGCTGGTCTGGAAATTTATTCCACTGAAGTCAATACTTCTTGGAGGGAAAAGTCATTCATTACTTCCAACCATGGAAGCACCAGACTGACCTTTATAGCAAAAAAACAGTGAATGTTGTGATGGCATGTTGAATTGCAAGTAGACACAAATTCATTCTAGGCAACACTAAATGCTACTCCCACTTAAATTATCGAGTGTCCCAACAAATAAGATTCTTTTGTGACAGAGCATGCCTGTGTTATCCACCTGTACAAATACAGATTACAAGCCTCATTCAGAGCTTTCTAATCTCACAGCAGACAGCATGAATTCTAGACAGCCCAGTGCACTGCCCCAGCCTAACAACCACAACCACAGCCCAGTGCACTGCCCCAGCCTAACAACCACAACCAAACTAATCACCAAACCCAGGTGCACATTCCAAGCAGGCTCAGATTCACGTTTAGTAGATGCCTGTAGTGCACTACTTCAAGTTTTCTGTTCCCACTGTAACATAGCCCAGACTATTTACTGTTAGAGAGATAATGATAAAAAGTTAAGTCTCAATTTCAATTCTAATGTGCTAAAACTGTTGGAATAAATGAGTAAGAGTACAAGTCAAGGCAATCAAATTTATTTTTGGTTATGCAATTACAGAATGGATTACTTTTCAAATAAAAATCTAGAAAGCCATTAACTTTGCAGAATAAAGAGGAATAAGCAGGAGTTCAGATGAGAAAAGCATATGTGTATTCAGACAGCAGACAGACAGACAGACACACACACACACATACACACACACATAGAGGGAGGGGTAGCTAGTCTTCCCTCTGGAAGCACTGATGTCACAGGAGAATGGAAACTTGCCTCCTCACTGCTGAAATCCACAATACCCACATAATCTAGCAATGACTTTAAAAACGGAAGTTAATTGTGATGTGCTTATAGTTCAAGTTCAACTATGAGTTATTTGCAGTGAATTGATTTTTCATTTTTTTTTTTTTTTGCTAAAAACAACAACAAAAAAAGCTTGGAAGACAAGAGAAACAACAGCAATAAAAGCAGTTTCCCACATTAGGTCACAGAACACATTTCTCAACCTAAGTAGCTCTTTGTCCCAATAGCCATCCTTCAAAATAAAATACTGCATGTTTAAGCCAACTAGATGAACATAATATAAAGATACATTTCATTTAATCATTCTTTTTTAAAAAAAAACAATTATTATCTACTTTACAATAATCTCCTTCAAACATGACTCCTTTGCTCCAAAGCTGGGAGACTGCAGGTCACAAAGGAGACTCTAGGAATCCCTTGATGTGAGGGACAAACCATTAGAAATGGCATTCCCTCTACTAGTCTAACAAAGTCTCCTAGATACAAAGGCAGGAATGACCCTTCTTTGACAACTGAGTCCAGAAACTCTTTTATTTGAGAGTGCAGGAATCATGAGATTCCACAGGGGAAACAGGAGAATGACCATGTAATATCAGAGAAGACTTTTAAATAAATGTCTGGAATTAAGCAGAGTGGGTGTGTCCCTTCAAAGGCTTCATCTTGGAAATGATATATTTAGTCTAATGGCATGGTTATGACACTCTGAGATTTGTTTTAGAGCTTGAAGTTTCTACATCCTACAAGCTGGTAACTATCTATCTACTCAGGCTGAGTTGAGCAGCAAACTTGACACCTCAGAGGTGTGCTTTCTGTTGTCATCCTGAGTGACAAGTGTCATCTCAGTGACAATCGCCCTCCTGAATAGTCCCTGCCATCCCCTCAGCAGAACACTTCTTGCTCTCCCCTGCAATCACTTATTTACTGTCTTCTTCATGATAAAGCTATAACTCACTGGAGCAGGCTATTTATCTCTCTTATTTTAAACCCACACATGTACTGAGTGATGTAACTGACTGCATTGCAAAGGAACCTGGAATAACATGTATCTTCTCAATTGGCTTCTCATTCCTCTCAGAAAAGGGTCATATGATTCCATATTTGTACAAATACAAGGACTAGTACCTTATTACTTTTCATACCTGGTTGCATTTGATTCTCTTCATTACTTATACAGACAGGGAAAAAAAGCAAAACTCACAATTATATCTTACCATATTAAAACTTTCCAACTTCCTTGCCAGCAAATTTGCAAGCATGCAATCTTACCTAGCTGTAGTATCTTTGTGGTGTCTGCGCAGGCCTTCGTCACCAGCTTGAAGTGGCGGTAAAGTGGGTAGCAAAGCACTCTTCTTGCAAAAGACACTATGATCTCATGAACATTCGTCCAACTCTGGGAAGAGTCATGGAAGGAAGTAGTACTTTCATATGATATGTTACACAAACAAAAGCACACAATGCAAAAGGAAAACTACCCTCAGTGAACACCTATGAACTTGGATCATTAACAAATCAAGTAGAAGAGAAATAGGAATCCAGGCAACAAGACTTTGTAAATCTTATAATAAACTAGTTCACTGGTCTTCATAATGTTGTATTCTATCAACATGCCACAAAAGCTCCTTAAAACTCACTTAAGGAGCAGTAAAGCTTTAACGAGTTTTAAGAATTACAAATAAGAGTCAGGCGCTGATGGCTCATGACTAATTCTAGCTACTCAGGAGGCTAAAATCTAAGGATCAAGGTGCAAAGCTGGTCTGGGCAGGAAAGTTCATGAGACTCTATCTCCAAGTCACCACTGCCCTACCCCCCACGGAAGTCAAACAAGAATCTAAAACACATGGCACTAATGGAATGCAGGCTTCTATAAAGGGTATATCTCTAAAGGATGCATGCTTCATGTTTTGTCCTTAGGGCCATTCAAGATGGTCCAAATGAAAGGTAAAGACTCATTAGTGAAGTATGTTCAATCTTCCTGCTCCTGTTTTCCTACTTTTCATCTTTTCTTTTGATATAAGTGACACATGATATTTACTTGAGCTTTTGTTTTAATTTATCCAAGAGAAAACACTGCACTACTGATTTCTGTGAGAGGGTGTTTTATCTTGAGAGGTAGCAAACAGATACCATTAGCAATTCAAAACTTACAAAATTACCTTTTAATTGCTTTTTGATCAGCAAAGCACAAAAATGGAAATCGTATGTGAAACTCAAAATATAAAATTTAAATTAAGGGAGCAAGATAATTTACATTATTTTAAGCCTTTATGAGAGATATAATTACATATACTGAGTATTTAACAAAGAATATTTTACATCTAAGAGGAATTATGAACGTTTTTTAAATTTCAGCAAAATCTAAATAGTTAAAGTATTAATATGTCTGGCAATTCCAAATCCACCTAAAAACTAAAAATTTCAAGATAAATTATAAGCAGGTGAAGTTTCATGTAGCTCTTTCTAGCTGTATGGTAAACTATCACAAACACAACTTCTCTACTGGATGCTGATGGTGGCACAAGAGAACTAGAGGAAGCTTGGACAGAAGAGGCTTTATATATATCCCTTCAATGGATACAAACCACCTGAGGCCTAGCTCCAGACTGAGACTCCCCTTCATGGACTAGAAATCAGATCCCGTATGTCTACCAAGAACCCACTGAGGCTGCAAGTCCTGGACCACTCACTCACAGGTAATTAATGGGTTCTCTGTTTCTGTCTGCATTTCACTCCTCATAGCAAAGAGTAACCCATGAAATCACCTTGGGTTTACAACTTTAAGGCCAGCTGTCTTAACTGGTGATGTCATTACCAACTGTTTAAGTTGATACTTTTGAAATGCTTCTACTTTCAATTACTATTTCAGTGTATAACAGTTCAAATCAAGTAAATTTAAAGCTCTCATCTTCTGATTTTTTTTTTTTTTTTTTGCCAGTCCTGGGCTTGAGCTCAGGGCCTGAGCAATGTCCTTGGACTTTCTCAAGGCTAGAGCTCTACCACTTGAGCCTCAGCACCACTTCCAGCTTTTTTCTATGTATGTGGTACCAAGGAATCGAACCCGGGTCTTCATGCATGCTAGGCAAGCACTTTAACCACTATGCCAAACTCCCAGCCCTCATCTTCTGATATTTAAGAGAGTATCTAGAAAACAGACACAAAATAAGTATTACTATATGGAAAGATAAGTCAGCATTACCAGAAAAATTATAGGACTCAGAATCAAATACTTAAGCTGCATGGAACCCACCTCATTTATTGAGGGGAATGGGTAAAGTAACAGGTACTAGACATTTAGCACAAACCCTGGTGGTCCTTTATCACCTAGGGTTGTTTCCCATCTTTACGCCCCAATACTGCCAATTTACCAACACATTTACAGCCCACCTTGACATACTCTGTCTTGAATAATTACAAGTAGAAATCATACCTCAAACCAGCATAATGTTGGACTTAGCTTTCTGACATTCCATGCAGACTCAACCTTTGTTGTAGAGAAAAGAGAATCTATCATCACCTTCACAAGTCATTTGAAAAATACAAGTACATTTGTTTCAATCAGTATGTGAGTAGGACTAACACAGGAGAACTGTCTGAGTACAGAAAAAGAATTGCAGTGATTTTGGAGGTTTTGGTGTATCTGGGATTATGCAAAGATTTTGGGATGCTTTGATGTATCTGGGTTGATATGTGACAAAATTAAACCTTCCAATAGATCCAAGAGTCACAGGACACAAACTCAAGCAAGCAGAGGCTTGACACAAAGAGTGCATGGTAAACTTCTCCACTAATGTGCAGAAGGGCCGTTTGCAGAACTGGAAAAGTTTACCAAGGATAACTATGATCAAGAGTCAATAATATAAAGCACTTTTTTTTGTCAAAAATTTAATCCAAGCTGGTCTCAGTGGCTCACGCCTGTAATCCTAGCCACTCAGGAGGCTGAGATCTGAGGATCAAGGTTCAAAGCCAGCCTGGGCACACAAGGGGCTAAGATTCATCTCCAATTAACCTCAAGAAAACGGAAAGTGGGGTTTGGCTAAGGGTAGGGCAGTAGCCTTGAGCTGAAGAGCTCAGGGACAGTGCCCAAGCCAAGTTCAAGCCCCATGACCCACCCCCCCAAAAAAATTTGTTTTTCAAGTTCAGGTTGGAAAGGTGGCTTAGTGGTACAGTGTTTGCCTAGCATGCATGAAGCCCTGGGTTCAATTCCTCAGTACCACATACACAGGAAAAAGCCAAAAGTGGCACTGTGGCTCAAGCAGTAGAGTGCTAGCCTTGAGCCAAAAAAAAAAAGGTCAGGCCGGGCACTGGTGGCTCACACCTGTAATCCTAGCTATTCAGGAAGCTAATACCTGAGGACTGGGGTTCAAAGCCAGCCTAGCCACTACAAATCTGTGAAATTCTTATCTTCAATTAACCACCATAAAACCAGAAGTGGCTCTGCAGCTCAAGTGGTAGAGTGATAGTCTTGAGCTAAAGTGGCCAAGCCTACAGTTCAAGGGCAAAAATTAAAAAAAGAAGCTCAAGAACAGGCCCTGAGTTTTTAATGAGATATAGTATAGTCGTTATATACCTTAAGATACAATATAGTCTTTATATACTTTCAGATACAGTAATAGTCTTCATATACTCCATTTCTTCATTTGTAAGTCATAGGCAGCCCCAAGAGTCACCACAGCATTGTGGATGCTGGTAGCTCACTGTTACAATCCTAGCTGCTCAAGTGGCTAAGATTTAAGGATCACAGTTCAAAGTCTGTCTAAGCAAAAAAGTCCATGAGACTCATCTGTACACCAAAAAGCTGAAAGTAGAGGGGTGGTTCAAGTGATAGGCTACCAGCCTTGAATGAAAAATCCAAGCATGAGTATAAGGCAGGCCCTGAGTTCAGGTCCTGGGTCTAGTTGTCCCCCAAATGGGAAGGGGGGCTCCTACTGCAACTTTCAGAGTTATGACAACAAAAAACAGACATATAGAACTCTGAACTATGCCAGTGCTATAATGCTGAGTGCAAAAAGTAGATTAAACAAAGTATAAGGGCAAGAGTACACAATCTATAAATATACATACACACATACACACACACCTGGTAACTGTGGCTATTTCTGATCACTGGTATTTAATGAAACCTCAATTATTTTCTTCACATGTATATTCTCCTTTATGGTTACATGTCACTTATGTGATTCAAAAACTGAAAAGCACATGCTCAGATCTAAACTCTACACACAGAAATTATAAATAGCTATAGAATCACACTAAGGGAAAAAACCTTTTTAGTTAATGTATTCATATCTGTGGTGCTGGCATTTAAACCCACAGCCTTTAAAATATATGATTTATGGCTTTATCAATATAAAATTTGTGGATGAGAAAAGGTTTGCCTCTTCATTTACTAAATCAAACATGGTTTAAGAGATACAAAACCTGTATTATTCTTAAATGGTCACTCAAGAGATAATTTACTTTACAAAAGGATGTAGCTTCATATAAATAAATACAATTTATTTATTTTTATTGTGGTTTTTTTTGAGGGAGGGTTGCATTCTGTAGCTCAGCCTGGCCTTAAATCATAATCCTGCCCCAGCATCCTGAATGGCAGTGGTAGGATGATGACTCTTTCAAACAGAAAAAAAAGGTATGATATAAAGTTAAAAAAAATGTTTTACATAAAATTTTTCAGAAGTCTATATTCTTTATGAATTAAGAAACACTTGCAATGCATGCTGAATCCCTTTGTGTAAAGTGCTGTACTTTGTGTGTGCTGATGGACCACTTGGAAAAGTAGAGATGAAGATGGGACTTGATCCAAGGTCACATGACAGAGTCCTCCTCTTTAGCCTAAAAGAAATGAGAGCTCAGGAATGCCTCCTCTCTACCTCAATGTGGGCAAGTACGTGCACGCACGCACGCGCGCGCGCACACACACACACACACATATACACACACACACATACATGGGCATGCACATACATGTATACAGGCACACACATCTCTGCCTGAGACCTGGGACATCCCTGATCAAAGCTTTCTCCACAAGCTCTGTGCTCTCCAAGAGCACTGAAGCTCAGACTCAGTCTGTGCCCAGCACAGTGAGCAAGGTAACACAGAGTGACATACAGACACATGACACTTACATTCTGCTCTCCTTCAGTGACACGTGTTTCATAGCAATATGCCAAAAGGATATCAATTAGACCATAGTACACCTGACGCTGGGCTTTCTTGTCCAGCAGGTACGATTTATTGACAAATTTACGTAGCTGGTATTTCTCCTCTTCTGAAAAAGATACTAGAAGAAAAAACATTTGAAAATTAAATGTCTCTTTCAGGCTTTTAAAACTACTAATGTGAAAGATTTGCCAAAATCAGAACTCTGGATATAGAAACTGAAATAAATGTTATTTTCTATTTAACTCTGAATTATAAACAGCTTTAAAGAGTAGGCAATGAACTAGGCTCAAGCCTATAAATCTTTGTCACTCAAGAAGAAAGCAGTTCCAGGCCAGCCTGGGCAAAGAGCTAATGACTCCCCATCTCAACCCATTTCTAAGAACGACATGATGGCTCTTACTAGTGCTTTCAGCTATGAGGGAGGCAAAGGTAAAAGGCTGAGAGGTCTTAGATGCCCCAGGCAAAAGTACAAGATCTCATCTAAAGAATAACTAAAGCAAAAAAGGGCTTGAACGTCACTAAAATGATGGTATTGCACCTATCTTGCAAACATGAGGGATTGAATGCCACCAAAAAAAGAAATGGGGAGGCATACACGTGTCCAAATCATAAGGAGAAAATTCGAAATGGCCATTCTTCATTTCCATACGTACACTTCCTTTGTGACACTGTTCTGTATTTAACTCAAATACCACAGTTATTAACTTTAAAACATTAAAATTAAACTAGGTGGGGCTGGGAGTTTGGCCTAGTAGTAGAGTGCTTGCCTAGCATGCACGAAGATCCAGGTTTGATTCCTCAGTACCACATACATAGAAAAAAGCCAGAAGAGGTGCTGAGGCTCAAGTGGTAGAGCTCTAGCCTTGAGAAAACCCAAGGACAGTGCTCAAGCCCTGAGCTCAAGCCCAGGACTGGTAAAAAATAAATAAATAAATAAAAAATAAAAAATAAACTAGGTGCTGTTGGCTCATGCCTGTAATCCTAGCTAATTGAGATCTGAGATCAAGGTTTGAACCAGCCAGGGCAGGAGAGTTCCTGAGTCTATTTCTAATTAACCACCAAAAAATCCTAAAATGAAGCTGTGGCTCAAGTGGCAGAAAACTCAGGGACAGTGCCCAGGCCATAAGACTGGCACAAAACAAAACTGAAATTTAAAATAATATATATAAAATATAGAATATATAGAATACATAGGAACAATATTAATATATTAATATCACATATTATTTATATATAAGCATATATTTAATGTATACCTATTATATAAAAGGGTCTATACATAAAAAAGAGTCTCAAAGTTCTTCCCTCCTGAGTAGCATAAATTCCTAGTATCTGGCTTTAAATTAAAAAATACATTTTGGAGGCCGGGAGTTTGGCCTAGCATGCGCGAAGACCCGGATTTGATTCCTCGGTACCACATATACATAGAAAAAAAGCCAGAAATGGTGCTGTGGCTCAAGTGGTGGAGCTCTAGCCTTGAGAATGCCCAAGCACAGTGCTCAGGCCCTGAGTTCAAGGCCCAGGACTGGCAAAAAAAAAGAATATATTTTGGGCAAATATAATAGTGAAATAAGTGATCATGAAATATTCAGCATCCAGTTTGAAAATTTATACAGAGAAATAAGAACATTCCATGTACTGATCAGGGACTCCCTGTCCCTCATACTGGGACTTGAACTCTGGGGCTTAAACTTGCTTGGCTAGCGCTCTTCCACTTCCACTATGCTTCTAGTCTGGCTTCTTGCTGGCTAGCTGGAGATAGAGTCTCACACTTTCCTGCCCAGGCTAGCTTCAAAACTCGACCCTCTAGGCCAGGAGTGTAGCCTAGTAATAGAATGCTTGCCTAGCATGCAAAAAGCCTTGGGTTCAATTCCTTAGCACCACATACACAGAAAAACTACAAGTGGCTCAAGTGGCAGAGTGCTAGCCTTGAGCAAAAAGAGTCCAGGGATAGTGCCCAGGACTGGCAAAACAAACAAACAAAAAAAACCAATAGCAACAAAAAAACTTGACTTTCCAGATCTCAGCCCCGAGTAGCTAAGATGACAGGTTTGGGCTACCCGTGTCCAGGTTACAGTACTCAGACTTATGTCTTATTATTCTTTACCCATGTATATAAAAAATTTATACAAATTTACAAGTATGACCATAACATGCATTGCAAACTTTGGGAGGGTGTAATTCTCATGGAAAAGAAACAGATTTGGCTGGGCAGAGTGGCTCATACCTATTACCCTAGTTACTCAGGAAGCTGAGATCTGAGGATAGCAGTTCAAAGCCAACCCAGGTACTAAAGTCTGTGAGACACTTATCTCCAATTAACCATCAGAAAACTGGAAGTGGCGCTGCAGCTCAAGGGGTGGGGCAGCAGCCTTGAGCTGAAGAGCCCAGGGACAACGCCTAGGCCCAGATTTCAAGCCCCACAACGGACCAAAAAAAAAAAAAAAAAAATAAGGAAAAGTAAAGAAACAGATTTTTGCTGGTACCATCTTTCTACCTTTTTCCTCACAGACAACCTCCCCTGTATGCCTTACTATGCAGCTTTTCTCCATCCATATGATCACATAGTTGGTCATGCCAATATATCCCCGTCACACAAAATTGTCTCTGGCAAATTTCTAATTTTTAAAGTGTCTCAGAATACACCATGCTATCTGACCACTCCCCATTGATGAGCATCCCTTAGCTTCTATTTTGTGCTTCTGCTAATGGCACTACAAAATACATCCTGGCCATAGTCCTTGACTAAGGCTTTGTTCTCTTAAAAGATCCCCAGTCATAGACTTACTGACTCAAAAAATGTATCAAGTTTTTAAAGAAATACTTCCCTTAAAGGGCACATCTTCCTTTGTTCACCTCCCATGTGAGGCAGTGAACTGAATAGGGCTCTTCCCATTCATTCCGGGTTTAATGGATTTACATGACTGCAGGAAGCCAAATTCTAAGAAAATTCCTAAGGAGTCACATCACTGTGTGGGGACAGTGCTTGCCACTGGCTCTATGTCTCAGAGGAGCTGGCAATGACGATGAGACAGTCACTACCATGACAACATTCCATTATTAACAGACTGGACCTAGGCCTCCCTTTCTCATTTGGAAGCAATTGTTCTTGGTGGGGCCCTGTAAAAAAGTGGAACAGGATCCTGTGGGTCTCTATGACCTGAGAATAAGCCCAGCAGAGAGAGAGCAATAAACAGAGGGCCTCAGTTTTACAGCAGCCAGGGAGAGAATTCTGTGAGCCTGGAATGCAGTCACCAACAACCTATTTTTTGTATGTCAGTTGTGGTGCTTGAGTATGCTCTGTTCATGGGCTATTTTTTGCTCAAGGCTGGCACTCCACCACTTGAGCTATGGGCTCTACTTCTGGCTTTTTGGCAGTTAATGGGAGATGAAAGTCTCATTGACTTTCCTGCCAGGGCTGGCTTCAAACTGTGACCCTCAGATCCCAATCTCCCAAATAGCTAGGATTATAAGAAAGAGCCATTGGCACCTATCAAAGAAACATTTTTTTTTCTCTTAAATATACACATTTGGCTACAACCTTCCAGGATACTGAACAGAGGACCCAGAAGATGCAGGCTCTACTGAGCATGTATAAAATCTGTGAGGTCATATACATATATGGGGTGCAGTCTGTTACAAGGCCAAGAAAACGAAAACATTACTTTAATCATGCTCCTGTGTCTGTTAAACTCTGAGCATTATTTCCTAAGTTTCATGGCAATCTGTGAATTATGAATCTTCTACTGGATAGTCTGCCTAATTTTTAAGAATTCTTTTATTTTATACATGTTTTAACCACCCCTCCAAGTCTACTACTATTTACTGACTTTGATGCTATCTGCTGACTTTGATACATTTTGCCAGTCAAGTTGGTTTTTTTGTTGTTTTTGTGTGTGTGTGTGTGAGTCATGGAACTTGAACTCTGGGCCTAAGTGCCTGCCTGAGCAATTGATTCAGTTCAAGGCTAGCACTCTACCAACTTTGGGCCACAGCACCACTTCCCATTTTGTAGTAGTTAATTCGTGCCCGGGCTGACTTTGAACTGTGATCCTCAGATCTCAGCCTCCTGAGTAGCTAGGATTATAGGTGTGAGCCACTGACACCAGGCTCTTGTTTTGTTTTTTGTGGGTCACAGAGCTTGAACTGGGTCTAGGCACTGTCTCTGAGCTCTTCAGCTCAAGGCTACTACCCTACCCCTGGGCCTGGGTACTGTCCCTGAGCACTTTGGCTCAAGGCTACCACCCTATACTTAAGCCAAGCTCCACTTCCCATTTTCTAGAAGTTAATTGGAGATAAGAGTCTCAGGTCCTTTTGTGTCCAGGCTGGCTTTGAACCTTGATCCTCAGATCTCAGCTTCTTGAAGAGCTAGGATTACAGATGTGAGCCACCACACTCGGCTTCAAGTATGTTTTTTATATAGCCAAACAAATCCATCTCTTTCTTAACCAATTTAAGAGACTTGGTCAGTGTTTCCCTAACCTGTGAATTGTGAATGAAGAAACGTGTAATCCATTTGTAAGTTATTTTTTTCCCACATTTCAAGATTTCAGTTTAGCCCAGACAAATAGTTAATTGTACCAGAACAATTTGTTCAATAATCCTTTTTTTTTAACTATATTGAACCACCATCTTTGTGAAGTAGAAGTAGATCTGTTGCTTTTTAATGCTAGAAATTGTTTCTAAGTATTTTGGGGTTGTTACTATTGCAAATATAGTAGGGCATTCCCCCCATTTCTTGACAATGAGAGGAAAATTTATTTCTTTAATATAGCAGCCACTTGGGGCCGGGAGTTTGGCCTAGTGGTAGAGTGTTTGCCTAGCATGCATGAAGACCCGGGTAGAAAATAAAAAAGCCAGAAGTGGTGCTGAGGCTCATGTGGCAGAGCTCTAGCCTTGAAAAAGTCCAAGGACAGTGCTCAGGCCCTGAGCTCCAGCCCAGGATTGGCAATAATAATAATAATAACAACAACAACAACAACAACAACAACAATATAGCAGCCACTTGACTAAATAAATAGTGGTCACCCAGTCCACACCATAGTTCAGTGCTAAAGAGAAAACAAAATACTGATATTACATAAAGGCAGGTGAGTATGAAGTTGTATGTCCAAGCTTCCTCTGATGCCTATAGTTCAGGCAAAATATGAGAAAGTAGTCTCTGAACACCATAGTCCGTGCATGATCACTGGTCTCTAGATATAGGAAACAAAAATGCTGGACTGGACATGTGGCTTAAGTTGTATAACACCAAGAAAGTGAGGTCTTTGAGTTCAAACTCTGGTACCAGAACACACACACACACACACACACACACACACACACACACACACACACAGATGTGAGACCTAGTAAGAGGTCTTAGATCATTAAGTTCCTGTTCTGAAAGATGAGATAGTGGGATTACAGTCCGTCCTATCTTTGTTTTGTAGCAGGGACAAAAGTGAATGGTTTTACCTATCACTTTTGCTAAGATCAGGCCCAAAGGCAACAGAACTCATCAAGGACTGAAACCATGAACCCAAATAAACCTCTCTCCTTTTGACACAGATTATCTCAAGCATTTTGTTATAGTAACAGTTAATTCACACATCCTTTCTCACATAAAATTTTCTAAGCCCATTTCTGTCTGTCTTTATAAGTCGCAAGTTTAACATGGCTTGCTTTTGTTTTGGAGCCTATCTGGAGGGGGGAGGTTTTAAACACACTTATTTTAAAAGAAGCATTATTCCTTTTAGTGTAATGACTTGAGTATTTCCTTAACACTTAGTGCAAACAATAGGTTTTGACAGTATTTATGTAGTTTTTTCAACCAGGTAATCAACCTTATGCAAAAGAAAAATGAGAAATGAATTCATTTGTACAGGTACTGCTTAACAATGACAAATAATTATTAAAATGCACTTAGTTTACTGGTCACCAAAGTAAAGAAATGTACCAAGGTACATTAAAAATTTTTTTAATACAGGTAGGAGTCAAGAGAAGTATTCTTTAAAGACTGTTTAAAAATGAAATAAGCCAGATAAAGTAGGTGGTGATTGCCTCATTAAAGGATTCATTTAAAGATTCCTTAATTTAAATAAAAGCTTTCAGTTCACTTCCAGCAGTTCAACTGAAGAAAATTGCATGGCAGAACATCCTCACTGCATGAAGAAAAGTACATTGAGAAAGTACTGGAAGAGCCCTGATATTTAACAGTAAGATGTGAGACAGTATTCCCTTAAGCACAGTTTGTCAGGCATTCATTAATTTAGCTAATAGGAAAGTGCCAGGTGTTCACGATGATACTATCTCACTGGAGAAAAGCTTTTGTACCTCAGTTGACTAACAAACACTTCTATATCTGCAAAGTTCTGAATCTCAAAGGAAGTGTGCATTCTGCATCAAATTCATGCCTGCCAGCCTGGGTACCTGCAGTAATGTGAACTGCTGGCCTGAGCACAGTCAATGACTAGAAGAGGAAAAGCCGACCTGCCTATACTCCTCCATGCCTCTAGCCTTTTCTAAAAACACCACCAACTTCCTCTGCCCATTTTTAAGTTTCATTTTGAGTACATTAATGATACGTAAATGTACTTTATATCCTGAAATTCAACCCCCCAAAAAACTGAAGAGCGCATGAGAAACACTAGCAACAAGCCTAGAAATCACTAGAGAAATCAAAAGTCTGAACTCCCCAGGGCCCTTTTTATTAGTGCTGTAAATCATATCACCCAAAGGGGAACTTAGGACGTTCACAGACAATCAGGCCTAAGCGAGTAGCGCACTGGAAACACCTACAGATGCAGTGCCAACAATACTTGGACGAGTGCCATGACGGGCAACATCTGTCAAGAGCTTGCATGACGTAGCTACACTAGACAAGAGGTTCACTGCACAGTTCATAATGTTTTGGTTAATTATACTCCTAAAAATAATCTACAGTGAAAACTAAAGCCAGCTAAAAACTAGGTATATTTGGGGGGAGAAATTGGTGCTCAAGCAGAAAAGCACATGGCCAACAAAGGGTCCCCCACTAAAATGAAAAGATGTCACTGAGGTGGTCAATTTTTCTCCCAGCCTTTTTCTAATTGTATTGCTTTTCATTTTCTCTTTCCTCTCTAAATCCCCCTCTCAACCATCCCCTGTCTCACCTGGATCAGTGACTCAATTATCCACAATCCAGGTCCTCTCAGAGTAATGCCTGTCTACTGCACTGTGTGCTTACTGAGAACAGATCAGGAGAAGCAGAAGACATGGCGCTGCCTTCAGACCATCAGCTGAAGTAGGGCAGCCCTGCTGTACTACAAGTTTCACAGATGACACTGACAGCTATCTGTACAAACCCTGCAGGATGTCATGAGGAAGTTCATCGACAATAAATGTTATATGGTGTCATAACAAGCAACTGTGTGCCAAAACTCATGAGCTAAGACTAACCACTGAAAAACAACTTGGGGAATGTACTAAGACCATTCTCACGCAGCCAGAGCTCCAACACGTTAACACTGCCTTTCACAAGCCTTTGGGGAGGAAAATCTATATCATTACAAAGCTGGAGATGTTCATCACCATCTCCCTGCTGTAACTCAGGGCTCCAATAAATCTGACAAGAATCACAATCCATACAGAGAGTTGTTTAGGATTCCAAACAGTATAGGCTAACATATCATGAGGGGATGGACAGTGAATCCACACAGAGCAGCCACCTGGCCACATCTTATCCAGTATACATCATCAAGCAATAAGGCCAGAGGGAGCTGTAACCCTAGCTACTCAGGAGGCTGATATCTGAGGATCGCAGTTCAAAGCCAGCCTGGGCACAAAAGGACCTGATTCTTTTTTTTTTTTTTTTTTTTTTGCCAGTCCTGGCCTTGAGCTCAGGGCCTGAGCGCTGTCCTTGGACTTTCTCAAGGCTAGAGCTCTAACACTTGAGCCTCAGCACCACTTCTGGCTTTTTTCTATGTATGTGGTACCAAGGAATCGAACCCGGGTCTTCGTGCATGCTAGGCAAGCACTCAACCACTAGGCCAAACTCCCGGCCCCAAGGACCTGATTCTTATTTCCAATTTACCATTAGAAAACAGGAAGTGGGGCTTGGCTCAAAAGTAGGTATGAAATCTCAAGCCCAAATTCAGCTCATATCCTCCAAATACAACCTTCCTTATACTTGTCACACTAGAAGACTCCAATTCCTTTCTCTTAGATCACATGCCTTTACTATTTGGAAAGGTGACTTTTAAAATGAAGCACTATAATGGCTGACTACCTGGAAGCACCAGCAGGGAGAGAATGCATGGGTCAGAAGAAGGACTGTTAACATAGCAGAGAAACCTAGATCAATGCACTGCAAATACTGAGAGCTGGACTGAGAACACACTCCAGTTTATCAAAGGAGAGCAAATCAGAACTGAAATCAAAGGTAACGCCTTTTGATTTTTAGGGCAACTAGCTCAACCTAGTGGAGAGAAAAGGAAACTACATGAGTACTAGGCTTCCCATACCGCCTCATTAAAACTCTGCTATGACTGGGGAAACTGATGCACACCAGTTGGTGTCTTTGATGATTGCCGCTTGAGAAAACGTTCTCAGATCTACATGGCATACAGCTAATTGCCTAAATTGTGTTAGCAATACTACATCTGAAAATACATCAACATCATGTGGAAAGTCTCTTGAGAAGTCTCTTGACAGCTTCTTGAACTCAAATCAAATATAAGTCCAGGATGTGTTGAAAGCAACAAACATTATCAAGAGTCATGTAATAGTTTGTTACACAACAGAGCTACTGTATGTTTTCTAAAACTACAAGAGTACATTTTTCAGTCTGGTAGAAATCATCTCAACTCCAACAAAACTTAACCACAAAAACATTCACTAAGATATTTGTTTTTTCATAAATATTTGTTTCGGGTCCTATTAAGTAACAGGTATTACACTGGATACTGAAATAAGAGCAGATAACAGAAGCACTTCTGTGGGGAGAATAAATAAAGAAATACTGGAGAGTCTGTAGCTGCTTCACAATGAAGCCAAAGAAACCCTTCACTACATTACCCACAATAACAGAAAACTGATCAATGCACGTGCTGCTAAGTCAGGATACAGACAACAGGAAAGCACCTGTTGGGAGCACCTAGAGAAGGTGTGTCACAGACTGTACAACCTAAGGAAAAGAATTTAATAACAGAGCATACAAAAGCTTTATATCTAAGATTCCTGAAACAAGTATTTAGACGCAAGTATGTGTATTTAAAAAATACCCAGGGTGCCAGACACCAGTGGCTCACACCTATAATCCTAGCTTCTTAGGAGGCTGAGATCTCAGGATAGCAGTTCAAAGCCAGACTGTGCACGGAAATATGTGAGACTCTCCAGTTAACCACCAGAAAACTGGAAGTGGTGCTGTGGCTCAAGTGGTAGAGAGCTAGTCTTGAGCTGAAGAGCTCAGGGATAGTGCCCAGGACCAGTGCCCTATGACTGACAAAAAATAAATAAAAATAAAAATACCCAGGTGGAGGGTGTGTTTCTATGGTAAATGTGTGCTACACATGCACAAGGTCTTTGGGTTGATCCTCAGCACAAAAATTAATTTAAAACAGGAGACAGGAGTTTGGCCTAGTGGTAGAGTACTTGCCTGGCATACATGAAGACCTGGGTTCGATTCCTCAGTATCACATACATAGAAAAAAGCCAGAAGTGGTGCTGTGGCTCAAATGGTAGAGCTCTAGCCTTGAGAAAGTCTAAGGACAGTGGTCAGGCCCAGAGCTCTAGCCCCAGACTGGCAAAAAAAAATTAATTTCAAACATTACAAATTATGAACCATGATTTTAGGAAGATGAACTTGGTGTAGAGTGAGTTTAAATTCCATCTGATGGCCTTCAGAATGAATGTACTTTTCTCATGTGATGCATTTAAACCCAGAAATTGCATTGCTGATGTGTAAATGAAAGCAAAATCAGTGTATCAGACAACATAGAAGTGTGATTCCCAAGTTATCCAAATAAGTTATGTCTCTAATGTACAGACTTAATATGCAAACCCTGAACTTAAAAAAGGCAGTAATAGCACACCACTAAAGAAAAGACTTTATGGGCAACATTTAGCTTAATATTGAACATGTCACAGTCACCTCTCCTAGCCCATAAAATCTCCAGTTCGGCTTTCACTAGTACAAGTTGGCCTGTCCCTGCTCTAGAATCCATGACAGGAGGCTATCTATTCCAGTTTCTTTAAAAATTAGCATTAAAAAAACTGAAGATTCACGAAATTCATTCACCAGAGAGGGCAAGAGAACTGGGTGCTTTCCCACTGCAAATAAGACTCAAATGTTTAACCACACAGGAAGTTCGTGCCTCTCAGATAGACCATTCAAAAACTCTGAAAGCTGTGCATATAAATATTCCTAAATTTACTTAAAAAATTTAATAAAATATTATTTAAAGACTTCAATTATTCTGAAGGAAAACATATCAGAAAAGTTTCCAAACACAAGTAAAGTGAATGGCATTTTCAAGTCAAGGATGAAAATCGCATTTCCAAAATCAGCAATCCAAAAGTCCTATTTTCACAGTGCAAAGCAATTAAAATCATATGCTAAATAATAGGAGAGGCTGTAAACTTGATAAACCATGAAATTTAAAAATTACACAAATGAGCTTGATTTTTAAGTTTCTTACCGAATGCAGCATGATCTTCTGGCTTCTGACTCTTTCCCAAAGAGGCCTTCATTTTTGAGTACATATCATTCCACCAAGGATTATACTTCAAAACTTGTTCAACTGGCTCATCTTCAAAGAAGTCAGCTCTGGGAAAACAGTCAATGAGCTTGTTATACTGACTTAGGCTGGCTTTCATTTTTAAAATATCTTAGCATATCACATCTGCACTAGAAATCACCATATAACAAATGGCAAGCATCTGACTACAGGACATCTGGTATTTTTGATCTCTTTAAATAGAAGGCCCTCAGACAACCAGTCCTATGCTCAAGTCCTATCCCATATTCAATGGTGTGGGCTGAAACAAGTCTGAATACACACTAGACTGACACTGCAAAATTTGCAGGTAGCACAGCCCCTCAAGGTTACAAAAGAGCTTTCAAATCTGCCAACAAAGAAGCAGATTAGTAGGAAAATCAGAATACCACATCTCTACAAAGGCTATGTACACACATACATGTACACACAACACATGCCATTTTTACCAGATGTACTACCCTTCATTATGTTCAAACTATTTTATTTAGCAAAGCTAACCCTCATGGTTCCTTGACTTTAAACTACTAAAAAAGATGAACACTACCTTCATACATGACAATTTTCCTGTCCTCTATGTTCTCTGTGTCAACTACAGAAACAAAGGCTATGTTCAATGTGCCTCTTGCTCTTGGAAGGGGCTTCTTCAGAATCATGCTATGCTGCATTCAAAGCTGGAAATGGGCATTTTTGCAGGAACTAAGACAAAGTAGGGTAAATGGTAAAAATTTAAATCTCACATTTTAGTTAACTAAAAAACTCAAATGGTTTGCTTTGATTCACTGAGCTTTGTTGCCAATAGTTTTATGATCTTAACGCACTTTTCTTTCACTTGAGATAGAGATCTTTTTAAAATCAGGAAGATCACAGCTAACCTGCTGAGTTCTTTGTGTGTGGCAAGCACTGTACCAGGTGCTTTAACTTATTCCCTTGAATCCTCACACCATCACCATGGAGTGCGGGAACCTAAGGCCCAGAAAATTGGCATACCCTGGCCAAGGTCAAGGAATCAGTAAAGTGTATAGCTAGGATGTGGGCCCACTAAGAACTAAATCTTAATCCAGAATCCTTCCTCACCCCTCTCCCTGCCATAATACTGGCAATTGAACTCAGAGACTTGCATCTGCTTAGCAGGTGCTCTACCACTTGAGCCACACCACCCTCTTTTCAAGGTGGTTTTGGGTTTTGATGTTGTTGTTATTTGATCAGTTGTGGGGCTTAAACTCGGCCTGGGCATTGTCCCTGAGCTCTTCAGCTCAAAGCTACCACCTTGCCCCTTGAGCCACAGCACCACCTCCGGTTTTCTGGTGGCTAATCGGAGATTCAAGAGTCTCATGGACTTAGTGCCCAGGCTGACTTTGAGGCTGTCCTCAGATCTCAGCATCCTGAGTAGCTAGGATTACAGGCATGAGCCATTGCGCCTGGCTTCAAGGTGGTTATTTTTGAGACAGGGTCTTGCTTTACCCTCAGTCCTAGCTAGACTACAATCTCATTTATTATGCTTGTCCCCATGGCTTGGATGACACATGTATGCCAGCCAGTGTGTTTCCTCTGTTGCTTAGGACAGCAAGCACATCGCATTGAGCCTAGCCCATAGGCTAGCTTCATGCTTTGATTCTCCAATTTTAGCCTCCCAAGTAGTTAAAATTACAGGCTTCAGATACCACACTCAGTTCATAACCAATGTTCTTGACAAGCAAACATGTTTCATTTTCATAAATGTAGAAAGCACACAATGAACAAAAAGAATCAGTATCTTGCAATGGGAATCCCAATATTCATTTTCTTCCATGCATAAGGCATAGAGAGAACAGATATGAGGAGAGATAACAGCTTCTGCTTGGATGGGTTGACTCTGATGAGCCCTTTCCATACTTATAGAGCCCTGTGCAATAGAAGATGGACACAGCAGTATGACCTCAAGAGAGACATGAAGAGCTATGTGCATTAGATCAAGGAAGAGATAATCACACAGGACAGTGGCCTGCATGGTAAGAGGAAAGGAGTTTGGATGTGGGAGCACAGAAGATACACACAGCAAAGAGTAGGAGCTCCCACCTGGAAAGATGTTTGCTTTCCTCCAGGGATACTGTGATAGGAAAAAAACGAACTGGCTTCATACAGTGGCATTCCAAACACTTCTGCCTCTCACTTTCCCCCAAAGCAACTACTAAATAATAATTTTAAATAAAATTTCACTATCTCAGTTTCAGTAAATGGGGGTTTACTCTTCTTTTTTCTGTTAGCAATTTTTGGTTAATAAATGAGTTACAATAATACCTCACATCACATAAAAAGCCAAATTATACTGACTTGATTGCTTACAACTCCAAGTTTAGTCCCGGGACACATTCCAGTATATTTGTTCTGTAAAAAATGCTTTTCTTTCTTTTTTCTTTTTTTTTTTTTTTTGACAGTCTTGGGCCTTGAACTCAGGGCCTGAGCACTGTCCTTGGGCTTTCTCAAGGCTAGAGCTCTACCACTTGAGCCACAGCACCACTTCCAGCATTTTCTATATATGTGGTACCAAGGAATTGAACCCAGGTTCGATTCCAGGCAAGCACTCTTACTGCTACACCAAACTCCCGATTCTGGGTGTGTGTGTGTGTGTGTGTGTGTGTGTGTGTGTGTGTGTATTTTTTTTTTACAGAAAACTACTCAACTACAAACCTCAAATAATCAAAAAATTTTCCAAGGACTAGCATAACAGTATTGATAGAATGCAAACTGACTAGATGTGTTCTTACATTGTAAGATGGCATTTAAAAAAATTAAATTCTCTAGAATTATTAACTATTAACTATTCTAATTCTAGTTTCAAAAGGAAATAATTTGTTTTCAGAGCCTCTATGCAAAGTCAATGCCCTGTCACTTCCATGGAGCTGTGACTGAATTCAATGTGAACAAGGCAAGAATCCATCTTGACTTGTACTGACACTGGGGAAAAATAAATCCTTGTCTTTATTTTGGAGTAACACAGAAGGCTCACTACCTTCTCAGACAGAAGTGATTTTGAGTAGTATAAGCTGTTGACTATAACTATTTGTAATATAGAATACACACTGAATATGGTTGATATTTACATATAGCCTCAAAACTGAAGCACTATTTAATTTCATGTCCAATTTACCAATATTATGTATGTAGGAATTCTCTCAAAGAGGAAATTCTGTCTTCATGCCTATGTTGAGTGGTCATGTAAAAGCATTCATATTTAATAGAGTGTTTGGTGACAGTGGGCCCATGGCAGGGCTTAATGCATACGACTGCCATGATAAAAGGATTCTAAGGCTAGGTGTGGTGGCTCACACCTGTAATCCTAGCTACTCAGGAGGCTAAGATCTGAGGATCGTGGTTCAAAGCCAGCCCCGACACTAAAGTCCATGAGACTCATCTCCAATTAACCATCAGAAAACTGAATGTGACACTGTGGCTCAAGAGGTAGGGCAGTAGCTTTGAGCTGAAGAGCTTAGGGATAGCACCCAGGCCCAGAGTTCAAGCCCCATGACTGAAAAAAAGGATTCTAGACATGTAAAAGTTTGTGCAAAATCCTTAGCAATTCTCAGTGGTTAAGGGCAACTTCATGCAACCAAGTAACAAGAAATTAAATCAAAAGTCATTAAAAAGGTTAAAAATGTCTTTTCTAACATAACAGAGAAATAAGGATGATGTACGTAAAAATGGGCTGCCAATGACAAGTATGTATGTATGTATGTATGTATGTATGTATGTAATGTATCAAATCCAAGAATATTATACACCCTAACACTTAACCTTCTTGTAGTTTTTCCTTATACACAGAATTCATTACAGTAGTTAGGTCCCTTTGCTGGCTTTCTGCAAATCTGAAGTTGTGTTTCTTGTGTCATTACTGGCATTTCCCACCCTCAGAGTTGCTTGTTTCCTTTCTTTGCAGTCTTCATCATCTTTAGCTCCTGGAAATTTCTGGGAGAATTAGAGGATATCCTAGGACTTTTCCATTTTGAGCTTCATTTTTCATTTTTTTTCTTTTGCCTTTTCCATCTTCTACACTATCACCCTCTTCCCCACTGCTTGCATCTGCAGTATTTCTGCCTTCTCCCTTGGTTTCTGAAGAGAGCTCTGTTGTCGAATTGCCTGGTAAACTGGTAAAGTTTTCTACTTCCCACATTCCTTCATCAAATCCTTTCCATTTGTTTGACTTTCCAAACTTACCTTTGTATTATTCCTTATGCAGAAAAAAGTCTTTGGGACCTAGAAATGCAATCTTGATGAATGCCAAAAAAGAAGATACTTGTTTGCTGGAGGCGTCATGACTCCCTCAGGCAAAATTCATCAATCCCAGTGTACCAGTGCAGGTAGCCCTCCATCTTGGCAAAGATCAGGACACCCATTTTGTACTCTTGGGACTGGGGATGCCTAAGTCATCAGGAGGTGGTGCTCCACCCCACCAGACCAAGGGATTTACTCTTCATACTGTCAATGAATTAAAGAGTTTCTTGAACATGATTTAATGCTGATTCTGTCCTTAGAATATATTATTTTCAAAAAATTTAATGCCTCTAATTCAATAAGCAGTCACCGAATGCCCTTGATGGCAGCATCTGGGAGGCAAAAGATTAGTAACAATCTCCTGCCATGGAGTACTTCACAATTCACTAAGAGCACAAAATAGAGAGCACAGTTCTAACACCATGAGGCAAAGACAAGACAAGCTGCTGTGGGGGAGCACTAAGGAGGCCTCCTCTGCCAGACTAAGTCCAATGCTCTAGAGAGTGATGGCTGAGTCCAGCCTAAAAGACTAAGTTCCTTGGGCAAATGGGGAAGGGGAGAATCAGCAGGCGAATAGCATGAGTGAAAGGGAGGAATGCATGTGAAACCACGTGGTTTGGAGAGGGGTGATATACAACCTTCTTTGTTGTAGCAGTGCAAAATATGGGCAAAAGGTGGCAATAGGGATGGGCAAGTCCAGGTTATACAGAATTGCTGAGATACCAAGAAGTGAGAGCCTGTGCGTTAAGCACAGCACCCAATATATATATTGAAGGCAGATTTTCATATTGGTACCTCAGCTGTTGGCTTTGTGGTCCATGGACTTGGAAGTCTGGATTGGAGAGACGTTAGTCATCAGTCAGGCTGCTGGTTACAAAAAGCCAGACACAGTGGAGGAGCAGAAAGAGATGAAGTGAAGGTAATAATGCAAAGACAAATGACATAGCTTCAGGACTGACTGAATGTGTAGGACAAGAAAGGAGTCAGAGATGAATCTCAGCTATCTAACCTCAGTGACTGGAGTGAAAAATAGGGCACTCAACCACGTGAGAAAATTCATGAAGACTTCAGAGGTAAATGATGAGCTCAATTTTGGACATGTTGAAATAGAGGAGCTTAAGGAATGTCCCAGTCAATGTTCACACCTTCAACCGGCTTTATCTTAGGCCTTATCATAGGACTCTCCCCAAAGAGAGTGCAAAGACCGTGGTTTCCCTGAAGTCTACAACAATGCCTGGCATGCAGTTCATTCAAACAAATGCTTGTTGAATCAATAGACACAAATGAAAGAATGAGTAAGGTTTTATTCCAATGCTGTTCCCTACACTTGATGTTTGAATAGAAAGCTATGTTGGACACATAGGACCCAACTCCCAGCCTCCTATGGCAGCAGTGTAATTACTGGAGATCTACTCAGTATAGCCAAAAGCCACATCAGTCTATCTTCAATGAATTTAAAATAATGAAACATTATTATTTAAAACAGTACTCCAAGTCAGGCCTTAGTAGATTATGCCTATATTACCCTAGTTATTTGAGAGAGGGGTGATCAGAAAGATTGCAGTTCAAGACCAGCCTGGGCAAAAATTTCAGATGACTCCATTTCAAACAGGAGCTGGGAATGCTGGTGCATACTGGTGAAATGAGAAGGATCTCAATTAGAAAGTTCACAAGACTCCACGTCAAGAGAAAAGACTGGGCACGGTGAAACATTCCTGTATCCTAACTACAGAGAGAATGTTAATACCAGGATCAAAGCTCATGTTATCATTGGAGAGGGAGAGAGAGACAGACAGACAGACGGACAGAGACAGACAGAGAGACAGACAGAGACAGACAGCCTATACAAAAATAACTAAAGCAGAAAGGGATGGATATATGGCTCCGCAGTAAAGATGAGGCCCTAACCTCAGTACCAACAATAATAATACAAACCAAACCACACTGACATTCACATTTTCCAACCAATGGCTACCTAAAAATAATATAAATCCCCAATCAATTATATCTATTTTTAGAATGTATAACTCTCTATACATACAGTATACAATGTACTGCCCTTACTGTGTTTTACTTAGGCTCTCCTACTTTTCAGCTACTACGGAAGCACTACTACTTGAGATAGAACATTCCATGCATATAGTTGAAGAAAATGAGCTGTTTAGATAAAGAAATATAGAAGACAGAGAAAAATACATGCTGCTTAGAATATCACACTGCTAACTATAAATTTCAATTTCCTAATACTCTCAGGCCAAAGACTTATTCTTCTAGTTTTAGAAGAGGATAAGCAGTTCTTCTAATTAAACTCCCTCCCATTTGAAATTTTAGCCTTGCAAAGCTCATTCTGTATTCAAGCTAGACCAAGAAATTTGCTGACAATGAAATTTCCACTTTAAATATTCAGCATGATTTTAAATGGGTTTCTTCAAATTACTCTTCAGTGGACCTTTAAAGCCGCAATTGCAGAGATAAAGGTAATTAGAAATAGCAATGTAAATGGAGTAGAATCTCTCAGATGTCCTCCAAAATCTAACGGACTCTGCTCTTAGCCCAGCTTCCCTTAGGACATAGAATGGTTCAACCATTCATCATCACACATCACTCATTCCATTTGCACATCACAAGATAGATTCCTGCCATTCCAATTAGTATCCCACTGTGTCACAGGAGATAGGATGTTAATCATAAGAGTAACAGCAGTTAAACTAAAATAGTGTACAATAAAAGGAAACACGGAGTGACAAATGGAGAGTCTCTTTTTAAGCCCTGGCCAAGTCACTTAGTAGAAGTGTGACCCTGGACAAGTCACTTATCTTCTTTTCCTCATCTGTTATAAAAACAGAATTAAATAATCATACAAGGGCACTAGATAAGCTATAAGCATTGTAAAAATATATGAGGAAGTGATGATTACAGCCACATATGGAACCACTGAGAACTTGTGGGCCTACAGCATGGGAAAAACACTAAGTGAGGTCTACATCAACACATAACACCCATTCTCCAAACATTCTAGAAAAGAATTCAAAGGTGAAAATCTGAAGACTACTACAGTCCATAACAGACAATACAACTTCTAATTATATTCCTTCCTTGCCTGAATATATAAGCTTGACACAGACTCATCACGGCTAAAGACACAATTAACGTTAGCGAGAAATACATCAAACCTTAAAACTAGATTCTATTTATAATGCTACTACAAAGAACAATTCTTCATACATGAATGAAAGTATTAGGAAGAATAGGAAGAAGTGGACGAGCAAATAATGCAGCACATGTGCAGTTCAATTCTTTTTTTTTTGTTTTTTTTGGGGGGAGGTGGTCATGGGACTTGAACTCGGCCTAGGCGCTGTCCCTGAGCTCTTCAGCTCA
Source organism: Megascapheus bottae (assembly GCF_031878675.1). NCBI lineage: Eukaryota > Metazoa > Chordata > Mammalia > Rodentia > Geomyidae > Megascapheus > Megascapheus bottae. The sequence continues at coordinate 38,281,517 of NC_143510.1, forward strand.
AGGCTACAGCCCTACCCTTGAACCAAGCCCCACTTCCCTTTTTTTCTAGAGGTTAATTGGAGATAAAAGTCTCAGGTCCCTTTGTGCCCTGTTTGGCTTTGAACCTAGATCTTCAGATCTCAGCCTCCTGAGTAGCTAGGATTACAGGCGTGAGCCACCACACCCAGCTCAATTCTTCAGGGAACCCAGACATAGCTTCATATACATCACAATAAAAACTCTACTTAAAAGAAGTCTGAGTATTATGTGTTCAGTGTTTCGTTTTTAAGCCTGGTGAGAAAAACTTTAAGAACATATTAGAAGAGTTCTCAGTTACTGGGATGAACTACTACTAAATGTTAGCTTCTAAATATCACTGAGGAACACACAACACTACTTTAGGAAGATGTCAGTGAAGGTTTCAGCCATCACTAATTTTGATGACCCCATATGCCCACTACAGCTGAAGACACTCAAAAAACATTTTTAATGTCAAACAAAAATTTTAACCCTCCAGAACTCAATACTCACAGATAATGATCTGGATCAAATTTCGCCAGCTCAGCAGCCAGGCGTCTCTGCCTTCGCTCATCAGCAGGTGTGAAATCCGGATCCTTAACATCAATAACCTCACTCAATTCATCCTGAAAACACACACAAAAAAGAGATGAGAATTGCTGTCACTGATTTTTACCACTTAAAAATCAAAGGTTTTTGGTGGGGGAGATAAAATAATGGCCAAGCACTAAAAGAATTGATGACAGCAAACTAGGATAGCACCTGTGACATTACATGTCAAATCTAATGAATTTGATTAAGAACCAACTACTGCCCATTGAATCCTTACAACAAATGAACTTACCCATATCTAGAGCTATAAAAATTTAATACAGAAACCAGAATAGAATAAATTCATGCAAGCAAGCAGGAGCATCTAATTCCTCATTCATTTTCCACTTATTCCTGGAGATTTCAGAGCTACAGCAGAGTATTGGACATCAACAGAGACTTTTCCTTCACCTTCAGTCTAGCTTAGCTGGTCTCAGAAAAGAATTACCATAAAATATAAAGCCATTCTACTTTGTGACCTGACTGAAGACCAGCTATGGACAATTCTCATGTAGACAATTTTCCATCTGAAGGTTTAGAAACCTAATCCTAAGTGAGAACCCAGTTCGTGATGCATGTTAACATGTGGCAGTGTCCCAAGTGGAATTCTGTAGTAGGTATGAATTAGGAAGCTGCTCAGGATAGCACATGGCCCACCTGTGAAGCAAAGACATTTCACACCATGTAAAATATTCCTAAAACTGTGCTTTTGCTTTTTCTTGGTTTTCCTCAAGTTCCCACTCCAACTACCAACCCCAGGTGAGAAGTATAGAAACTTTTTTAAAAGACATGAGCTAAAAGGAACTAAAGGCAAACTTAAGACCTGTCAATGGGATAATAGGTTAGTACCTAATAGGCATGTTTAAAAAAAATGGATGGCAGTAATGCAAAATCAGTGAGCTACCCTGATTTAATTAAAAAATGCCTAGGAAATAGTTTCCTTGTACAAGCAAATTATTTATATAATATGAAATTTCTTGTCTACCACAATCCTTTCTGGTCAGATAGCAATATTCAATCTAAGCACAATGATGAGGACCAGAGAGACCTTTCTAGAAGCCACAAAAGCAATACAGCTTATTACTTCCAAGAATCAACATTCTGAACAAACCAGATTGCTGGTTCCCTCCAAACTTGAAAAAATCTGCATTCAGGGGCCGGGAGTTTGGCCTAGTGGTAGAGTGCTTGCTTAGCATGCACAAAGACCTGGGTTCGATTCCTCAGTACCACATACATAAGAAAAAAGCTGGAAATCGTGCTGAGGCTCAAATGATAGAGTTCTAGCTTTGAGAAAGTCCAAGGCCAGTACTCAGGCCCTGAGTTCAGCCCCAGAACTGGCCAAAGATTAGATAGATAGATAGATAGATAGATAGATAGACAGACAGACAGACAGACACATACATACATACATACATACATACATACATACATACATACATACATGTGTGTGTGTGTGTGCCTGTCTGTGTGTGTGTGTGTGTGTGTGTGTGTGTGTGTGTGTGTGTGTGTGTGTGTATTAAAAGGTCTAAGGGAAAACCGGAGGGAAGGAAGGCAGGAAGGAAGGCTGGGAAAAAGTCTGAGCATCAACCAACCATGGGGAGAAAGAAAAAAGTTTTAAACTACAGCAAGCAGAAAAGGACTCCTCACTTTCTTTATTGCTAAAAGAACTGTTATGCTCACTAGTCATGTGAGCATTTAGAAGACACTGCCAGGCAAAGTCCACAGAGGATTTCAATCAGGCCAAGTTCCACTGAAACCATAGGCAAGGCAGTGTCAACCCAGAGAGAAAATGAACTGTGTGTACAACTGCCCAGCAGCTCTCCTGGAAACAAATACCCTGGTTCCCCAGGCAAGTCAAGGAAAGGGAAGGACCAGCAAGGCTCGCATTTCGCAGCTGCTGGCAGCAGTGGTCCCAGGAGCTTGCTGGGCTGGCGCCCAGAGGCTCGAGGACTGTGGTTGCTGGCAGCCACCACTGCCAGAAGCCTGTTGTGCAGCTTTGACTCTGAGGAGTCAGGGCAGTTTTCCAAGAAACCCTGGTGGCTGCCAATAATTTTAGAAAAGAAAAGAGCATGTCCATGTGTTTGTGTTTGCTGGGAGGTAGGGGGAAAGAGGGCAAGAGAGAATGGTAAAGGATAATTTGTTTCAGCAAAAATATTTATATTTCTTCACATTATCAGTGTAGAATAGATACAAGTTTATAAGCAATGATGTTTAAAAGGTTAAAAAGAAAGACAGGAAAGACTGTATCCTTTGTAAGAAAGACAAGATACTGGCTGTTGGGGTTGCAGAGTTTTTCCTTTATGTTTATTTTTAATGGGTTTTTTTTCTTTATTAGATGCTTTGCAGATGTCATACAGGTCTACAAGTTATTCTGTTACAATTACTTTTTTTTTTTTTTTTTTTTTTTTTTTGCCAGTCCTGGGCTTGAGCTCAGGGCCTGAGCACTGTCCTTGGACTTTCTCAAGGCTAGAGCTCTAACACTTGAGCCTCAGCACCACTTCCGGCTTTTTTCTATGTATGTGGTACCAAGGAATCGAACCTGGGCCTTCGTGCATGCTAGGCAAGCACTTTAACCACTAGGCCAAACTCCCGGCCCCTACAATTACTTTTTAAAAAATCTTATTAGAATTAAGGCCCTGGTCCAGAGTGCCAAACTAGCATTAAGGAATGAGAGGTATTCCTCCAACATTACCAAAACCCAGAAAATGAGACTCTTTCATAGGCCAAACCTACAAAATAGGTCTGGGCTCACCCAGGGACCTATGTTGCATCTTCCTCAGTACAAGGTAACAAGCAAAGAGCTGGAGGGATCATTCAGCTGAGCTCAGAGGACAGATGGAACTGCAAAGAGGATGGAGAAAGACAGGTGCCGTGCAGATATGGTAAGGCTAGCTTATTCATAGGGAGAGGCTGGGGTAGCATTAAAGCAATGTGAGAGTAGAAAGCCAGGGTCCTTTCCTGAGCACCAGGTCAGGTGGCAGCTGGCAGTCTTGATGTGGCTCTTGACACTAGCCTGACTAAGGGTTTACCTATTGTGGCTGCTGTGCTGGGACTCCCCATCTACCAGCTTGGACTTGAGATGCTGTTTGTAAACCATGATGCCTGCAGGCTATTTGGTGACTGTCCGCTTCTCAAATTTCCTGTGCAACCTGCTGAATGAGCCTAAAGCCATACATAGCTGATAAGCACCATACAAGCCTTAAACTCACAAATGGCATCAGCCAATGTATCTATAGTCTCAATGTCCAAGTTACCCACAGGATCATCCAAGAACAGGCAGAACTGAAACTCAAATACTCAAATAAGAAAATCTCACATCCCGAGCTCTTCCAGGACACCATACCTGCAACCGCTGAACCACTCCTGATCGTAGGTTTCCAAATCCATAGTAGCACTGAGGGTTCAAAGCACTGTCTGGCACCTCCTCATAGGGAGTCTGCTCAATGTCCCAACCAAACTCGTCATCATCATCTTCAACCACTTCCTCAGAAACCTCAGAAGTACCTAGTTGTGTTAAACATCAATTTAAAAAAAAAAATGAGTTGCCTAGCTACAGGGGGTTGGGCAGGGGGAAAGAGGGAAAAAATGTAGGAAAAAGTATCAGAACATCTATGCTATAAGACAGGTACAGGATACAGAAATATTTATAGCGTCACTATTCTTGATGGTCAACGCAACAGAACAAATGTTCAGGAGAAGGAAATAGGAACAAATGTGATCTTCAGAAGGCAGAATATCATCACATAATGATAAATGCTACAATATGGATAAGCAAGAAGCCAAACAAAAATGAATCCATACTGTAAAAGACAGGAGAAAGTAACTAAGAACAAGATACCAGAGAGATCCAGCGTTCATATTTAGTAACTTATTCAACTGTTTACTCTGGCAAGATGATGTTCTAATTGGTCCAAAAATGTGACTAGTTCACTAAAGTTACTTATGTTTCTTATTATACACCAAATAAATGATATTCACATAACTACTTACCTTGGCATCTGAAGCATTTTTCTCCCATTTCCTATTTTCCCCTAAAAATGCAGACCATTTCAAGTACTTCTACGTTATCTTACCTTCTATCTTTACATCTTCCAAATCCCTATCAACATACCTATTTCTTCCACAAGTGGTTTGGCTGTCCTAGATTTTCTTGGTGCAAGAAGAGCAGTTAACATGTTCAGCCCCTCAAAATGTTGGCCAGGAGTTTCTTTGGGCAACCGAATGGTAAAAATTCCTTAAAGGCAAATTTATGCTTAATCACATCAAAATGTTCATGGGTTTCAAAAATATACACAGAAATACACATCTTAGTAAAACAAATTCTTATTTCACAGGACTCTAAAATTATATCCTTATTACCAATTTAGTAAAAACCAAGATAGAAAAAGGCTCAAACAAGGCTTTCCAGAAGTAGCCACTTCTGTAACAAATAACTGATTGCCCTGGAAGCTATTGCTTAAAAATTAATCAACAGGCACACACCCATAATCCTAGCTACTCAGGAGGTTGAGATCTGAGGATCACTGTTCAAAGCCAATCCAGGCAGGCAGGAAAGTCCTTGGGCAGCCAGGAAAGTCCTCAAGACTCTTATCTCCAATTTACCACCAGAAAACTGTAAGTAGCACTGTGGTTCAAGTGGTAGATCACTATCCTTGAGCTGAAGAGTTCAGGGACAGTGCCCAAGCCCAGAGTTCAAGCCCCATGACTGATTAAAAAAAAAAAAAAATTAACAAATAATTAACTTTTTTTTTTTTTCTTGCCAGTCCCTGGCTTGAGTTCAGGACCTGAATACTGTCCTTGAGTTTTTCTCAAGGTTAGTGCTCTACCACTAGAGCCACAGCACCACTTCTGGCTTTTTCTACATATATGGTACTGAGAAATATAACCTAGGTCTTCATGCTTGCTAGACAAGCACTCCCAGCCCCCAACAGTTAACTTTTAAAACGTGTTTCTCAGCCAGGTAATGGTGGCTCACGCCTGTAATCCTAGCTACTCAGGAGAGGCTGAGATCTGAGAATTTTGTTCCAAAGCCAGCCTGGGCAGAAAAGTCACTGTGAGACTCTTATTTCCAATTAACCTATCAAAGTGATTGTATTGTGGCTCAAAGTGGTAGAGTGCTAGCCTTGACCAAAAATGCTCAGGTACAGCACATAAGCCCTGAGTTCAAGCCTCACAACTGACAAGGGAAAAAAAAGCATAAAACAATTATGGCTTAATAGCTTCTTTCCTATCTCAAGAGACAGCTGCCTAGTCTATCCATGACAGAACTGAAATCTACCTAATACTTCTTTCCTCTCTTTGATTAGCCTCTCCTATAAACTTATTACAATGCTTACTATCCTTTGTTTAGTGTTTGATTTTTTGTTTTTTGTTTTTGTTTTTTTTGCCAGTCCTGGGCTTGAGCTCAGGGCCTGAGCACTGTCCTTGGACTTTCTCAAGGCTAGAACTCTACCACTTGAGCCTCAGCACCACTTCCGGCTTTTTTTCTATGTATGTGGTACCGAGGAATCGAACCTGGGTCTTCATGCATGCTAGGCAAGCACTTTAACCACTAGGCCAAACTCCCGGCCGTGTTTTTTGTTTTTTAATTTTTGTTGTTGTTTGTTTTTGAGACAGGGGCTAGTTATGTAGCCAAAGCCAGTCTCAAACATAGTCCTCCACTCAGTCTCCCAAGTGCTGGAATGGTATTTTGTACCACTAAACCTAGCCCCTATCTTTTAAACTTTTAACTCTGAGAGCAGTGAAATAAATTCCAATAAATCAAATACAATTGAACCCACACAGTCCCACATATACAACCTACCTAAACCTTTAAAATGCTGTAACTTGGCCGAGAGTTGGGACAAGTGGTAGAGTGCTTGCCTAGCATGCATGAAGACTCAGGTTCAATTCCTCAGTACTACATACATAGAAAAAAACTGGAAGTGGTGCTGTGGCTCAAGTGGTAGAGCTCTAGCCTTGAGAAAGTCCAAGGACAGTGCTCAGACCCTGAGCCCAAGCCCAGGACTGGCAAATAAATAAATAAATAAATAAAATGCAGTAACTGTTTCAATGTAACAACTAACTGCAATTACAACAGATTTACTGTGGAAATTTTCAGCAGGTTCCCTAAAACTGCATCACCACATTCATTACAATATACTGTGAGTGAAATCATATTAGAACTCTTTATCTTACTTCCTTCCATTATCTTTGTGTACTGAGGCCAATACATAGCCATTCAATAAATGATACAGGAATACCCAGGATCCTCTTGTTACAGTGTCAAAGGAAAAGCTATTGGCTTGTAGAAAAAGAAGATAAATGGTTTTGTGCCATTTATCAAATCATGAAGGGAGGGGCCGGGAGTTTGGCCTAATGGTAGAGTGCGTGCCTAGCATGCATGAAGACCTGGGTTCAATTCCTTGGTACCACATACATAGAAAAAGCCAGAAGTGGTGATGTGGCTCAATTGGTAGAGCTCTAGCCTTGAGAAAGTCCAAGGACAGTGCTCAGGCCCTGAGTTCAAGCCCCAGAACTGGCAAGAAAGAAAGAAAGAGAAAGAAAGATCATGAAGGGATTGTTACAGTATCTTACCTTGTTATCTGATATATTGGATATATGTTTATTTGTTCATTTGAAATAGAATAGGGAAGGGGAGAAAACAAGATGAGGATGGGGTGGGGGAGGAAATGGGGACAAAAACATGAGAAAGGGGGCCAGGAGTTTGGCCTCATGGTAGAGTGCTTGCCTAGCATGCATGAACACCCGGGTTCGATTCCTTGGTACCACATACATAGAAAAAAGCCAGAAGTGGTGCTGAGGCTCAGGTGGTAGAGCTCTAGCCTTGAGAAAGTCCAAGGACAGTGCTCAGGTCCTAAGCTCAAGCCCAGGACTGGCAAAAAGAAAAAAAAAAAAAAAAAACCATGAGAAAGGGTAGCAATGTTTGTGATGTAATGCACCCTCTATCTGACAAATGTAATGTAACCCTTCTATTAATTACAATAAAAATATATTTAAAAAAAGAAAGGTCATGAAGGGGGAAAATTCACTTAGCCTTCAAAATTCACCCAAGGATAGTTACTCTCTCAAGTATGTCATCGAAATTTAAGTTTGAAAATTGTACAAGACTCTATACAAAAGCTTATAAATCATCTACACCTTTTATAATCAATTGTTTTGCACATTCTAATTTTTATCTTTAAACATCTATTAAATGTGGGCTGGGAGTTTGGCCTAATGGTAGACTGCTTGCCTAGCATGCATAAAGACTCAGGTTCGATTCCTCAGCACCACATACATAGAAAAAAGCCAGAAGTGGTGCTGTGGCTCAAGGGTAGAGCTCTAGCCTTGAGAAAAAGTCCAAGGACAGTGCTCAGGCCTTAAGTTCAAACCCTACAACTGGCAAAAAAAAAAAAAAAAAAAATCTATTAAACGCAAAAGCATGAACCAAAGTATATAATTAATTCAACTTTACTTCGAAGATTACTGTGAAATACTTTAAAGAACTGAGGAAATTATAAATTGTCCAAAAATACAAGAACACCAGGCACTGGACACAAAGAGAATAATAGGACAGACAGAAATTGCAAGACACTTCAAGTCCTGACAATGTCTTCAAAGACAGTACCTTTATCTGCATCATAGGATCCCTGCTCACTTCCATTTTCTACAACTCTTCCAGGAAGATTTAATCTGCAGATTCAACACAAGTTTTAAGTCCTTAAATTATAAAGCAGTGGAAGTCATAATCAACAAGAGAACATGTTTATCCATCAAAATCTACAAATATCTTAAAATGAAGTTCTTCAGCAATTCTTTCACATTGTACAAACTAAGTAACTTGGATTCCTTCCTCATCCAAGAAAGTCAAAATCTTTCCATCTGAATAGCCCAGTCATCAGTTAAACAGATGGTTAAAAAACAAAAACCGCAACAGTTACCACTATAGTTACATTAATTCCCCTCTCCCTTTTTTTGGCAATACCAGGTTTAACTCACCATGCTTACAAGGCTGGCCTGGCCCTCTACCACTGAGCCACACCTCCAACTTTTTTTTCAGTGGTTATTTTGAAGATAGTTTTGCTTCCTCCAATGTCTGTAAATGGACTTTGATCCCCCTATTTTTTTTTTGGGGGGGGAGGTCATCAGTCTGGGGCTTCCTGGGCGCTCTCCCTGAACTCTTCAGCTCAAAGCTACTTCCCTATCCCTGGAGTTCCACGTCTGGTTTTCTAGTGGTTAATTGGAGACAAGAGTCTCAGAGTTTAGTGCCCAGGCTGGCTTTGAACTGCAATCTTGAGATCTCAGCCTCTTGAGTAGCTAGGATTACAGGTGTGACCCACCATGCCTGGCTTTTCATCCCTCTATTTTATGCTTCCCAATCATTGCTGGAATGATAAGCATACATATCTAGCTTCCTTCTACTGAGATGGAATCTCCTAGACATTCTGTCTGGGCTGGCACAGAACTGCAATCCTGTCAATCTCAGTGATTCATATAGCTTAGGATGACCGATCCATACCACTGCACCCAGAAATGGGTGCAAACTTTTCTGGCTGAGCTGGCATTCCCAGCCTCCCATGTATCTAGGATTACTTCTCCCTTCTTAATAAACAAGGGAATTAATTATACCTGGTGCCTGACAACACAGGTACTCAACAGCGGCATACTAGCTCGCTTTTAGTAGAAAATGGGAAACAATAAACAACAAAAACAATGGCTTATATAAGGCAAATTGCCTCTAAGTTTTTGGTAGTACTAGGGTTTAAACTCAGGACTTCATGCTTGTTAGGCAGATACTCTACTGCTTAAGCCATACCTCCAGCCCCCAAATCCCTACTTTAAAAAAGGCAGAAGCCAGGGCTGGGAATTTGGCCTAGCAGTAGAGTGCCCTGGGTTACCACATACACAGAAAATGCTGGAAGTGGTAATGTAGCTCAAGTGGTAGAGTGCTAGCCTTAAGAAAGCTCATAACCCAGGATGTGATAAAGACACATGCACAGCCATGTTCATCGATGCACTATTCACATTAGTCAAGCAATGGAAACAACCCAGATGCCCCACTACAGATGAATGGATACAAAAAAGATGGTAAATATACAATGGGATTCTACACAGCCAACAGACAAGTTAAATAATGGCATTCGCTGGGAAGTAGATAAAATGAAACTAGAGCAAATCATGTTGAGTGAGGTAAGTCAAGACTAAAAGAACAAAAGGCACATGGTCTCCTTGATACGTGGATATTAGATCCAAACAGTACAGGGTACCGGAGGTTACTGACATGATCTTGGAGATACAAACGTAACTACATAGACATAAAAATCTATGATGAGGGGCCGGGAGTTTGGCCTAGTGGTAGAGTGCTTGCCTAGCATGCACGAAGACCCGGGTTCCATTCCTTGGTGGCACATACTTAGAAAAAGCCAGAAGTGGTGCTGAGGCTCAAGTGGTAGAGTTCTAGCCTTGAGAAAAATCCAAGGACAGTACTCAGGCCCTGAGCTTAAGCCCAAGACTGGCAAAAAAAAAAAAAAAAAATCTATGATGAAATATATACTCTATAGACATGATCTTACATAGATTGATATGTATCTATGACATAAGACTCTCAGCTTAATTTTAATTATGTTCTAAAATCTACGTGCTAGTGATTACATAGATTCCCTTCCTGAATACTTGTTCTATTAAATGTGACATTTGAAATATGATGTAAAAATCAGTGTTAATAAAATCTTCAAATAAAAAAAATCCCCCACCCCCCCACACACAAAAAAAGCTCAAGAACAGTACTCAGGCCCTGAGTTCAAGTCCCAGGACTGGCCAAAAATAAAAAAAAAAAAAAGAAGCCAGGCAGGCATAGGTGGCTCACACTGCACCTACTCAGGAAACTGAGATCTAAGGATCACAGTTCAAGCCAGGCTAGGCAGAAGGGTCTATGAGATTCTTATCTTAAATTAACTACCAATAAAGCTGTAAGTGGAGCTGTGATAGTAGAACATTAATCTTGAGGACAAATGCTTAGGAACAGTGCCCAGACCCAGAATTCAAGCTGCAAGATAGGCACAAAAGAAAAAAACAAGCAAGTTTTCCTCAAAACTCATGACTACTACATGAAGATTTCTTCTTTTCTCCTAAAGGAAAACTGGTTTTCCAAATGGACTCTTTTTCAAGCAGCCTTCCACTGAGAGCTCAGAAAGATTTGTTGTAACACAGAAAACTGATCGGGTCTAGGTCTCCTTCCCTTAAAATTCAGCTGGCTTCTGCAGCTTTTCATCAACGAGAGAGAGAGAGAGAGAGAGAGAGAGAGAGAGAGAGAGAGAGAGAGAGAGAGAGAGAGAGAGAGAGAGAGAGAGAGAGAGAGGGAGAGGTAGCATTGTGCGTTCAATGGTATCTGTGTTATCAGTCCAACTTTCCAGCAAAACACACAGACAAAAAGACACATAAAGAAGCCACAAAAGGAAACCCTAAGAGTACCTCACAGAAAGGGAAATGCCTCACTGCCACCAGCTGGGTGCTTTTACTATTTTACATTCTAGGTCCAGCCATCATGTGACCACAGGGGTACTAAAGTCTTCAAGCAGAACAGACCAGCTAAGCTCATTCCAAATTCCTCACCCACAGAAGCCAGAGCAGTGAATGACTGCTGTTTTACACTTTGTAAGTTTGGTTGGGTTAGTGGGTTCAGTGAGCCCTCCATGTACACAGTGCTACTGGGCATCCCCACCTCAGTTTCTGTGGTTTCAGTTACCTGTCCAAGACTCGAACACAATATAAGACATGGTGTTTCAGGGAGAAAAGGGCTATATTCACAAAACCTTTATTAGAATGTATTATTAAATTTTTAATTTATTATTAATTTCTCATTGGACCTAGATTATAAATTAAGCTATATCTTAAGCATGTAGGTGTTGGAAAGAATACATAGATCTCTGTACCATCCCTTGTCTCAGGTCTTGACTGAAGGCCCTTGAAACCCATCCCCGTAGAGGAAGCGGATAGTTAGGTTAGTAAGCTAGGATCTGGTGGTTCAGACTCATTGAACCAACTTTGGTAAGGGGAGTATGGGGAAAATCAGTCTTTCCTAGCAAACCAAAGTGTTTCCATCTTGTATATTCATATTTCCTGGAATTATCTGCATTTTTACTTCAATTATAACTATAATCTGTACTGTTTGTGACCAGCCAGCCATACTAGGAACGATTCTTCATCAAAGGAGTTAAAAAAAAATAATTAAACTGCAAGCCACCAGGTGTGCTGCTTGTGACCAGCTAGCCACGTCAGGAAGATAAATCTTTATCAATGGAGTTAAAAGGAATAAGACCCTTTGAGTGGGGAGACTTCCACTTACCTCATCAACCTCCACCCCCATTCCCAGCCCTGCTCACAGCTTCAGCAGTGAGAAGAAGGGAAAAACACAAAACAGACAAAAACAAAAAACAAAACCTCTGATAAGAGTTCGAGAATAGCCTCCTTCCTAGCGATCAACTGTACTTAGAATGTGAGCCTAACTCCTTGACAAGAGGAGAGACAGTCTGGATTGGAATAAAAACCAAGCAGACTGCCCTGCCCTATCCATGGGCCTGGCTAGCTCTGGATAAAGGTGTTGCATCCTTCTGCACAAAAGTAAATCCTCTTGATGAACTCTTAGGTGCCCATTCATTATGTGTTTCTAACGGGGAGGACAAGGGGTTAGCAACGTTTTATAAATAACCTGGCAGCCTCCTTCAGAAGGGGCCAACTAGTGATACGTATCCCTTAGTATCGCTGCCGAAAATCTCGTCAGGTGACACACAATACTTGCACATCACACCGAGGGTGGGTGACACCAGCGTTAGCTAATGCTTCTGTTACGGTTCTGCAAGGAGAAAGAGTCAGTTCGATGGGAGCTGCCTGACTCTCGCGGGGACTGGGGGGGGGGGGGGCGGGGAGGGAGGGGGAGGCCAGACAGTGAAGCAGCCGGACGTCGGGGCGGGAGAGAACTTGGCTCATTTAGATTTCAGGAAGCAAAGAATGAAGAAAAACAAAACAGGAGAGCCAGGAAGCGAGCGAGGAGGTGGGTGCGCGGGCCCGGGCGGGGGAGAGGCGGGAGAGGGAGGCACGGAGACCCGGGGCGTCGGGACCGGGGAGGCCGGAGGTGGCTCCGGAGAGCTCACGGGCGCGAGCCGCGGTGCGAGAGGGGATCCGGCGTCCGCGGCCGCGCACGTCAGACCCCGAGAGGCGCGGGAACGGCGTCGCTTCCACGGAGCACAGTAGTCACCGACGGAAGGAACCCCGCGCCGCAGCCACCCCCACGGGCGCGCCAAGCCCGCCCGGGACTCGCCTGAGAAAGTACGGCTTGGCGAAGAACTTAAAGTCCACGCCCTCGAAGTACACGTCGAACTCCGAGACGCGGGCGTACGGCACGCGGATGGCGACCGTTAGGAAATCGGGGTCCTGGCTGAGGTCGAACGCGGGGGTCAGCATCGCCGCGGCACCGCACGCGGGGGGAAGGGAGGACTGCGGAGCTCTCCAAAAAGCCCGCACGCGGGAGCCCCCGCGCTGTCAGCCACTGCGCTTCCGGCTCGAGGCGGAAGTGCTCTCGCGTAAGCCGGAAGTCCTGCCTCCACGTCCGTCTCCATGGAGACAGGACGCTTTTTACTGCACAGGCGGAGCTTTCAAAAGTTCAGGAGAATCGGGTGCTCGCGCCTGTAATCCTAGCCACTCAGGAGACTGAGATCTGAGGATCTCGGTTCCGAGACAACCGGGCAGGAAAGTCCGTGAGAGTCATCTCCAATTAACCACCAGAAAACCCGAAGTGGCGCTGTGGATCAAAAGGGTAGAGGGCTAGCCTTGAGCAAAAGAGCTCAGGGACAGCACCCAGGCCCTGAGTTCAAGGCCCACAACCGACCAAAAAAGAAAAGAAAAGAAAAAAAGCTCTAGAGAGAGTAAATGGCTGGGACACATCATGAATTTCACCCAGGCTACATTTGAGAAGAACAGGAAGAAAGATCAGTTTTAGGCCCACAAAGGGTCTGCAGAGGTTCTTAGAAATGATTTTAATGAGCAGCTGCCTACAGCTCACGATTCTAATCCCGGCTGCTCTGGAGGGTGAGATCTGAGCGTAATGGTTGAAAGCCAGCTGGAGAAGACCTACACGTTTAGAGTCCTATCTCTAGCCGATGAAACCCAGAAGTGGAGATGTTCCAAAGGGAGCTAAGAGAGGGCTCTGAGGCCTTAAGTTCAAGCCCCACTAGTGGCACAGAAATGAACACAAAAGAAATGATTTAAGCAGCATTGACTTTGCAGGTCAGACATGTGTTTGAGTGCCATCTCTGCTGAGTCCCAGTGGTAGAGTTTTAGGAGATGTCTTCAGAAATCTACTATAGAAGAAGGCGAAAACTAAAAGCCTAGCTTCTTGGAGAATCTGTAAGGATGGCATCAAATTGAAATCAGAGTTTTGGATGCAGAGTCCAAACTCCACGGGTTCCATATGTCATGTCCAGCTACTCAACTCTATGCCAAATAAAGGACCTGGTGAAAGGCAGAGAAAGAAAATTTATCACATGGCTGTCAAGGGAAGACAGCGCTTTCGTACCTCTTTGATATACAGACATGAGCTTTAGGTTTTATAGCAATTGGGGGCAGGGGAAGAAGAGGAATGCATAACTATTAAAACAGTTCTGGTCAGAGCATGGCCTAGTTGATTATTTTAGTCCTTGTTTGGAGAAATGGTAAACACTGTCATCCTCAATCAGGACAAACAAATCACCTTGCTTAGTACTGGTGGTTTGTGCTAAGAAGGCTTTATTGTTCCTTAGAGGAAGTTTTGATTTCCTGTCTGAAAGCTCTTCCAGGTTCTTCCCAGAACCTAAAGTGATGGCATAGTATCTGCAGAGAGAACAGCTTATATCAGAAACGAAAAGGTGGAGACAAAGCTGCCAAGCTTTTATCTTATGATTACTTAATTTGTCGATCCATGTAAGTAGTCAGTGCTTTTCAACAAAACCATTTATAATTCCCCCTCTTAAGTTTGAATATTTCTCCATCATAAGAGAATTACAGTATTGGGCAGTTCTGGGACTCGAACTCAGATTCTGGCTTTGTCCCTGCACTTTTCTGTGGTCAAGGCTAGCATTCTACCACTTGAGCCACAGCACCACTTCCAGCCTTTTCTGAGTAGTTTATTGGAAATGAGAGTCTCATGGACTCTTTGAACTACAATCCTCAGATCTCAGCCTCCTGAGTAGATAAGATTACAAGTGTGAGTAAGTCACTAGTGCCTGGCTTGCAATCTGACTTTTGAATCAGTACCTACATTGAAATGTGGTCCTTTTGTATTTAGTCCATTTCATTGCTATTTTTCTCTTTTCTCCTTATATTTGACAAAGCTCTTTTCTGCTCTCTTTTCTTCTTTCTCTACTGGATTTTCTCCCTTTAGTAAGTATTCTTCATACTCTCCAATGCTTCTACTGGTCTTTCTCTTCTCCCATGTATTTCCTTGGCCTGCTTTCTCTCTCATATTTATTTCCTGTTATTCCATCAGAAGCTCGCATGGTCTAAGTATAGTGTTTATTCCTTGTGTTTAAGTATCTATGAAAAAGCATTTAGAGTTACTTTCTAAGACAGTGAAGATAACCAGGTAACTTCAAAAGCCTTCGCAGCATCTGTGGGAATTTTGTCTTGTTTGTTTGCTTTTTGTTTTATGATTTGAAAGAGACAGTCTTGAAACTTTCTTAAAAGTATTTATGGGCTGGGCACCAGTGCCTCATCACTTGTGATCCTAGCTAGTATCCTGAACAGCTATTCAGGAAGCTGGAATCGGAGGGTTACAGTTCGAAGCCAACCCTGGCATGAAAGTCCATGAGTCTCATCTCTAACTAACCACTAAAAAGCCAGATGTGAAGTTATGGCTCAAGTGGCAGAACAAAAAATCTAGGGAACAGTGCCCAGACTCTGAATTCAAGCCCCAGTGATGACACAAAAAAACAAAACATATTAATAGGACCTAATATTCATTACATACTTAACTATGTGCCAAAGCTGCAGTAACCCTTCCTATGACCTCATTTTCCTTTCTGACAGTCAAGTCTGTGATAAAGGCTTTATATATTCTTCTCCTATATGCAGCACCCTACAGCTACAAAGTGGTTTAATAGGAACTGAAACCCCAGAAAGTCTGACTCCTAGGTCTAGGCTCTAAACTACTAAACAATAGTTTATTACTACTGTATACCCCTTAGTTTCATAATCTGCGGCCAAACCTGCCTGCTTTAAGCCTTACAAATAATAGGCACTCATAATATTGCTAATGAATTGGGGCCAACCTAGATTCAGTAAGGCCCTAAAGAGGTCCCTTGAGAGATGTCTTTGGTTAAATTATTTCAAATTAATTTCTCTAAGAGGAATCTTTACATCTACCATGGGACCTCATTCCTTTAGGTCACAAACATTAATATTTTTAAATTATTCATGCCAGAGATTTAGCTGAAGCAAACCATGCCATCCACAAGAAAACTAATTAAAAGCACTTACAAACTAGAACCATGCTTTTCCTGTATACTTTATTATATGTTTGGTAACGCATACATACACACACACACACACACACACACACACACAGAGACACACACACACACGCACACACAAAATGCAGCACAGAAAGGCAGACTACATTATTTGTGCTGCTGTTATGTTAGAAATGAATATTAACTTTGCTGCTATATCATAAAATGTTTATAGTTGGCCAGGAGTTTGGTGGTTAAAGTGCTTGCCTAGCATGCATGAAGACCCGGGTTCGATTCCTTGGTACCACATACATAGAAAAAAGCTGGAAATGGTGCTGAGGCTCAAGTGGTAGAGCTCTAGCCTTGAGAACGTCCAAGGACAGTGCTCAGGCCCTGAGCTCAAGCCCAGGACTGGCAAGCAAAAAAAAATTTTTTTTAAATGTTTATAGTTATGACCATATTTTCTTTCTTGCTTTTTATTTTAGTTGCAGACTATACAACCTAATCTTGTTTTGAGGGGAGGAATTTTCTGGGTTCTTTTAATATTTTTTTAAACAGTAGTTCTTTTTTATTTTATTTTTTGTTTTTGTTTTTGCCAGTTCTGGGGCTTGAACTGGGGCCCTGTACACTGTCTTTGGGTGATCTCAAGATTAGAGCTCTGCCACTTGAGCCACAGCACCACTTCTTGCTTTTTCTATGTATGTGGTACCAAGGAATTGAACCCTGGTCTTCGTGCATGCTAGGCAAGCACTATAACACTAGGCCAAAATCCCTGCCCCTTATTTTTTTTTATTTTTTGTCAGTTGTGGAGCTTGAACTCTGAGCCTGGGTGCTGTCCCTGAGCTCTTCGGCTCAAGGCTACCACCCTATCTCTTAAGCCACAGCTCTACTTCTGGTTTTCTGGTGGTTGAGTCTCTCAGACTTCAGAGCTCAGGCTGGCTTTGAACTGTGATCCTCAGATCTCAGCCTACTGAGTAGCTAGTATTACAGGTGTGAGCCACTGCACACAGCTAGTTCTTTTACTTTTGTATTCCTAATTAGTAGTCTATCACACAAATTATAAATTCAGTATTCCTTAAAAAGCACAGGCTAAGGGAAGGAGATAAAAGATGATTGGGGGGTGGGGGAAGGGAAAGTAGGAGAAAAACATGGGAAGGGGTATCCATCTTCAAGAATTAAGTTTTAAAATTAAATGTGAAGTAAAATGATCTTTATAAATCATTCTAATTTCCATTTCATTACCAAATTCTTAGAAGTCTTTTAATAGTGAAATATACTTATTTCCAGAAGGGGGCGTGTGCCTGGTAAATGAACACTATCTCAAAGAACAGGATTTTGACTTGGAAAATACTTTCCTGTGTTAATCATGTCTGTTCCTGGCTTATGACCAGAGCTGCGTGGAGGGTTATAGGGTTCTTACAGCTGTCACCTACACAATAAACACTGCTATTATATATAGACAACTTTTCAGAAGTATAGGAAGATTTTCAAACAAAAATGGTGCCATACTCTACTTTTTTCACTTATCGTTGAATCCCATAAATCCCACTTGACTACATTTTTTTCAAGAATGTTTATTCATAATTATATCCTTCTTACTAATTAGTACTTGTAATTTAAAAAGAAAAATAGAACTGAACTCAGATGATTCAATTTGAGAAAAGAAGAATGAAATAATTTTGCTAAGGCCAGAATCATAAATACAGATTAAAAAAAATTAAAACAAGGTAGGCACCAGTGGCTTATGCTGTAATTCTAGCTCCTCAAGAGGCTACTGATCTGAGGATTGAGGTTCAAAGTCAGCCAAAGCATTAAAATTCACGAGACTCTTATCTCTAATAAAGTTAAAAAAAAAAAAGTGGAGCTGTACAACACTAGCATTGAGCACAGAATCTAAGGCCCTGCATTCAAGCTGCAGGACTGGCGTGTTTGGGTCCAATTCCACCTTTATACATGCTCAACAAATCTCAAAAAAAAAAATTCCAAATTGGGGATTGGAGATGTGGCTCAGCTGGTAGCGCACCAGCCAATGAGCAATAACATCAGGTACCAAGTTCCACTTCCTGTTTCAGATCTAAAGACAAAAAAAATCCAGAATGGCCACAGCCCACATCAGTACATCTATCTACAACATTCCTGTGCAGTATACCTAAGGGTTTAACAACATATCTTTGAGTGGCAAATTCATCCTATTGAAACACAGGATCCTGATGAAACACAGGATCACATAGGAATGCTAACCAGACAGTATTGCAACATTCCTGTATTGTCTAATATATTTATAAAAGATACAAACTGAGGAGCCAGGAGTAGTGCCTATAATCCTAGCTACTTAGGGAACAGAGGCAGGAAGATCCCCATCCAAAGCAGTTATATTTGAAGGCCTCTGATCTATGCCCACATCTTAAGAACTGCTGAATATTCTCTATAGTCCTGAAGGACTACTGGAAAAAGTCCCTACAGTGACCAGAGAGAATGCCTGCCTCAAGTTCTTGTTTATTTTTTAAAAGGCTCTTATACCCTCAGTATCTTTAACCATTTTCTTGATTCAGAGAGAATGTTTTTAGTTCCTCATGTGGAAATGATTTTAATGCATGTCTTAGTTTCAAAGATTGTAGTGGGGATTTTTTTATGTTTAGTCATTTGAGGCTACACATAGAGCTCCCGTATGACCCAGCAATCCCACTCCTCGGCATTTACCCAGTCCTCCAGAAACAAGGACATACTAAATCCACTAGCACAACTATGTTCATTGCAGCACTATTTACCATAGCAAAGATATGGAACCAACCCAGATGCCCCTCAGTAGATGATTAGATCAAGAAGATGTGGTATTTATACACAATGGAATTTTATGCTGCCATCAGAAAGAATGACATTGCTCCATTTGTAAGGAAATGGAAAGACTGGGAAAAAAATCATATTAAGTTAAGTAAGCCAGACCCAAAGGAACATAGACTCAATGGTTTCCCTCATTTGTAATAATTAGTACACATCTAGGACTCTCCTAGCAGAGGATTACAATAGTGCAAAACCTAGATACATAAGGTCATATAGGATGAGACTAAATTAAAGGATCTCTAGGATATGGAAACAAGAGCTTTATCTTGAGTGATTGTTGTTCTCAATGTACTATGTTATTTCTCTTCTCCTTTGTTGCCCTTTGGTGAATCTCATATTGGTACTGTATCTGACTTTGTTACCTGGTATATTGTATATATGTTTATTTGAAATAGGAAAGGGAAGGGGGGAAAAAGACAATTGGAAGGGGTGGAGGAGGGAAATGGGAACAAAAACATAAGAAGGGGTGTCACTGTCTGAGAAGTAATGTACCTACTATCTATCTGGTGATTATAACTGTAAAATAAAATATTGTAGTGGGATTGAAGAAAAGTTACAAATTCCTGTTAAGAAAATCACTAGGTAGTAATCTATGAACACCAAAGAAATATATGTCATAAAACCCTGCAATTCTTCTCTTTGCTATATAGCAGGAATGAATGCTTATATTTCACTAAGAGATATGCACAAGGAATGTTCCTAGACCTGTCTGGGATCCCAGCTACTTGTGAGGTGGAGCTAGAAGAACTGCAATTCAAGACCAACCTGAGCTAAAACGCTAGTGAATAAGAAGCCAGGCATGGTGGCACAGTCCTATGTTCTCATTACTTAGGAAGAGAGATAGGAAGTTCATGATTCAAGGCTACCTAAGGCAGAGCACAGGACCATATGTGAAACAATAAACAATAAGTAAAAAGGACTGAGAGCATGGTTCAAGTGGTAGAGAGCCTGCCTAGCAAACACAAGTCACTGAGTTCAAATCCCTGTACTTCAAAAAAAATCATGGATGTATTACTTATAATAGCCTAAAATGGAAACAATTTGAATGTAATTGTGGTATAGTCACTTAACACTGCTACATAGCAGTGACAACGGATTACCTTCAGCCCTGTCTGACCAAGCTTTTGTATCTGCATATTCAACCCATCTCAGATGAACAATTCTATGTATACGGACTTTTTTCCTTTTATTCTCTAAACAATACAGTACAATGCCTTTTACATAGTGTTTGCACTGTACTGCATAACATCAGTAAGTAGAGATAATTTAAAGTTAAATATGATACTTTGTGTTATGTCATGTGCAGATTTTATGCCATTTATATAAGGACTTGGGCATCTGAGATTTGTGCATTCATATATGAATTTCACGGGTTTATTAAGTCAAAAAAGGTCAGGCCCAAGAGAGAATATACTACATGTTTCCATTTACATTACAGTCAGAGTCAGTAAAACTGGAGCATGGCCAGAACTGTGAGAATGATTGCCTTAAGATACCTTGCTTGGGGCTGAGAATGTGGGCAATATCTTGATTTTGTGGGAGATTGCTTGAGTATAGACATACTAAACTATTTAAACTGCATGCTGGAGGCTCACACCTGTAGTCCTAACTACTCAGGTGGCTGAAAATCTGAAATTGTGGTTCAAAGCCAGCATGGTCAGGAAAGTCTGTGAGATACTTCTCTCCAATTTTACACACACACACACACACACACACACACACACACACACACACACAGGTGCACACACAACTGGAAGTGGAACTGTGGCTCAAGTAGTAGAGTGCTAGGTTTGAGTCAAAAAGGTCAGGGAACAAGACCCAGCCTTTGATTTCAAGCCCAACGACTAGCAAAAGAAAAAAACCCGAAAATCTATTTTTATTTTTATTTTGTGCATTTTACTGCAATATCTTAGTTAGAAGGAGAATCTGCAGATGTCTGACAAGCAGAGGATGCTGGGAAAATGAGCTGCTGCTGGCTGTCACCTGTGTTCTACACGCAGCACACTGCCCTGTCTGCAGAGAAATGCCTCACCCGGTGTTAAACCATGCCAGTGGTCTGATGCAGTACAAAGACCTAACTCCCAGCCTCAAAAAGGCGGCTCTGAAAAGGCAGTTAAAATACTGGAGGAAAGGGATCTATCCCATCTCACCAGCTCAAGAGCTCTCCTTAGAAAGGACAAGCGACTTAGCTACAATTGTACTGAACAATTCCACCTTCCTGCTCTGTAGCCATGTGTCTAACTGCATCCTATTGACACCATCTGCACCCAACTCTCCAATTTATTGTCTGTTCTCAGTGGGGAGCTGAGGGTGTATACAGCACGTAAAAGACCTTGGGTGTCAACCCCCACTGTCACACACACACACACACACACACACACACACACCTACCTGTGCCAAAGGTCCATCCTACCAAATGGTGAAATTCTTAGGATTTATTCTGTGGCTTCCCATTTGATTGGCCCTGAAGTATTGTTTTCTGACTAATCTTCATTGAGGGAATGAGTTTACTTGTATTTTAAAAACCTGTCACTAGTTGGGCATGGTTGCAGGCCACCCTGAGCTGCACAGTGAGGCTTTGCCAAAAAAGAAAAGAAAAAAAGAGGAAAACAAACAGCATTAACAAAATATTGCCAAGCCTCATTGTCTTTTTTTTTTTGCTAGTATCAAATTTTGAACTGTCTAGATTTTGCTCCTCTTGATGTTAGCTTCCTGAGTAGTGAGGATTGCAGATGTGAGTCACATTGAATGCAGTGTGTGCATGTGTGTGTATCGTGGGGGGGAGGGTGTCTGTGTGCATATGCAATGCACCTATGCCAGAATTAGAGGCATGAGATACTAGTGGCTGGAAAACGCCATAAGCGACCCTGATTCTTCATGCACAAAATTGCAAGCAAAGCAAAGTGGTTTGGGTTGAAGCCTCATAATTTCAGGACACTCTATCATTTGAACCCCAGCTTCAATCTGTTTGGGGGGAAGTTTGTAAAGCAGCAATTGATAAATGGAGCTTGTCGATAGATAGATAGATAGATACATAGATACATAGATACATAGATACATAGATAGATAGATTACATACATACATACATACATACATACATACATACATACATACATACATACATAGAAAGTGAATGTCAGATCTGGAGATAGAGGAATGCTTTGGATTATTGCAATTACAAAAACCACTTTTCTGACAATGTCTGGGATTTGAACCAAAGGTGCTGGGGAGGAAAGATCAGATGAATAGGGTTTATTTAGTGGAGGTCACCTGATCAGACATGAAGAGTACAGAAATTTCAGCAACAGGACTGGCAGGGAGTCTGCAGCAAACGTGGACTATTGTGGCTATCGAAGGGGAAAAAACCTGGATAATTGGACAAGACTATAAAAATGATGTCAGACAAGCAGACTTCCCCACAGATGAGGAAAGTGCTAGGTAGAGAAGTGAAAAGGCAGGTGCAGGTTTGGTGTGGGGACTGCCATCTGATTGGTGGAAGACAGGAATGGTTTAGGCTAAGCCCCTAATGTTTTTTTCCATCCATGAATCCACACTGGTTAAGGAAAAAGGGTCACTGTTCCATATCTGATCCAGCTGGGCTCTCTGCCCCTGGCATCAGAGATAATATGGCATCTATCCCACATGTCTGCACAGACACAGAGTGGTCAAAGCCAAGTTCTCTGATTTTGTGTTTATAAAGTCTCATATCAACCCCCCACTTTCATATTAAAAATAAAGCAAAACAAAAGCAGCCAAACTAGAAACTTTTTAGTCTCTGAACTTTCACCAAATTCCCCATTAAATCTTTATTTTAAAAAACTTTATGGAGGTATAATTTACATTTCATAATATTCACTCATGTTAAGTGTTCCTCAGTGATTTTTAGTATCAAGTTATGCAATCGTCAACATAATCCAGAACATTTCCATCACTCCAATGAAAGCTCTCTGCCCGTTTATATTTCATCCTTGTTCTCTGCCTAAGCTGCAGGCTACCCATCAACTTTATTTCTTCATATCTGCCTTTTCTGCACATTTCATATAAATGCAGCCATGCAAGATGTTGTATTTTGTGCCTGGCCTACTTTCACATAGCTTAGTATCTTGGGCTCATCTGTGCATGTTGCAGCATTTATCAGTAGTGCCTTCTGTTGATATTGATAAACACAATTGCATTGTATACATGTGCCCAATTTTATACATTGATTAACACAATTCCATTGTATGATGTACCATAGTTTTTTTCTCCACTTACCACTTAGGACATACTTGGTGAAAAACTAGTGCTCTACCACTTGAGTCATAGCTCTACTTTTGGCTTTTTGGTGGTTAGTCAGAGATCAGGATCTCATGGACTTTCCTGCTTGGGTTGCTTGTGAACCTTGATCCTCAGATCATAGCCTTTTGAGTAGCTTGGATTACAGGCATGTGACTCTTTATTCTTTTACTATGACTGCTGAGAAATATGCTTTCTATTCACTTGTAAGCATGAAAGCTTTTCTCTCTCTCTCTCAATTTTTTTTTTTTTTTGCCAGTCCTGGACTTGGGCTCAGGACCTGAGCACTGTCCTTGGGTTTTTCTCAAAGTTAGAGCTTTAACACTTGAGCCACAGCAACAATTCTGGCTTTTTTCTATGTATGTGGCACCAAGGAATCGAACCCAGATCTTCATGCATGCTAGGCAAGCACTCTACCACTAGGTCAAACTCCTGGCCCTCTCTCTGAATTTTTTAAGGCTTCTACTTTTTTTCTTTGCATTCTACTTTTTTTCTTGTTGAAACACGTCTAGCCATAGATTTTGTTTACTTTATCCTTCTTGGAACTTGTGATTGTTTTCAATTAAATGATTTATATCTCTTTAATTTCTATCAGATGCTCAGCCATTTTTATGTTTAACATTACCTCCTCTTCAAGCCCTTTGTCTTTCTTTCTGCAAAACGAATTGGAGGTTTATTAAATCATCACTCTCTGCCTTCCTGATCTTTAATCTCTTACTATTCATTTGTTTGTGGTGCCTTGATCACCTATGACCTCTTTTTTTTGGGGGGGGGGGCAGTCTTAGGACTGAGCTCAAGGCCTGAGCACTGTCCTTGGACTTTCTTAAGGCTAGAGCTCTACCAGTTGAGCCTCAGCACCACTTCTGGCTTTTTTCTATGTATGTTTTACAGAGGAATCGAACCCAGGTCTTAGTGCATGCTAGGCAAGCACTCTACCACTAGGCCAAACTCCCGGCCCAGTCTATGGCCTCTTATAAGCTAGGCAAGTGCTCTATTACAGTGCTATATCTCAACTTCTTAATTTTTTTTTTAACATTTCTTTACTTCAGGGCTACATTTTGACTAACTTCCTTAAACCCATCTTCTAGTTTTTCTACTTTTCTTCCTAGCTAGATTTTCTATAGCATTTTCCCCATAAACTAGGTTTCTAGTTTTCATAATATATTTTTAATTTTTAGACATTATACTTCTTGTTTTTGTTTTTTTAACATTTATTTTTTTTTTCTTTTTTGCCAGTCCTGGGCTTGAGCTCAGGGCCTGAGCACTGTCCTTGGACTTTCTCAAGGCTAGAGCTCTACCACTTGAGCCTGAGCACCACTTCTGGCTTTTTTTTTTTTTTCTATGTATGTGGTACCAAGGAATCGAACCCGGGTCTTCATGCATACTAGGCAAGCACTTTAACCACTAGGCCAAACTCCCGGTCCTACTTCTTGTTTTTGATTCTTTTAGTTCCTTCTCACAGTCTTACTAATGACATCATAATTCCTATTAATTCCCTTATTGATATTACCTGATATTTCACACTGGCCTGTCTCAATGTCTCCTGCATTTGCAGATTGCAATTCTTATTTATCCTGGCTTCTTTCTCCCTGTGCTTTATGGTTTAAATTCTTAAAATCAAGTTCCTTAGAATTTTGTCTGTACCATTTCCTAGAAACCTGGTATATTTGTTTCACAGGATTTCCATAGCACATGGTCACAAGTGGATGGATTAAACAACAGAAATTCATTCTTGTTGAGAATGCCAAAAGCCTGATGATATAAAGCAGATTGGGTCAACAGAATGCTCCTGGCCTCCTCCAGCTTCTGGTGCTCCAGGTTATTCTTTGACTTGTGGAAGCTTGGTTCCAAACTGCCTCCATCTTCATCTGGCTGCCTTCTGGCTGCCTTTTGTGTATCTGTAGTCACTCTGTGCCCTCCCCTCTCTTGTTCTAGATAGGATACCAGTCATTGCACTTACAGCCCATTCTATGTGTAAACTATTGGATCACATGATGCCTAAACTTGATTTCCAAATTTTGAGGTTCTAGGTAGACATGATTTTTTTTTTTTTTTGCCAGTCCTGGGGTTTAAACTCGGGGCCTGAGCGTTCTCCTTGGACTTTCTTAAGGCTAGTGCTCTACCACTTGAGCCACAGCACTACCTCTGACTTTTTCTATGTCTGTGGTACCGAGGAATTGAATCCAGGTCGTTGTGCATACTAGGAAAGCAAACTTACCACTTAGACCAAATTTCCCACCCATAGACATGAATTTTAAGGTATATAGTTCAACCTATTAGAATTAAGTAGAGATTGGCCAGTGAAATCTATTTTTGCTTTTAGTAATTGGAGGATCTATCAACCTGGGCCTGTCATAACCTATAGTTTCTCTTGACTTCCTATCCTCCCAAGTCACTCTGGGATACAAAGCAACCCCTGTGTCAAAGTAGAAATTATTTTTTAAAAGTCTGTGTGTGTCAATTTATAGCCTGCTTAAGCAATCTTTATACTAGAGCTATCTTTTAGTTGTTTTCTCCAGTTTGTGGCTTGTCTTCCTCATTCTTCCAACATTGTTTTTCACAGAACAGATGTTTTTCATTGTAATGAAAATCAATGTCTTTCGTGGATTGTGCATTTGGTGTTGTAGCTTTAAAAATCACTATCATATCAAAGTCTCCTAGATTTTTCCTTGACGTTTTATTGTCCAGAGACTTTTTTCATTTTGTGTTTTCATTTATACATTTAGAATCCCTTTCTGATTCTGTGTGTGTGTGTGTGTGTGTGTGTGTATCCTAAGGTTTGAACTTAGGGCCTGAGCTTCTTTTGCTCAAGGTTAATGCTCTACCACTTAAAGTATAGCTCCACTTCTGGCTTTTTTAGTAATTTATCGGAAATAAGAGTCTCAAGAACTTGCCTCCTGGGTAGCTAAGATTATAGATGTGAGCCACTTTTGCCCTCCTCTGATCCATTTTTAATTAATTTTTGTGAAGGATATAGTATACATAATAAGTTTCTTTTCTTTGATCTTTTCTTTCCTTGATTCCTTCCTCCCTCCCTTCCTTTCTTTTTCTTTTTTTTTTTTATTTAGCATGTGAATGTTCAAGTGTTCCATACCATTAGCTGAAAAGAGACTTTTGTAAGGACAATCCGTGGTGTTTATGTGGTTCTAGGCCCTGCATTCTGTTCCATTGATTTATCTGTCCTTTCAATACTATCAAAACCAGATTATCTTGACTGGTGGGCTTAAGTCCAGAATCTCTAGGTGGTATCAACACTCCAACTTTGCTCTTCTACTTCAGTATTGAGTTGGCTACTTTGTCTTTGGACTCTCTATACAAACTTTAAATTAGCTGCCCTGGAACTCTTGGCCATCTTGCCTTAATCTGCAGAGTAATGTCTATTTTAACATTTAACCTTGGTGTTCTCTGAGCTATCTGGATCTCAGGTTTAGTATCGATTTTAATTTAAGGCTATTGTTGTTATTTATTTAAATATTTCTTCTGGTTATCTCCTGATGGTTTCATTATAGTCTGTCACTTCAGGGTATTCCATTAGATCTTTTTCAGTCCTTTTTTTGCTATTTCAATTCAAGAAGCTTCGGTTGACATATATTCAAGCTCAGAATCTTTACTCAGTGATGTTAAGTCTACTAACTGACACATCAGAGACATTCTTCCTATCTGTTACAGAGGGTTTTATTTCCCACATTCCTTCCTGAGGAAAGAGGCCTTCTATAATGCTTCCAACAATCTCCAGCCACTGGTCAGCCAATACTCAGGTGGTATTCCTTCCTCTGAATATGAGCTGGATTGAACAAGAAGAAGGCTGCAAAATGATGGTGCATATTCTCTGAGATTGGGTTTTGAAAAATTGTGATTTGCATCTTGCTGTATTGTCTATTTGGCTTTTCTTGTGAGCTTGCCTTGATGGAGTAAGGTAGGGTATTTGGAAGGCCTCTGCCTCACAACCAAACAAGAACTGAGGACCTCTGTCCAATGAGTCAAAAGAAGTTGGTTCCTTCTAGCAGCCATGTGTCTCTGCTATGAGGCTCATTCACATCTGGAAAAATGCATGTGAAGGCAGCCATGCAAGAGGGAAATTGTAAGCAGAAGACTTAGCTAACCTGTACCAGATTCCTGTGCAATGATATTATCCTATGTGTTATCCTATGACACTAAATTTGAGGGTAGTGTGTTATGTAGTGACAGATAACTGATCTAGGAGGTGAGGGAAATGATTGCCACCTAATTTCTGGCTTGAGCAACTAGTAGCTATGAGTGTCAAGATTCTAGAGGGTGAAATAGATTTGGGAGACTAGAGGGTACTAAACACACATTTTTGCCTATAGACAGCCAAGTAAGGTGTTGGGTAAGCCATGATTGCCAGAGTCTGGAACTGCTTTTCCATTGGCATTAGAAGCTTTCCCACCAAATCAGAACAGTGAAATCCAAAACTTGGGTTTGGACTTTGTCAAAGAAAATAAATAATCAGTTTGCTTCTATTTGAGAAAACAGAATCCTCTATTAGGTTCAGTCTAGTTACTTCAAGTTCTACTCTAGTATTTGAAGCAAAAACCCTTGGCTATTATCAAGTGTTGCTTTAACCTGCTGGGCTTTGTGTTTTCCTGCTGGATCTGTACTTCCACTGGAAGAAGGGAGTTGGCAAAGCAGATTTAGGGAATTCTTGTTTCATTGGGCCATATTCCAAAATAACAGTAGCATTTCTAAATTGAAAGGCCTGAGTATCCAGTCATAGTCTGGCCTATGGATCTCCATGTTGGATTTTTATATAACTTATTTATTACTGTCTCTCCAGTACCTGGCACATAGTTAGGCTCCCAATAAATGTTTACTAAATGAAAAAAAAAAAACTATGCCCATTATCCTAAGCTCTGGAGTAGAATCTGCCAACTATGGTATCAACCCAAAGTGTCCTTCCCACAATTCCAGATGTTAGTCTCAGTGGAATGTCACCTCACACACCCTGCCCCCGGGAGAACCACCAGATTATGTTTGCTCATCTATAACATCTGCCGGCCACATTTCCAGCCTCTCTGCACCCTGCCATTTCCTAGATGCCT
This sequence comes from Megascapheus bottae, assembly GCF_031878675.1. Taxonomy (NCBI): domain Eukaryota; kingdom Metazoa; phylum Chordata; class Mammalia; order Rodentia; family Geomyidae; genus Megascapheus; species Megascapheus bottae. The sequence goes on from NC_143510.1 coordinate 38,309,743, forward strand.
GACTGACAAGAGGCTCCAGGTTCATTTTACCCTCACTCTAGAATTTAAACCATGACATGTTCCCAAAGAATTAAACTGAAATGTTAATATAAGAACAAATCGGAATACAACTGACTTTTATAATGACGCATAGGACAATGTGGAGTCTGGTAGAAACTTAGAACTGTGCTCTTTGTTCAACAGCTGTGCCACAAGAGGAGTTAATAGAACTCAGGCTGTCAGAAAGAATAATAGGAGGATGTGTTTGAATGGATTAGCTTGTCTGAGATGCCCTGGAAAAATAGGTAAGGAATTCTGACCTTGATCTGCCAATCGTAGCTGCTACAATCTCAAGAATCCATTCTTCAGGTTGTGAAGTAATTACACAAATCTATTTCCAAAAAAAAATAGACTTTGTACTTAGATGATACTTCTTTTCCTTTTTTCTCTTACACAGGCTAGGTTGGACTCAAGTGTATTGTTGTACTATTTTCATACACATACACACACATATAAACACACTTCTACTTATTTATCCTCACTCTCTTTTTCCCCCTCTCCTTATACCCACTGGTTCCCCTCCTCCAAACAGTTTTCCCCTTAGAAATGTATATGTATATATGGTTAATATATTATATATTAATACATATAAAATATATCATATATATAAACTTTTTACTGGGCATTTACTGTAAGCCAGGTGGAATCTATTTTCTCAAAACTATGACTTAATACGATGTCCACAAATGCCACTGTGGCAAACAGCAGCATCCTCCCCCTTCCCCTTTTTGGAACCAATACTGGGTCTTGAACGCAGAGCCTAGACTGAATTCCCTGGTGCTTTACCACTTGAGTCATAGCTCTACCTCCAGCTTTTTGCTGATTAATTGTAGATAAAAGTCTTACATGGTGCTGGGAATTTAGCCTAGTGGTAGAGTGCTTGCCTAGCATGCATGAAGACTTGGGTTCCATTCCTGGGTACCACATACTTAGATAAAGCCGGAAATGGCTCAGGTGGTACAGACTTTCTTGCCTGGGCTGGCTTTGAACTGTGGTACTTAGCTTCCTGAGTAGCTAGGATTATAAGAGTGAGCCACCCTACCTGGAAGTCTTTTTCATTTTGCAGGCCAGGAAGTGAAGGCTAGAGAAAGTTCTATGGTTTGCTGAGGATCACCATGGCAGTGATAGTGTCAGATTTCAAAGCTAGACTTGGAAATTCATTCCCTAATTTCTTTAGACTATGTAGCTTTAGAGTGGTTTTAAACAAAAATTCCTGGCCTTCACTACAAGCAAAGACCTGAGCAAACCAGATAAAGATGTCCCAGCCTGAGTAAATGTGCTCTCCCAAGTATGTAAGTCCCTGATTAAAAAAGAAAAAGTCATGGCTTACTTCCTTTAACATGATTTTTTTCCCAAGTCTTTCCATTTCCTTATGAATGGGGCAATGCCATTCTTTCTGATGGAAGCATAGAATTCCATTGTATGTATGTGTATATATATATAATATATATATTATATATATATATGACATTATCCTAATCTAGTCATCTACAGAGGGGCAACTGGGTTGGTTACATATCTTACCTAGGATAAATAATGCTGCAATGAACATCGTTGTGCTCGTAGCTTTAGTGTGGCTTGTTTATGATCATTTGGGTAAATGCCCAGGAGAGCGATTATTGGGTCATAGAGGAGCTCTGTGTTTAGTCTTGAGGAACCTCCATACTATCTTCCAGAATGGTTGAACCAGTTTACATTCTCACCAACAGTGTAGTGAAGTAAGGCAGACCCAAAGAAACACAGGCTCCATGGTTTCTCTCACTTGGAAGAATTAATATATGTCTAAGATGGTCCTAGCAGAGGATTACAGTAGCTCAATGACCATGCACGTATGATCATATAAAATGGCACTAACCCAGATGAATTCCAACATATGGAAACAAAAACTTTTTTGTTGTGATTTTTTAATGCACAGTGTGAAGTTATTTCTTTTTTGCTTTCATTTTCCCCTTTGGTTTATCCCCTGTTGTTGCTGGTTAATTTTGGTAGTCTGTGTCTTGCGTACACATTTATCTTATTTGGGGAAGGGAAGGGGAATAACAAAATGTTGAGACAAAGAGTGAACCAAAGTAACAGTGATACTTGTAAGACATCATGTTGGAAATGAACTTTACAACTGGGGAGGTAGGGAGAATCAGGGGAGAGCTAAAGTGGGAGAAAAACTAGAGAGGGGGTAACAATGTTTGACAAGAAGTTACTTATGTAACTGTAACACCTCTGTACATCACCTTTACAATAAAATAAAATAAAACATTTTTTAAATCAACCATGGGGAAAACACATGGAACGGACAGCAGAATGACTTGAGGAAATCCTTTACAAATGTGGATGAAATGGGAGGAAGAGAGTACGCAAGGGATGGAGGATAATGAATAGATGGAGGGAGGGAGGATGGATTAGGTGGATAGAAGGGTGGAGGTTAGATGCATAATGGATGGGTGGAGGATGGATGGGTAATAGATGGAGAATGGATGGATGATTGATAGAGGATGGATAGATGAAGGATGGATGAATGGATGGATAGGTGTTTGGAGGATGGGTGATTGATATAAGATGGATGGATAATGGATGGACAGAAGACAGATGAATGGATAATGGATGGAAGAGGAATGGATGGAAAATGGGTGGATGGAGGATATATGAATGGAAGGATGGATGGAATGGCTGGGGTCCCAGCGCCTCGTGGTCATGGGTGGGCAGCCAGCCGGGCGGCTACTCCACACAGTACGGTAGAGAGAGCGGCTCCTCCTGGGGCCCCCGCTCCTCCCCGCCCTCCCCTCTGTTCCCTCCCCTCCTCCTTCTCCTCCCACCTCCTCCACCACCGCCACTGCCCGCCGCCGGCCGCGGTCCGAGTCTCCGGCGGGCAGTTTGGCGGACGCTGGAGGCGGCCCCTGGGCTGTGCGCTCGTCCCCTGTCGCCCCGCGCGCCACGATGCGCAGAGGGACCGTGCCACGCGGGGGCCAGCGCCGCCGGCCCGCACCATGAAGCTCCGCAGCAAGGCGGCGGCGCTGCTCCTGCTGGCGCTGGCCGCGCTGCTGCTCGCGCTGCTGTCCTTGCGCCCCGGCCGCGCCGAGCCCCCGGAGCCGCCCGCGCCGCCCGCGCGTGCCGCGGCCGCCTCGCAGCGCCACCCCGCGCCGGTGTCCGCGCGCCTGCCGGGGCCGGGCGTCCCTCCCAGGACTCCGAGACGCCGGCCCCGTCTGCGCCCCCGAGCCAGCCGCCGGGGCGCGGCGAGACTGGAGAAGTTGGCGAGGTGAGTCCTGGCAGCTCCAGAATCCCATCGCCTCCCCGCACCCCGCGCTCTCCCCACTCGGCCGCTGCCGAGTTCAAGGGAGGCTGCGGGTGGAAGGACCAGACTCCAAGTTTCCCCCGCGGGCTTCCCACCTGGGTGGAGCGCCCACTGGGCGGCCCCGGGCTCCAGATCACGAACCTTGGTGAGGAAGCCCGAGGGCGAAGCGCTGAGTTAGGGGTGGGGTTGAGCTGTCAAGGCTGGGTGGCTCCGGCATTCTGGCAGACACGTGCCCTTTGTTTAAATGTTTCCGAAAGCTGGCGCGCAAGCCAGAGTGCTCCGTCTCCTTCCCTTGTCTCACTTGGACAGTTCACGCTGAAAACTTGGATGCGATCGAGTTTGGAGAGGTTACCTGTTTGCCTAAACCGGCTGCCTTTGGGTGAACCCGGAGTATCCAGTGCTGAGAGCGGGCGCAACAGGACCCTGTGGGGTCGGGGTGGAAGTTGTGCTGGGTAGGAGTGTAGCGTGGCTGGGGCGGGGGAAGGGTGGCACTGGCCGGGGCTTTTTGGTTCCTAAAATGTTCTGAGCAGCTTGGCTAAAGGGTCCTAACTAGGACTAATTAGGCTAACTAGGCTTTTCCAGCCCAGCGTTTTATTTCTTCCCTTCTCCCCCTCTCCGCAGGGTAGGGGTTTGCACTGATTTTTTTGTTGTTGTGGGGAGCTTTTCTTTTTTCTTTTTCTAAACAATCCCTGCGGTCTTTTTAGTGAGTCTGTTTCCTCTGCTCTTTCCTTGCGATGACTGCATGTGCTCAGCTCGCCTAATTACTTGAAACGAGTTGAAGAAATTCTTTTTTGACCATAATGACTAAGTCTGTGTTGGCGCTCTTATTACTGCAGCGAAGAGAAGAGACACGAAACCTTAAGAAGAAATAGAGCTGTATCAGCTTTTGCTTCTCTTTTGCCCAGATGGGTGCTTCCTTGCAAGTTGGAGGGAGAAAGGAAAAGAAAAGAAAGCCCAACAATTTTAAGAATTAAGCTTTGAAGTATTGACAACACTTGTGGACATTATCTTCTCCTTGATAGGATGAATAGGATCCTATCCCCATGTCTATCTTTTCTTTGGGGGGGGGGGTAATAGATTATATCAGGATTTAACTGCCAGGTGATTGTGGCATCTAAATTTGATGGGGCAACCTCTAAAACAATAACAAGTAAAGTTACCTAACACAGCTTACCAGTGCTAACAACAGCAGGAAACAGTCCCCACAGTTCATCTTCATATGTAGAATAAACCCAAACTGCAACCCTTTGAGAGTGTTTCTCAAGCCTCCAAAAGTGGACCAGGTGCCTATCACCTGAAAATGAATCAAATGCAGGTTCCCAAGCTCTGCCAGCTCCATTGGCTCAGAAACCCAGAGGGTGAGGCCAGCAGCCTGTTTTTACACTCCCCCTCCCCTTTGGTTCTGCTTACAAATCCAAGTTGGAGAACCTTCTCTGTGATAGTTGTATTAATATTCTCCCCATTGCACAGGTGAGCAAATTAGTCTGTGAGGCTTAGCAATGTGTCTGCCCTTCACTGAGAAGAGGGGAGATGACAATCCAGCAGCAGGGAATCAGGTGACTCTTGTCCACTCTGCTGATGTTACAGAGTGGTCTTGCTTGGGGTTCAGAATGGCACTGAGATTTTTCTAAAGACTCACTGTAGCATTTTGGAGCTGTCTGGTTCTCTGAGGTGCTGGGAACCTTGGGGCAGCACCTCCTTGTCTCTATCTGAGCAAATTGGCTGTGACTAGGAGAAGGAGATCATGAACAGAATCCAAATGCTGATGATTCAGAGGTGTATTTCCACAAGCAACTGAACCCTGAAAGCCATTTTTCTTTTGAACATATCTCTTAGATGATCGTCGAAACCATATCCAATACCAAAGGAATAAAGAACAAAATTTACAAACTGGGTAAGGAATTTAAAACACACACACACACACACACACACACACACACACACACACACACACACACAAAAAAAAAAAAAAAAAAACAAAGAGCTACAGGAAGTCTCTCTCAGGCTCAAATGCATCAATAGTTGACATTTCCTGGGACTTATTTATGGTTTATTTTGCTACCTCCACAGAAATGGCAACAGATGGTGGTGAAGCAGAAAGAGACCTAGGGAAGAAAGATTTCTGCATGGGCTCTTTTATGGCTTTCTTAATTCTGCCTGGGCTAAATTTTTGTGGTTTGGGGAGAATTTCATTTAGGGTGGGGAAAAGAAAAAGCCTCATGGTTTCAGAAAACAAGTACTTTCATCTCTTTATGTGGCCAGGGTCCAGACAAGATGGAGGCTACGTGATCTCATTTCTCCCTCCTTGGGAGGGTCAGGCTTGTGGGTGTAGCCAGCAGAAAAGCTTGGAGTTGGACAAGGGACAAACCACCACCTGCTGACCACTCACACACAGCCTGGGCTGCCTGGCCTCTCCAGGGTCACTCTAAATGAAGTTCTGCCACGTCAATGCAGGAAGCATAGCTCTTACTTTCTACAGCTTGTTTTCATTTGGGAGAAGTTTCCAAGGACTTGCTTATGAGCAGGCAGACCCTACAATTTTCAAACTAGTTATTTGTATGCAAATAACTCATTCTCTGTAAATATAAAGTGAGGGGGTAAGGATGGAAGTTTTAGGTTAAGCAAGGGATCTTGGAAGTACTAGCCCTAATACAGAAGTGAAATTAAATCCTTCATCTCATTTGCTTTATTAGTGAGTTATACCTGGCTAACTTCCAAAGAGAATTTGAGATGACTTAAAATAGTAAAGGACTCAAATACAATAAGGCTATTGAACTAGTTCTATAAAGAAAAGTCACACAGAAGAGGAAGGAATAAGTACTATTTGTCAAAAACTGAGACCACAGTGATCAGGACGAGTAAATGTTTAAATTTAGCGTTAAACTTCAGCTAGCCTAGTCAAAAAGGGAGCCACGATGGGCTACCTCAAACATGAATCAGGCAATTTATTTTTAAACATGCCTTTATGGAACTGAAATTTTGAAATGAGAATTTTATTTGGGAATCGATTTCAGATCATCTTTCCATCTTGTTTCTGAAAACTCCTCTTGGAGCCTACATAGGGAAAAATAAGTTTAATGTAATACTATCATTCCAATTCTTTATCTACGGTGTATGGAATCCAACAAACAGGGGTCTGATGCCAAATTATGTCACCTTATTTTCTTCATTTGTAAAATGGTCAAAAAAAATTGAAAAGTTTTCACACCTGCCTTCCAGCTCTGACATTCAGTGATCCTGGGCGCAGGATCATCAAGATCACAGACACCCTATGCTGTCAGATTCCTGCAGAACCTCACAGTTGCTCATTTATTGGCTCTGTCCCCCACTTTCCTGATTGCTCAACCCTTTCTTTTCCTCTGTGTCATCCTGGATGTTGTGGGTTTTCTCTTAAAATGTGGTTGCTGAGGAGACCCTGTAAGAGTCATGTGACACCACAGGCCAGGGTTGTGCAGCAAATGTTGATGGCACATATACTCTGTTAGGCGCTCATTGTCTAATCCAGCGGTGAATGCAGTTACTGTCCTCCCAGTATTTGGGAAGGGAAGACAACACAGACAAATTGCACTTGGCAGTCTCCCCTCGAGCTGCTCCAGCAAGAGGAAGGGTGCATCCTTGATTATCACCAGACACTATTTCCTGCAATTCCCTTGGGTCTTAGAGATAAGTCTCCTCTGGGGGGGGCGGGGGGGGGGGTTCTAGCCTGAACAAAGAGATGGTGGTATATGTTAAGCCTGTGGACATCCTGTCATTAGCTAATAGCCTCAGAGGTTAGTCAAAGTCTCTAGGTGTTTTTTGTTTTGTTGTTGTTTTTTTACTGGGATCTGAATTCCTGGGATTTGACCTCATGACCTTGTATTTGCTAGGCAGCACCTGCTCTACTACTTGAGCCATATTTTGCTTTAGTTTGTTTTCAGAGAATGTCATCCATTTTCCCTGGGGCGGTGAGGGGAAGTGAGGAGGGGCAGCACTGGCTTTGTACCTTGATCATCTACCTCTGCTTTCTGAGTAGCTGGGATTATAGGCACATAAGATCTTGACTTAGGTCTCTCTACTCTAGATCTCTGTCCTGCTTTGCAGTTTGGACTTGGTTCTATTCACAACTCATTTTTTTTTTCCTTTCATTGTCCCTGAGTCCCCTGCAACCACCCAATCAGAAGCTCTGTTAGTTCTGTTTCACAATAATCCGCTCTCTTGGCTCTCCGTAGTCCAGTTTCCAGATAGCCATAGAAGTGATCTTCTACAGATACACCAGAGAAGGTCACTTTTCCAGGTGAAATCTTCCAGTGACTGTCTTCCCATGACAGTAAAAGTCAATTTCTGTGTGTGGTCTTTGAGCCCTACCTCATCTCAGCCGAGAGCAGACCTCTCACCTAGCTGCCCAAAGTACAGGACCCTTCTCCTCACTCTCTACTATCTTGCTCTGTTTGGTGTTGGGCTTTTTCTTTAATGGTCTTTACTATTAGCATTAATTAACATCCTATTTTATTTTTTTTATTTTTTTTTATTTTTTTATTTTTTTTTTCTTTCCTATTTTATTTTTTCCTTCCCTTCCTGTGCAGGAAGATGGCTCATTAACCACCCTATCATCAACAGTAAAGTGGCCTCAGAAAAGGGACTTAATAGGTATTTGTTAAATGGACAGGTGAAGGCATTTTGTCCTGGTGCTATGCTGACTGTACTTATTAAGTAATATGTTAGTTAATGATATCCAAACAATCCCATACTTCTTAGAATAGTGAAGATGTTGAAAGAGAAGGATTTTTTCTTTCTTAATAGTTATTTTTTAGAATAGTACTACAGAAAAGTTGAGGAAGTACAAAGACTGTCACATACCCGGTACCTAGTTTGCTCTGTAATTAAAATCTTCTATCCCTGTGATAGACTTATGACAATTAGGGAACTCATATAGATACATCGCTTTAATCTTTCTTGACATTTCCTCAGTTTTGCCAAATAGACTCCATTCAGGAGTCCACGTGACCATTAACACTGTCTTTTTAATCTCCTCTGGGCTGTTTCAGTTTCTCAATCTGTTTCAGAAGACTGGCAGATTTTTTTTTTCCCCTCCATTTTCACTGCGGTCTAAATTTAGGGCTTTGTTCTTGGCAGGCTAGGTGCTCTACCACTGAGCCACACCTCCAACCCTTTTCTGCACTAGTTATTTTTGTGGTAGGGTCTCCCTTCCTGTCTGCCTGAGCATGTATCTGGACCACGATCCCCCTATTTTAAGCATCCTGTCATAGCTGGGACCACAGGTACATGACACTGTATCCAGCTCTTAGATGAGGAGGGAGTCTCAAAAAATTTTCTCCACAGGGTGGCCTCAAACCTCAATTCTGTCTTAGCTGCCTAAGAAGCTAGGATTACAGTTGTGAGCCACCAGGGCTTGGCTCCATTGGCTTTTAAAATTTAGGTATATTTAAGGATCTGAGAAAAGTTAAACCTAACCAGTATCTTGGAGGGTACCTTGCTATTGGAATGTGTCTAGTGTTTTATGGTAACACAGGAGTTACAGATTCAAGAAGGAAAGCCACAGAAGAAAAGTGCCATTTTCACCCTATCATTTCATGTGCATATACTGTCAACATGATTTACAACTGCTAATACTGGTCTTGGTGACATGAGGGAAGTGGTGCTCCTCCAGTTTCTGCACTGGAGGGGGACTCCTTTATGCCTTCCACAGCACTAGGGATAGCCATACCTAGGGAGTAGGGAGCTTAAGCTCTACCTCCTCAAGGGATGACCATTTACATAAATTGAGATTCTTGTGCATGGGAGATTGGCTACTCATGTTATCCTTTGGGTTATGGCTCAATGTGATCATTTTGTGGCCAAAATGGTTTCTCTGGCTCCTGTGCACTGTGAGGTGCTTCCTTGTGCATTTCTGGGTTTGTCTTTTATTTCTGATTTGGGGTGCACTCCTGTGCTTTCTCACACTGTGAGATGCTCCAGGCTCATTCTATTTATTTCCCCTCCCAGTCTTTGTTTCCTGATTGCTTTGATTGGAGAATGTTATTGGAAACTATTATCTAGGTATGCTTGTTGTGGCTGGCTGGCAGAGCAAATAACATGTACGTGTCTACTAAACTGTACATGTATGCATAGTTATAAATATTTCCCTATGCAGCCATCTCTGTGTATATTAAGCTAAACACAGGTTCAATTTCAGTTGTCACCACATGAATGGTCTAGCTTTCTTTTCTTTCCCAGGAGCCCCAGTAGTTTTCCCCATCACATTGTCTTCAGCTTCAATGTCCAAAATTTAGGGAAGGAAGTAGGAAGGAATAGAGGGTTATGATCAGATCAACTAATTACCTCAAACAAAGCAAGGCCCACCCTGGAGTGAAGCATGAGTCCTAACCCACCCATACCACCATGGTGAGTGTGTGGGTAGACTTTGTGGTTGGTTCCTGACCTCTATTTCCTCTTTGCTCCCTGGTGCTTATGTGAGCCATGTCACCAAGGAAGAGTGTAGGCCCATGATAATAATCCATCACTTCCCCTGTGTAAGTTTTGTATATCTAGGAGCAGCAACCCACTCTCCTCCTTATCTGGCAACAGTAATTGGTCTACAGGTGTCATGTGACCTAGATTGGGTCATTCAACTAGGAGAGAGAGACTTCTTTTATGCCGTTGGACAGAAGACTGTGTTCTAGAGGCAACCAGAGTAAGAGCTCAGCAGTTACTAGGGTTCCAGGGAGCTAGCTTTAGGAGGAAGGCCTAACATCTGGCAGATTGTAGAGAAAGAGTTCACACCTCCAAAGAAACAAAATGACAGTAGAATTCTGCATTTCTCCTGAACAGTTCCCAGTACTTGGTTTATTTCATCCCGTGAAATTCTGTTCCTGGAAAACTGTTCCTGGCAAAATAAACTTTTTGATCGTTTTATTAGGAGGCTTCAATTCTATGCCAACCAAGAGTGACTTTGATGTATTTAACATATTTGAAGATTATTTTGTGCGACTTTTCCATGCCTCTCTCATCCCTTTTAGCATCATGAAAGACTGCAATCTTTAGTAGAAGTGCAAGTTGCACAGTTCAGAATCCACACTTTACGTAATTAAAAAAAAAAGTTTGACTTGCTAATTCCCATACATTCCATTCCAGGAAATAAGATAAAATATATAAGCTAAGCCTCATCAATTCTTCTTCCTGTGTGTCAACCATCAGGTATTTCCAACTGGCATTGCTGGGTCATTTAAAATGTCTTACTGGGGCCGGGAGTTTGGCCTAGTGGTAGAGTGCTTGCCTAGCATGCACCAAGACCTGGGTTCAATTCCTCGGTACCACATACATAGCAAAAAGCCAGAAGTGGTGCTGTGACTCAAGTGGTAGAGCCCTAGTCTTGAGAAAATCCAGGGACAGTGCTCAGGCCCTGAGCCCAAGCCCAGGACTGGCAAAATAAATAAATAAATAAATAAATAATTAAAATATCTTACTAACATCTTCATTTGAAAGGAAGGAAGAGCTGGGGAAACTGAGTCTCAGACACATCAGGAACAATCATAAAGAAAAAAGCTGAAACTGAGAATTAGTCCAAGATCCATCAAAGAATGGGGGAGGGAGAGAATGACATAGAAGTGGCTGATGAAGGCATGAAGTGTGCATTGTGACCTGCACAAGGGAACCCAGAAAGGATTTGAGTGAAAGCTTGAACTCTACTCCATGCCAGGAACCCCTGTACTGGCTGCCATCTGCCCAGAGAGGGCTGCTTTTGTAACTCACTTGTATCTAGTCTCAAATACAGCATGGTGAAGAAAAGTGTAGCCTCTGCTCCCTGGGAGATGGCCTCAGGATATACTCTGCTTTAGAAATGTCATTGCTGATACGAAGAGTTAGGGAGAAGAGAGGCCCTGAAATTGCTTAGTGTAAATACTAGACTTGGTTTAAGCCCTAAATCTGATGACAAGTACTCTTAAAATGGAGGAGAGGGCCAGACCTATAACCTAGTGTGCATGCATGAAGCCCTGGGTTCGATTCTGCTGTACCATATATGCAGAAAAAGCTGCAAGTGGTGCTGTGGCTCAAGTAACAGAGTGTTAGCCTTGAGCAAAAGGTGCCCAGGGACAGTGTCCAGGTCCTGAGTTCAAGCTCCAGGACTGGCAAAAAAAAATGGAGGAGAGAATAGAAGAGCTACATGGATTGTCTGTGTTGGCTTCTGTTTGTAAAGCCAACACTTGGGAGGCAGATGCAGGAGGCTTGGGAATTCAAAGCCAGCTCAGAGAGAGGGGGAGAGGGGAGAGGGAGAGAGAGGAGAGAAATTAAGACAGAAAAAGAGAAAGAAAGAAAGAGAGAAAGAAAGTAAAGAGAGGTAGGAGAGAGACAGGCAATGTCTAAAATCAAACACACACACACAGTTACCAATTCCAGATACCAAACACCTACTAGACTTTGTTTAGGAACATAGCCATGTTTCAGATACATTGAACCAAAATTAAGTATGTACTATTAATAACTAAATGCATTTATCATATAATTTTATTAAGACCCCCATGGCAGGTTTCTGGAATGGTGTTCACATCATATTATTTTGTGACTTGGAGGCCAGCCTCAGCTTTTCTATCTTGAAAGATTAATGATACTTGGTTTAACTTCAAACCAAGGGTCATTAAAAGTGATTTAAAGTGTTAGCAATGTCCTTAGTGTCATGTCTTGGATGCAACTTCAACTGGGAAATTTTTGTTAATTGATTCATGCCTTCCACAACCCGTGACTGAGAGGCTCTGGGAGACCGTGGGGGCCAATTGCCATGAGGATATGATTACCTATCACAGCTCTGTTTTCCTTCTGCTGCCATCTGGCCTCTTTAGTTCCTTTCTTCCAAGAGAAGGTGGCCCACTAACCTAATCTTCCCCAAGGGAAGCAAGCACATTATATCTCTGTGTTTGTGTATACTGGGATTTGAACTCAGGTCCTTTCACTCTCATTTGGCCTTTTTCTGCTAGAGGCTGGCCCTCTACCACATGAGCCACCACTCCCCTTCTGGCTCTCTGCTGGCTAATAGGAGAGAAGAGTCTCTCAGATTTGTCTTCCCCAGCTGGCTTTGAACTGTGTTCCTCAGATGTTGGCTTCCTGAGTACTTAGAATTGCAGGCAGCAGTCACTGATGCCTGACTTAATGTCTTTGACTGGTTTTCCCGTGCTATGTCTGGGACTCCTTCCCTAAGTAACACTAGTTGCTTGCTGCAAATACAGTTTGGGGTGCATGTTAAAGGAGAATGGTGGTCATCCAATGTGCACTGCTGGCCCCTGGCACAGTCTTGGGTTCCCCTGAGTTTATGTGGCTTGTCAGTGCAGAGGATGAGCTGGTAGGCAGTGGCAGAAAGAGAGGGTCTCAGAAGAACCAATTATTCACTTTAATAATTCAGTGGATTTTGCGGTAATAGGCTACAAAGTAAATAGCACTACACATAAATGCCGTATTCCATTATTTATCCACTCTAGAAATGGAAGCTTAATTAAGTCACACGCTTGAGACTTTTAAGCGATTAAGAAGCCACTTGTCTCAAGCAGCCCAGAGGGGCGTGTGTGAGATTTGGCTTCTGCTAAGCCACCTCTGGGAGTCTGAGCTTGAAAGGGCTGGGGCCTGGGCAGTGGGGAGGTGACTTTCAGCCATGCTCATTCCCAGGTCACCCAGTTCTTTTTTTTTTTTCCAGTCCTGGGTCTTGAGCTCAGGGCCTGAGCACTGTCTTGGATTTTTCTCAAGGCTAAAACTCTACCACTTGAGCCTCAGGACCACTTCTGGCTTTTTCTAAGTATGTGGTACCAAGGTATCGAACCCGGGTCTTTGTGCATGCTAGGCAAGCACTCTACCACTAGGCCACACTCCAGGCCCCCCAATTCTTATTATATACTTACACCATTATTGCCTGCTTTATATTTATTTTAGAACTATGTTATAAACCTATGTGCAGGCCGGGAGTGTGGCCTAGTGGTAGACTGCTTGCCTAGCATGCAGGAAGCCCTGGGTTCAATTCCTTGGTACAACATTTACAGAACAAACCTGGAGCCACCTGGTACTGTGGCTCAAATGATAGAGTGCTAGCCTTGAGAAAGCCTAAGGACAGTGCCCAGGTCCTGAGTTCTAGCCCCAGGACTGGCAACAAAAACCAAAACAAACAAACAAAAAGCACATACACACAAAATCCAAGTGCATTTATTTACTTAGTGAATAATAGCAGTGTTTGAATTACAATCTTTTGGGTTTTTGTTTTTTTTTTGCCTGTACCAACATTTGAATTCAGGGCCTCACACTTTCTTGGCTGGTGCTCTATCCTTTGAGCTATGCCTCCAGCTTAGCATTTTGCTGTTATTTGGGGGATGGAGTCTCGTGGACTTCTCTGCCCAGGCTGGCTTCCAACTGTAATCCTCTGGATCTCAGTCTCCTAAGGATTAAAGGTGTAAGCCACTGACATCTGGCTAATTGCAATGCCCTTTAAAAAGTATAGAATGCCATGATTTTTTTTTTTGCCAGTCCTGGGGCTTGAACTCAGGGCCTGAGCACTGTCCTTGCGTTTCTCAAGGCTAGAGCTTGAGATATAGCAACACTTCCAGCTTTCCTATATTCGTGGTACTGAGGAATCAAACTGGGGTCTTTGTGCATGCTAGGCAAGCACTCTACCAACTAAGCCAAATCCCAGCCCCTGATTTTTAATTTATTTGAGAGTTGAGACATTATCAGCACTATCTAGTTTCCTCACTTCTCTGTATCTGTCAAGTCCACTTTACCCTTCCCCAGCTTCTCAGGACTGCTACTGTCTCTGTGGCTTTTCTTTCTGCGCTTTTCAGATTGTGGAATAATAAATTACACAGCCTTTTGCATTTTCACAATGTCCCCAAATTTGCTGTTTTCCAATGTACCACATTGGGACTTCCTTCCCTTTTTAAAAATATATTTATTATTAAAGTGTTATGCAGAGGGGTGACCATTTCCTAAGTCAGCTAATGAGTATATTTGTTTTCTCCTCAGTTTCTCTGCTCATCCCTGCCCACAAATTGCGTAGTTCATTTTCCATAGAGTATCTATTGAATACCATGTCTGCATTATTTGTTCATCCTTTGTCCCTCCATTTCTATGCTTTCCTATTTGCCCCTCCAAAAGACAGGGGGAAAAAAAGAACAGATCAAACAAACAAAAAAAAAAACCCCAAGTACCACCACCATCAATGCCCCCTCATGTTTCCACTTCCTGGGCCCTTCTTTTTATTGCCAAATATTTCATTGTTGGATATATCCATTCACCATTTTATTTATCCACATCACCATTTGTCAAGAGGCAGAGCCCCACCCACAGAGGGGCTGATTCCCTGACTGAGCTGCTTTTGGGGGCTCTTATTTCCTGCTGAGCTGTTGAGTTCCATTCGGGTCTCTAAACTTGTCCACTCCCCTCCCCCTTAGCCAACAAACATGTAGTTGCTGCCATTCCCTGCCAAACCCAGGGATTCCAGGGTTATGAAATCCCAGGCTCCTAGACTTGACTTCGCAGTCCTGGCTCAGCCCCAGGTGATATTTGAGAGCTGTCGAGTGTGCCGTTGGTAGAAACTGGTGAAAGGCACACCATTCCAATGCCCCTCAGCTTTAAGTTTCACGTGACCTTGCAACACCAATGCTCATTACCCAGATCCCAAAGAGAATATAATAGGAGAGAGAAGAGCGTGGGGCCCACAAAGGCCTCATTAAATCCCAGCCACTGACACCTGACCTGCTACCAGCTGAGGCTCACTTTTCCTTTCCCATTTCAGAACCTGTCAGCAGGTATCATGACCCATGGCATTGGCAGGCAGGTCCCTTTTTTCTGTTCCTCATAGGCCCACACCACTGGGAAGGAATAGCTTGCTGTGCTGCAGTGTGTGTGTGTGTGTGTGTGTGTGTGTGTGTGTGTGTGTGTGTGTGTGTGTGTGTGTGTGTGTGTGTTTTCTTTTTCTTTCTCCTTTACTGTGGTGCTGAGGGTGGAACTCAGGTCCTCACACATATTAGACTAGCTAGGCATAGCTCTACCACTGGGATACATCCTCAGCCTATGAGCTTTTCTTGGTTAATTGGAGATTTGTCTGCCCAGGTTAATTTTGGACTATCATCTTCAGATCTCAGCCACCTCAATAGCTAGGTTAACAGGTGTGAGCCACTGGTGCTAGCTTTAGCTTGTTTTTAAACTTCATTTAAATGCTATTGTCCCCCTCCTTTTCTCTTACAAACTGTTCTTTATTCTTTCTTTCTTGGCTCTAATGTTATTATATGCCAGTCTGGTTTATTCCTTTTCATTGTGATACAGTATTCCATTCTTTAACATGTCAAATTATGTTCATGGTTTTCCTTTGGACAGTGAAATTTATTTCTAATCTTTTAAAAAAAACTTTATTTTTAAAATTTCTGCCTTAATATTTTGATTGTTGTTGTAAAGGTGATGTACAGATGGATTATAGTTACATTGTCAGGTAAAGAGTACATTTCTTTTTGAATAATGTCACCCCTTCCTTTGCTCTCTCCAAGTTTTTCCCTCCTATCCCCACCTACAAGTTGTGTAGTTTATTTTCACCACAGTGTCTAGTGAGTACCACTGCTGTCTTGGTTAACCCTTGTCCCCTCCGTTTCTGTGCCCCCCCCCCAAAAAAAAAACAGATAAATGAGCAAACAAGACAAAGAGAACAGAACACAAAACCAACAACGGGACAAAAAAATACCCTCATTTCCATTTCTTGGAGTATTTCCACCCTTTTTTGATCATCAGCAGGGCTGCTGTGCATGGTCTTGCACAGGACCTGGACAGATGTTTAAGAGCTTCTGGATTCTTCACAGTGGAGGATATCTGCAGGAAGGAGTGTGTGTCTCCAACTTCATGCTTGCTAATGACTGCCAAATGGAACTCCAAAGTACTTGGCCTAACTTCCAGTGACCCCGGCAGGGCCGGAACTGCACTCTGCCCTGTATCCACATGGAAGCCCAGCTTGGTTTTGTCATTTTTTTTTTTGCAGTCTGAAAATCAAATAGACTCTCTATTACCTGAATTTTATATTTCCAAGATGACTTAGGTTCCAACTTTTTATTTGTATGGAAGGTCACTATGTAAAATTGAACTAGGTAGGTTTATTCTGTTTGGTGGAGCAGGAAAAGGTGATCATATTTTAGATAGCTAAGGGGTTGAATTCATTACTACCTTTGTTTTTGCAGTGGTGGGAATGGAACCCTGGCCTCTTGCATGATAACCAAATGCTCTGCCACTGAGCTACATCCCAACCCCAGTTGTGAATATGTCTGAGACACACTTGTGTTTCTAAATGGCAAATTGTTTTTTTCATAGGAAATTTAAGCTCATGCTTCCTCCCCACCCCCCAGCTCACGAGTTTAAACTTAGGGTCTTAAACTTGCCAGGGAAGCAATCTACCATACCCCTAGCCTCCTTTGCTCTGGTTATTTTTGAAATAGGCTCTCTTTTCCTGGGCCAATCTGTACCATAATCCTTCTGTTTATGCTGCTCATGTAGCTGGGATGGCAGACACATACCACTCACCATACCCAGCCTTTATTGGTTCATAGGTCTCACTTTTTTTTTTTTTGGCCAGTCCTGGGGCTTGAACTCAGGGCCTGGGCACTGTCCTTGGACACTTTTCATTCAAAGCTGGTGCTCTGCCACCTGAGCCACAGCACCACTTCAAGTTTTTTTCTATGTATGTAGTACTTAGGAATTAAACCTGGGTCTTCATGCATGCTAGACAAACACTCTACTACTAGGCTATGCTCCTGGCCCCTTACTAGCTTTTTCTCTGGGCTAGCTAGGAACTGTGACCCTCCAGATCTTTCTCTACCTCTCAAGTAGCTAGGATTACATCAGCCTCCACATTAACTTCCATGACTTTAGTTTGGTTGTCATTGTAGCTTTATAGCATATTTCCCTTTTCTTGCCTCTTAATTGGAGTTCATTGGGAGTTGAATTTAATCAAGGGCATGACAACCCCCCTCACCCCAAGAGGTGTAGGAAGATAACAAGGATATGACTCATGCAGGCAAGGGGTCCTCATGATTCCCAGACTCATCCCTGATTTAGTGCTTTTATGCTGACTATCCAGAGATGCTCACACCACTCCCTCTTCTCCCTTCCCTGAACTTACTGGCAGCTTTCCACTTCTCAGGAAGGCTTTTTTTTTTTTTTTTTAACCGAGACCAATCTCACTTAGCCCTGTGTCTCACTCTTGACTTTCTGTGTTACTTAGCTACCAGACCTTTTAACAATGACTTAATTCTCTTTTACTCGCCTATTCTCTAGGCTACAGCTCTTTTGGATCAGGTACTTCTGTGTTGTTCACTACTGTCATTCTAGAATGCTGCTGTTCACTTAATAGACTTTTTAGTAAAGATCTGTTGGTTTCTATATGAGCTTCAGTAGCAGAGGAAAGAGCAAGAGAATGTTTTAGATACAGACAAATGATAAGAAGGAAGGAAAGGAGGGAGGGAAAGAAGGAAGAATGGAAAGAAAGAAGGGAAGGAGGGAGGGAGGGACGCAGAAAGGGAGGGAGAGGAGGAGGAAAGAAAAGAAGGAGCCCATGAGAAAGTCTAAAAGCAGCATAGCCAGCTTGCAGGTGAAAGAGAACAATGACAGAAGTGTGGCTGTGACTGTTGTTATGAATGACCATCCACTCAGATGGGGCTATGGGCCATTCTAAGTGAGCAGCAGGTTGGACTTGATCTTGCCTTAGCACATCATCCCTGCCAGCATTGTAGTGATCACACAGGGTGGGGTTTACAGATTTACAGATCAGGTTGGATCACCAAGAAGGCAGTCACAGTGGCTGAGGTGTGAAGAGACAGTGGCCACAGAAAACAATGAATGCAAAGGGAATTAAAAAACCCAGACAGTGTCCAAAGAATGCCTTCATTCCCTGTGATCCTTAAAGTTGCTGGAGTCTCAGTAATGCACACGCCACATCTGGGCTTGGGTGAGCTATGAAACAGAGCTTCTATTAAGCGTGCTCTGAAGTAATCAACTGGGAAAGCTTTCCAGATGCCCCCACCCACAGCTTCAACCTACTTCTGGTGAAAGAAACCTGGAGCAAGACGGCCATTATTTAGTGAAGAACAGAGCTGTGTGAAGACTCGACCTTGAGAGATTTTTTGGAAAAGAGGGTAGCATTTGACATCCAAGTTCTCCTGGTCTCCAAATCTTTTATGCAAGTAAATGAGTTTCATTTGTCTCAGGATACTTTTTCCAGGCCAACTTCTGTTAGCTTGCCTACAAATATTTCTCAGTGGTATGTTTGAGGCTTGGCTGGACCTCCTTGTCTGGAACAAATCTTTTATTCCTAGGAAATATTTGGATGGTGATTCTGGTCTCTTATTACTTTCCCAGCTGTTGATACAGTATTTGATACCTTGATCGTGTGCAGTTTAACCCTGCCTCCCATACCTGTCTGTATCTCATTAGGAGAAGGTTTTACCCTGGAAGCTGATTTTTCACAGCCACCACCTCTGTAATCTTTGGCAAGACTGTTAGGATTCATACCAGTTTCTTCAAGCCTCCTGAGATGTGGGGAGGGGAGGCGGTGTATACATTGTCTTCTTTGCTCACCTCCCACATTTGCTTTCCTTTGCCCCCAGTGGTCATGCCTCCCATCACAGCCTAAAAACATCCAGATGATGAGAATATCATGTTGCCTGTTTCACATGGGAAAGCCCCAACCATTCTCCTCCTGTTTAAGTTACACCAAATCTAATTTTCATGGCCTGTGCAAGAGGGAACGCCACAGCCTGTGGCAGCTGTGGAAGCTTAGCAATGCTGTTTCCAAACAAGGGCCAGTAGGCAGCCAGCAGGCATGGGAGAGCTGAGAACTGGCAGAAAGTCTCAGACACCTATAGCCATCCAAACAGTGACTCATCCTCTTGTTGCCAGGATAAATATGGGAATCAATGGTATTTTCTTTTTCTCTTAAGCAGGAAGAATTGTCAAAAACGCTTATCACTTTATAAAATAGAACAGATTGTGCCTGCTTCTTGTTTTGAAATGTTCCAACTATTCACTAGCTCTGGGTGTTGTTGTTTTGTTTTGTTTCCTCTCCGAGTTTAACTTTATCTTGTTTGCCTTCTTTCTAGGAGGCCGGGAGAAGCCAGGAGTTTCCATGCTGCGCTCCCACGCGAGCTCTGGATCCATCTGGCCGTGGTGGCCTGTGGCAATCGGCTGGAGGAGACACTGGTCATGCTCAAATCAGCTGTGCTCTTCAGCCACAGGAAGATGCACTTTCACATCTTCACTGAAGACTCCCTGAAGTCTGAGTTTGATAAGCAGGTGAATTTGCATAAACAGGGGTGTGGTATCACCGAGGGCAGAGTTAATTTGCATAAACGGGGGCAGACAGAGTGCCCTGTGGGAGCTGCAGAATGTACTTGGCTGTGGGATCCATTGTATGACCTTCCTTGCTTCACATACAATTCAAGGACATGTCACCCTCCTTGTGAAGATTGGGAGGATTTAACAGAATGATGCTTTGGGCTTCTGTTTTCATCCTTCATAGGGTTTCTACCTGCAGGGCAGATAGCTTTTCTTTAGATGTACATTTGAATAATAAGTAATATGTTCATTGAAATCAATTCAAATAATACAGATGAAAAGACAGGTGTGTGTGTGTGTGTGTGTGTGTGTGTGTGTGTGTGTGTGTGTGTGCATACATGGGCTGGTCCTAGGGCTTGAACTCAGGGCCTGAGTGTTGTTTCTGAACTTTTTGATGTTGTAATTCAAGATCATCACACTACTACTTCCAACGCATCTCTACTTCTGGCCTTTCAAGGCTAATTATAGTTATGAGTCTTATAAGACTTTATTGCCTGGACTGGTGTTGACTGGCAGGCCTCAGATCTCAGCCTCCTGAGTGGCTAGGATTATAGGTCTGAGCTACCAGCTCCCAGCTCCTCTATATTTTCTTTTAACACCCATAGCAGTGGCTGTATGTTGTATGTTTCCATGTCTAGACATATTCTATGTAATGATGCACACACTACATAACCATATACATACATGTGTGTATACAGATTAAGATGTGTTTTTGCAAAATCAGGATTCTTTTCTAGAGCTGGTAGAACTTGCTTATCTATTCTGAAAACCACTTGGTCATGCTGTTTTCCCAGTCAGCACTGGACATTCTTGCTGAGTGACTTGTCCTGTCTTGGTGACTAATGACAGAGCCACCATCTGTTCTATAACCAGGTCAGTATGTGCTTGGCTATTCCCATCTTGAGTGTTTCCCGTGGACAAGGAGAGCTAAGGCGAGGCCTCTGCTTGCCTTGGACGTCTATGCATGACCTTGGCCCAATGAGCCAAGCCACTGCTTAGCTGTCTAAAGCTGGCAAAGAGACATTGCATTGTTTCAACTGACCTGGGCCAGCAGTGCTGGTCCCGGTCACCAGGCTAGTCACCCTCAGGAGAAATGCCAAAAACAACACATTTGGCAGAGCAAGGCTAAATCACAGAGAGTTAGAAAGCAAGGATTATAGGGGCTTGCTTAAGACATATAGTACATCTCAGCCTATTTTGTCATCTGGGTCATGGGGCAGATCATTCTTCTTGTGTGGTTGCAGTGAGACTATGGGACTCAGCCAGGAATTGTATGTCATCTTTCCTGGGGCAGAGATTCACAGGAGCGCCCCCTATCTGTTAGGTGATTTATTGGCTCCTGGCGAGCTGCTGCTGAGACTGCTGTGATTCAGATGAAGTCACCCAACACTGCAGCATTGTGGGTGTACCTCAGGGTTACAGTTTTAGTCCAACAAAATGTCATTTGCCATCCTGATTCCTCTGGAGGCGGAGAGGGGAATTCTGTATTTGTGGGAGTTTTGCCTCACTGAGTTGCATAAGCCTGGTGCTATCTGCTTTCTATAGGGTGGGTACTTTAGTTTAAAGTTGTAGTTACTTTTAACATTTCAGGTAGAAAAGAGGAAATGCATCTTCTGACAGCTCTGGTCAAGTCAAGATTCGGGTTGCCTGTAAATCCTAGCTACTCAGGAGGCTGAGACCTGAGAATCATGGTTCAAAGCCACAAGTCTCATCTCGAATTAACCACTAGAAAAAATGGAACTCTTAACTCAAAGTGGTAGAGTACTAGCCTTGAGCATAAAAGCTTAAGGACAGAGCCTAAGCCCTGAGTTCAAGCTCTGTGACCAATAAGGGGTGGGTGGGAATGGATTCAGGTTCATCTGATCTGTGCCTCTGCCCAGGGATCCAAGAAATGGTAAGGGTCAAAGGCATCTCTTCCCATGGGGCCAGAGCAGCAAGGTCTGGGCTGTGTGTTTGTATGTGTACCTTGTATATGTGTGCATCGTTTTCATGGCCCGTCATTACTAGAAACAGGGTTGTGGAGGAAACCCTTGAACCTCTGCCTCCGTGGCTTGTGGGGATCAGTTTCTAAGTTGCCTTCCTGGTTGGTCCTTGGATTCCATGCTTTCCTTAGCCTGGCAATGTTTATGTGTAGTTTTCCATCTCCCCTGCCAATACTGGGTGCCATTTGCTTCAAATCCTAGGAAGCTTCACAGGAGAAAAGGCAAAGCTGAGAGTAATGATGGAGTTAGACTTCCTATGGAAATTGCCTAAGCAATTTCCCACAGGGTCATCCAAGAAGCCCTGGCTGTCTTTTCATATTTCTTTAGTATCTAACCACCCTTGCTTTCCATGTATTTCAGTTACGACAATGGCCCGACTCATATACAAAGAAATTTGAGCACAAAATCTACCCCATCACATTTTCTGTTGGAAACCCTCAGGAATGGAAGAAATTATTCAAACCCTGTGCGGCCCAGAGACTCTTTCTTCCGGTAGGGACACACTGTTTTTCATAAGATGTAGCTTGGGAACAACTTGCCATGGGAACCAGGGGAAATGAGCTGAGATGTGGGTTTAAAAACTTTCCACTTACAGTTAAAGGTAGGTTTCCCTGTGTCCCATGATATGCAGACAACAGGATCTCTCTGTTCTAGAAGGATTTCCCTCAGTGCTGCAGGTCTGTCAGCATGCAGAGCACTTTGTGGTTAAGTTTCATTTGTGACTATGATTGTACCAATTACTAGATGCGGAGACCTAAGCAAAGGCCCTAATTTCCCCCAAACCTAATCTCCTCCATAGCTATGGCACTCAGTTCTCAGTAAATGTTACCTTCTCTTAACGGTATTTGTCTTTCAACAATTACTACTACTTAATGAAGACAGCTTAAGGTATTATTTTGGAAGGGTCCAGAGCTCTGGTTCTGCCTTTCAGTCTTGAGTTTAAGGTGCATGTTTTTCTTCCTTAAAAAAAACTTTAACTCTGACAGTAAAATAAAATAATAATTGAAATTATTTAGGTCAGGCACAGTGGGCTACTCTGGAGGCTGGGATCAAGAAAATCATGGTTCCAAGGCCAGCTCAGGCAGGAGACCCCATCTTAACCAATAAAAAAGTGAGATGTGATGGCATGTACTATCATACCAGCTACCCAAGAAATGTAAATAGGAGGAATGAGTAAAGGCAAGGCACTATTCAAAAAAAATCAAATAAAAAAAGGCCTAGAGGCATGACTCAAAGGGTAGAGCTCCTGCTTAGCATGGAAGGTTCTAAATTCAAATCCTAGTACTACCAAAATAACATCCTACATAGAAAAATCAGCTAAGGTATATACAAATTGAGAATACCAGTAAAAAGCAAAGGCAACTTTGAATTTGACCTTAATATTTCAGAGTGATCCATGCCTTCCATAAGCGTTTCTTGAATGTCAGGTGCCAGGCCTGGCTTGGCAGTGATGATATGTGGTCAGTATAAACATAGTCCTGTCCTCCTTGAAACTTAAGTCTAGACAGGCATTAGAAAAGATGATCAAGACTGAAGTAGCTAGTCTGTATCCTGCATGATGTCACACAGGGCTCACCCTGATCAGAGGAAGGTCACAGATGGTTCCTGGAAGCAGTGGCATTTGTGTCAAGATATGAATCGGACAAGGTTTTAGAGTGACAAGGGTCTGGGGATAAGAGAGAGAAAGGGTCCAAGAAGTTAACCAGAGTTATCTTGGTACTGGTGTCTCATGAATGTAATCGTCAGGAGGCTGAGATCTGAGGATCATGGCTCAAAGTCAGCATGGACAGGAAAGTCCATGAGACTCCAACTAACCTTACTGACTAAATCTTACCTCCAACTAACTAGCAAAAAGCTAGCAGTAGAGTTGTTGCTTCAGTGGTAGGCCATTAGCTTTGGGTAAAAAAGCGAAGGCGGGTGGGGAGTTTGGCCTAGTGGTAGAGTGCTTGCCTAGCATGCATGAAGACCCGGGTTCGATTCCTCGGTACCACATACATAGAAAAAAGCTGGAAATGGTGCTGAGGCTCAAGTGGTAGAGCTCTAGCCTTGAGAAAGTCCAAGGACAGTGCTCAGGCCTGAGCTCAAGCCCAGGACTGGCAAAAAAAAAAAGCTAAGGCATAATATATAGGTCCTGAGCTCAAGCCTCAGTACTGAGAACAAAACACAACAACAACACCCAGAGTTAAAGTTACAAAATAGTATCCTTACCTTAGCTAAAATATTTGTAACCCAATGCAACCTCATATGAAATTACCCTGGTACTGAACTGTGACTTTATTGATGCTACTTAGAAAACAAACTGACCATATGGTTGCATTCACATTCCTAACTAAATTAGCAGTCCATTTTGAATGACAAATGTATTCTGCCATCCCTTATCTGCTTCTGATAATAGAAAGTAACCCTCCTTCAAAATAAGAGAGATTGTGTAGTTGGCAGGACATTTAACTTCTCCCAGGCCTATGTTATAACTGATTATACTCGTAGTGTTTGGGGCCACTCCTGTTATGTGTCATTCCACAAGGGGGCACAGTAGAAGCAAAAATGAAAACCAATGGGCTTTCACTTTTGTGTGACTATTTTAAGCTAATAATTTAATGAATAATCTTGACGTCTCAAGTCAAAAGACTGAAAGCTTCAAACATTCTTTAGTCATAAACATATACTTACTTTGTGAAAATTTCCAATATATGTATTTAAAAAAATCAGAAAGGGAGATGAAGGTATGGCTTAGAAAGGTCCTGAGTTCAGTCCCCAGTTCTGCCACATTCCCCTCCAAAATATATAATCAGAACAATACTTTCCAAGTTTCCGATATTCCTTCTACTTAGCTATTTTTTTATCAGTATCATGAAGAATGCTTGATCATTGGCAAGATCAAATAGAAAAAATGTTTTTTTCAATGTAGAGATGATGAAGGAGAATTCTGAAAAGAGATAATTAGGAAGTATGTAAAATGTGATTCCTTCCATTGGTGTTTAAAACTATCCCTAAGTGTATGTGTTCATGTCTATGTATATGAATATATATTTACTCATCTAAAGTGATATACATACATTCATTGACCAGTGCTTACTGACCCTTAGCATGTGCTAGACTCTAGAAATAGGACTATGAATTAGAGACTCCACTTCCTTACTATTCTGCATGACCAGGAAAAAAGAGTGTAAGTAATAATTATCATCATTAGCAAACTGTGTGTTCATTTTAGGTGGTGATCAGAATTTTGGGAGAGAATAAGTTAGGGAGGAAGGCATCTGAAGATGTAACTTTTGAACTGAGCTAATTACACTCACAGACATAATGATATATAGATCGATATGTATCTATGACATACAAACTCTCAGCTTAAGTTTAATTTTGTTCTTAAATTTATGTACCAGTGATTGCATATAGAGATTCTGTTCTTAAATACTTGTTGGTTAAACTTGACATTTGAAATATGATGTAAAAAAATCAGTGTTAATAAAATCTTTTAATATAAAAAAGGAAAAAACATTCACCAAGGTAGACAATATGCTGAACCATAAAACTTGCCTCGGGAGAGGACAGGAGTTTGTCCTAGTGGTAGAGTGCTTGCCTAGCATACACGAAGGCCTGGGTTTGATCCCTCAGTACCACATACATAGAAAAAGCCAGAAGTGGTGCTGTGGCTCAAGTGGTAGAGCTCTGGCCTTGAGAAAGCCCAAGGACAGAGCTCAGTCTCTGAGTTCAAAGCCAGGACTGAAAAACAAAAAACAACAACAAAAAAACCTTGCCTCAGGAAATAGAAACAGGTGAATTCCCTCAGCCGTTGTTCCTGATGACAAGGAAGTGAAGTGAAGGGTGGAGAATGGAAAGGTTTCTGGGGCTGGGAGCATGGCCTAGTGGTAGAGTGCTCACCTACAGGCACAAAGCCTTGGGTTTGATTCCTCAGTACCACATATACAGAAAAGTCCGAACTGATGCTGTGGCTCAAGTGGTAGAGGGCTAGCCTTGAGAAAGCTCAATAACAGTGCCCAAGTCCCAAGTTCACGCTCAGTACTGGATTAAAAAAAGGTATGTATTGGAAATATAAACATAACTACATAGACATAAAAACCTATGACTCTATAGACATGTTTTATTTCATAGATTAATATGTATCTATGATATACAAACCCTTAGCCTAATGTTTGATTATGTTCGAAAAACTAAGTGCCAGTGATTGTATATAGAGATTCCCTTCTTGAACACTTGTTAAACATGTCATTTGAGATACGATGTAAAAATCAGTGTTAATAAATTCTTTAATAAAAAAAAGGTATATGGAAACTTCCAAGCACTTAGGAATGCATCAGGATGCTTGGCCACCATAACCAGTGAGATGGAACAAGAAAGCATACTGCACATGGAGCAGCTGCAGCTGTGCTAAGAAAGGTTCCTGGGAGTGGTGCAGGGGACAAGTGTGGGCCCCCAGGGACCTGGCAAAGAGCACCCCAGCATTCTGGAGGGGGATGTTGAGGTGCCTTGACATCAGGGAGATGATGTGGAGAAGGAGAGAATGGACAGATCTGTGTGTTTGAAAGTTGGGACTATTGGGGCTAGTCGTGGGAAAGGTGGGCAGACCCAAGGATGATCTTTCTTGACTTCATCATTGCTGTCAGGATCCTGTTCAAGTTGATCAGAAGAGATCCCGATTTTATAGCGATACACCCCACGATCCAGCTGTAAACTTCAGTCCCCCAACAGCC
Organism: Megascapheus bottae; assembly: GCF_031878675.1. Classification (NCBI taxonomy): domain Eukaryota; kingdom Metazoa; phylum Chordata; class Mammalia; order Rodentia; family Geomyidae; genus Megascapheus; species Megascapheus bottae. The sequence continues at coordinate 38,336,079 of NC_143510.1, forward strand.
AGTAGGTGCCTCTGTGCCATGTTTGCTCTGGACTGTAGCTGAGCCTTTGCACATGCTGCTTCATCGGTCCCCCTGCTCTGCTCATCATTATCTCTCAACCTAACTGCCACCTCTAATGGGATGTCTCCCTGGATTTTACTCCTGACCCTACTGTGTGCTTCTGTGCTAGCTATGATTACGTGCACACCAGTTTCCTCTTCTCTGTCTCCTCGACTCAAGCTCTTGAGGACAGAGAGCGTTTCACTCAGCAATACTGAAGCCAGTTCCTGATTACACAGACTGTGGATCCTCCTGAAAGTGGGGGACAGCATTGTCACATTGCAGTTGGGTCCTGGTGGCTCATTTCTGCAGTCCTACCTACTCAGCTTCTGAGAGGTGAATGGTTCTCTAGCACTTGAGCCATTCCTCCAACCCTTCTTCAGTTATTTTCTTCATGTAGGGTTTTCCCCCAAAACTAGTTTCAGATTGTGATCCTCCTACCTTCCTCTCTCAAGTAGCTGGGACTACAGATGCACAACACTATGTCCCCTTTATTGATTGAGATGGAGTCGCACTGACTTTAGCCCTCGTCGGACCCTCTCAGTCTCTACTTCCAATAATTGGGACTGTAAGTAAAACCTTCAACGTTTTTTGGCCAGTCCTGGGGCATGAACTCAGGCCCTGGTCACTGTCCTTGGGCTTTCTCAAGACTAGAGCTCTACCACTTGAGCCCCAGAACCTTTTCTGGCTTTTTCTATGTGTGTGGTACTGAGGAATTGAAACCCAGGCTTTGTGCATGCTAGGCAAGGACTCTGCCAACTAGGCCAAACTCCTAGCCCCAAACCTCCAACTTTGACCACCAAATTGTACTGTGCAAGTCAGGCCAGGATAGGAACTGGAAAGCCTGTGGAGATCTTGCAGCCAGTGGCTGTGTGCAGGAGGCCAAGGTCCTGATTTAGTTCAGGTTGCTGGGTGGGGTTGCTGGAGATAGAATGGAGCAATGGGTGGAGTGGAGCAGGAAGAGCAGTAAAGTCAACAGCCATTGGTACAGTCAGCCCCTGGCTGCCCCCTCTTCCAGCTCCCTCTGAAAAACAAAAGCTTGATTCTGGAGCTGATTCTGTCCTCTTGATAACGACTCCTCTTCCTATTATAATGTAGCCAACAAGAAGGCTCTTCAAGCTTGTACCAGCAATAATTGCTACAGAGAGGCAATAGAGAAAGAACTTTTTTTTTCCTTTTGTATTCTCAGATAAAGAGTAAAAGGGCCTCTGTACTTATTTCTGTTCCAGGGTATAAGTGGATTATGATACTGGGGGGAGTGGAGGGAAGCTATATTTCTCCTCAGCTTAATTCCGACCACAAACTAGGCCTTCTTGGTTAGCGCATCTGTTCCAAAGGGCTGTTGATGAGGACAGGGACTAATTATACTTGTCTTTGTGGGGGATGGAGGGTTAGGTATGTGGGTATGTGGGTGTATGTGTGTGGAGATAGGTATACCGTATGGGCACTTGAACTCAGGGCCTCTCACTCCTGCTTGGCTTTTTTTTTTTTTTTTCAGGGTTGCTGCTCTACCACTTAAGCCACAGCTCCACTGCTGGTTTTGTGGTAGCTAACTGGAGATAAGAATCTCACAGATGTGGGGCTGGCAGCATGGCTTAGTGGAAGAATGCTTGCCTAGCATGCACAAAGCCCTGGGTTTGATTCCTTGGTACCACATACACAGAAAAACCTACAAATGGTGCTGTGGTTCAAGTGGTAGAGTGCTAGGCTTGAGGAAAGCCCCAAGGACAGTGCTCAGAGTCTCTGAGTTCAAGCCCCAGGACTGCCAAAAAGAAATCTCACAGATGTTCCTGCCAAGGCTGAACCTTAATTCTCAGGTGTCAACTTCCTGAGTAGTGAGGATTACAGGCATGAGCTCCTGATACCTGGCTTTAAAAAGATCATTTTAGAAAGATAGAGCCATATCCATCAATGCTAAAAGTGGATACAGACAGAATACTTTCCCCAAGTGCTTGGCAGAAACTGGTTTAGAAATTGTGCACAACAATGCCTGTTGGAAAAAAAGAACTACAAGAGAAAGACAGGTGACCTTCCAGGAGAATTGAAGGACAAAATACAGCTACAATAACTGGCTGATATTTTTATCCTTTGGAAAAAATGGACCCAAATCAAATATAGTCCAAGATCCTGGAGCTGGACAATCAAGATCAAGGCTTATCTTTTGTTATATCCCCAATCATTGATAATCATTGATTATCCCTCAGGTCAAAGGAGAGGGGAGAAATGGGGCCCAAAGTGGTACAATTCAACAATTCTAGAATTCAACACTAACCAGGGCTTCTTGCAGAATCATTCTATCCATTGACTTCCTTTTTTCTGACTTGCTTTTTTGTTCTGTGTCCCCCCAACTCTTTACATGCACAGGTGATTTTAAAGGATGTCGACTCTCTTCTGTATGTGGACACTGATGTTCTATTTCTGAGACCTGTTGATGATATCTGGAAGCTTCTGAGGCAGTTTAATTCCACCCAGCTTGCAGCCATGGCTCCCGAGCATGAAGTCCCAAAGACAGGCTGGTACAGCCGCTTTGCTAGGCACCCTTTCTATGGCTCTGCAGGCGTTAACTCGGGAGTCATGCTGATGAATTTAACACGCATAAGAAGTACCCAGTTCAAGGTAAGGAAATGCTTCCAAGTCCTCATCTAAAGATTGGCAGTCTTTCCATCCTGGTCTGTCCAAAAATGAGCATGTGTTGATTTAGTGTCTGCAGTAGGTGGTCTAGAGGTAGGGATGGAAAAAACCCAGAGGAAAGTGGAAGGTGATAGAATGTTTAGGAAAAGTCCAGATGGCTATGTAATATAAAGCTTTCACAAAGGTACTGTGTAGGACTATCAGGCAATATTTCAGAATTCCATAGCACATATCCTGCAACATTTCTTAGAATGACTCTAGAGATAGGTACACAAGTATATGGAGTTTGTGCAAGGGTATGCATGGTCTCCTAGCAAAGAAGAGGAAGGATTTTTTTTTTAAAGTCACTCCTTGAGAGTCAGACACTGGTGGCTCACACCTGTAACCCTAGCTACTCAAGATTCAAAGCCAGCTGGGGCATGAAAGGCTGTGAGATTCTTATCTCCAGTGAACCACCAGAAAACCAGAAGTGGAGCTGGAAGTGATGCTGTAGCTTCAAGTGTAGAGTGGTAGCCTTGAGCTGAAAAGCTCAGGAACAGCACCCAGATAAGAGTCTCAGATCCTTTTGTGTCTGGGCTGGCTTTGAAGCTTGATCCTCAGATCTCAGCCTCCAGAGTAGCTAGGATTACTGCCATGAGCTATACTGACTTTTGTGAGCTAGGCTGGGTCCCTATTGTTTCGGCGCCATCTTGCTTCCTGTACTGACTTTTATGACTTAGAAATTCCCAGAATACCTAAGAGGCCATTCATTGTGGATGCTTCTAGGAAAACTGGGAGATGAAAGAAATGTTTTTACTTTTTAATTTTGTAATGTACTGGTTGAATATTATCTATTTTTACTTTAAGGTAATTTGTTATATTTGCTTGCTTTCTTGCTTGTAATAAGCCCTCACTCTGTATCCCAAGCTAGGCTTTATCTTACAATCCTCTTGCCTCTGCCTCTCCATCCTCCACTGCCATTCACTCCCATTCAGAGTGTGGAATTAGAGGCATAAGCCACCATCCCTGACTTCTTTCCTTACTTTAAGTTATTTATAGCCAAATGTACAACTATAATCATGAAACTCCAGGGGCAGAGCCAGAAAGCTGGCAAAATCTTTTCTCAATAAGCAGATAGGTGGATAGACAAATGGACAGACAATGAATAGATAGATGCAAGATATTTTTGCTTAAGAAACCTTAATTCTGTGATGTGTTTCCTCACAGATAAGAAATCTAAGGAAGAGGGCCAGGAGTTTGGCCTAGTGGTAGAGTGCTTACCTAGCATGCACGAAGACCCGGGTTCGATTCCTCGGTACCACATACATAGAAAAAAGCTGGAAGTGGTGCTGAGGCTCAAGTGGTAGAGCTCTAGCTTTGAGAAAGTCCAAGGACAGTGCTCAGGCCCTGACCTCAAGCCCAGGACTGGCAAAAAAAAAAAAAAAAAAAAAAGAAATCTAAGGAAGGTTTGATTTCAGGCATGGTTTTCTGAACCATTTCTTAGTCTATCCAGCACCCATGCAAAAAGACTCTACAACCTCAGCCCTTACTTTGTTCTGTTCTGGGTCCTGTGGTAGCAGGATCTCTCCTCCAGCTGGAGGAAAAGCAAACACATACTTATGTGCTTTCTCCTTGGCAAGGGGCATTTCCTTGCTTCAGTTGCTCTCATGGTTTGTCTTCCAGAACAGCCTCAGTCCCACAGGCCTGGCTTGGGAAGACATGCTGTTGCCTCTGTACCAGAAGTACAAGAATGCCATCACCTGGGGGGACCAGGATTTGCTAAACATTATCTTTTATTTCAACCCAGGTAGGTTCTCTTTCAACAGTGGTGTGTGTGTATGCATGTGTGTGTGTGTATGTGTGCTATGTGCCCATGTTGTGTATGCATGTGTGCGCATGCATATGTATGTGTTATCTATGTGTGTCCCACCACACATTACAGGCCTGGGTGCAATGACCAGAACCTGAGTGGTGCACAGAGGCACCTGTGTTCTCTTGCGCCTGCCCTTTCATCTGCTATCCCTGACTCTCTAACAGAGGTGGGTTCCTGGCCACAAAAGGCCACACCCCTAACACTCCTTTTCATTTCCTAAGAATATATTTGCCATGTTGCCTCAGCATGTTTCCAAGAATTGCAGTCACAGTGGACATGAGACCCACAATGAAATAAAAAGTCTAATCTAGGTGAGTCCTGTCTGAGCTACATTGAGCTTGATTCTAGAGACTTTAAGTTAAGTCACTTGTTCAAGATTAAGAGAGGCTAGACTAAAGGACTCAGTTTCCTACAGCCCCTTTTGCAAAAGACATTTTTTTTTTGTCGGTCCTGGGGCTTGAACTTTGGGCTCTGGCCCTTTCCCTGAACTCTTCAACTCAAGGCTACCGCCCTACTCCTGGAGCCACAGCACCACTTCCAGTTTTCTAGCTGTTAATTGGAGATAAGACTTAGTGCCTGAGCTAGCTTTGAACCTGGATCCTCAGATAGCCTCCAGAATAGCTAGGATTATAGGTGTGAGCCACCCCACCCGGCAGGGTTAAGAATTATATATTGTTAAATCAGTGACTTACTAGAGTGCTGAGAGAGAGAGAGAGAGAGAGAGAGAGAGAGAGAGAGAGAGAGAGAGAGAGAGAGGAAATTTTCCAGTCTGTTTTCATGTTACTACCTAAAGTGAATAAAATGTCCCCTTTTTCCCCCTTTACTAAAATCTTATTTGTCATTAGATAAAAATCATATTTTACTCTTTTTTTTTTTTTGTTGGGTTGTGGGACTTGAATTCTAGGCCTGGGCATCATCCCTGAGCTCTTCAGCTCAAGGCTACTGCCCTACCCCTTAAGCCACAGCACCACTTCCAGTTTTCTGGTAGTTAATTGGAGATAATATTAAATGGAATTCAAGTTCCGTGACTGACAAAAAAAAAAAAGATAAAAACAAACATAAATGGTAATGGTTTGAGGTTGAAGACCTGGAATTTAAAAAACACTCACTGTGCTTTTTCCTCAGCTGTGGGTAAAAAGCTGAACATTTTGCTGTGATATTTCTTTTAAACATCTGACTTTGATAGTCCTGACAGTCATGCTTAACACATCCCTTTTGGGACAGATTGTCACGTGCCAACCACGAGCATGCTAGTGCGAAGGCTCTGGTGGGCTTGGCTTTCCTTCAAAGCCTGTGATGGGGTGGCAGGCCAGTCTCCTCTGTACTCCCTGCACTCACTCCCTACCCATGAAATGGAGATTTCTAAGCTTACCCCAGCTCCTCAGTGACTAAAATGCCGCATACTGGTTTTAACAATCCACTGATGTTGCCCTTGCTTTGGTTTCTTGAGAAGAATTACTGTTCCTCACAAAGGCAGCCTGAGACCTTGATCTCCCAGGATTCCCTGTTAAACCAGTCAGACCACCTCTAGGCCAGGGCTGGTACATCCAGCAGTAGTGTTGAAAGCTGACATTAATGAATCCCCTCCTCCAAATCTCTGGAGATGTCCCACTTCCTATTCTAGTTCAGCTTTACTTTTTAAAAATTGGTTGTGGAGCTAGAACTCTGGGCCTGGGAGCTGTCCCACTGAGCTCTTCAGCTCAAGGCTAGTACTCTACCACTTGAGCCACAGCGTCAATTGCGGTTTTCTGGTGGTTAAGTGGAGATAAGAGTCTCATGGACTTTTGGGTCCTGGCTGGCTTTGAACTGCAATCCTCAGATCTCAGCCTCCTGAGTAGCTAGCATACAGTAAGCCACCAGCACCCAGCTAAGAATCTTGAAGTTTTGTCTGGCCAAGCTGACTTCAAACCTCAGTCCTCATATTTCAGGCTCCAAAGTAGCTAGGATTGTAGGCATGATCCACCCACACCTAGCCTCTTTGCTCTGTGTGTATGCATACGCATGTGCACATGCATGCAGACTCCTATCCTGAGGCTTGAACTCAGGGCCTTGGCACTGTCCCTGAACTTGTTTTACTCCGGGATAGCCACAACTCTACTTTGGCTCTTTTGGTAGTTTATTGGAGATAAGCATCTTAAGGACTTTCCTGCCTGGGTGGCTTTGGGCTGTGATCAGGCGCCTCAGAAGCCAGGATTGCAGGCATGAGCTACCAGCTCTAGCTCTCCTTTGCTTTTATAAGAGTTTTTGTTTGTTTGTTTGTTTTGTTTTGTTTTTTGTTTGTTTTCATATGAAGAGGATTCATTGCTTGACCATGATCCTTACTTTGTAGGACCGTCAATAACATAAAACAACCACTATTGAACATTGCTTTGTGCTTGACACTTGGCTAACCATTTAACAAATTCATAATAAGGAGGAGGCGGCTATATAAAAGATGAGGAAACTGAATCACAGGATTGTGATGGGGCGGACCTTGCTTCCATCGTTTTTGACACAATGAGGATCAGGATTCAGGCCTCGTCTCTACAGTGCTCCTGTTTGTCTTCCTGTCTTTTTTTTTTTTTTTTTTTTGCCAGTCCTGGGCTTGAGCTCAGGGCCTGAGCACTGTCCTTGGACTTTCTCAAGGCTAGAGCTCTACCACTTGAGCCTCAGCACCACTATGTATGTGGTACCCAGGAATCGAACCCGGGTCTTCATGCATGCTAGGCAAGCACTTTAACCACTAGGCCAAACTCCCGGCCCATTGTCTTCCTGTCTTATGCGCTGTACTGCTTCCCTCTTTTTTTTTTTTTTTTTGTTTTTCAGGATAAAACTACACAATCCCAACAGTTGTATTTTCAGTCCTTGACTCGAAGTAAAGGTTACAATTCACCAGACATGCAGCCCACAGCTGGCTCTGATGGGGTGGTGTGTCTCCTCTTGTGCTCTGCAGAGTGTCTCTATGTGTTCCCGTGCCAGTGGAACTACCGTCCCGACCACTGCATGTATGGGAGCAACTGCAAAGAGGCTGAGCGCGAAGGTGTGTCGGTGGTTCATGGGAACCGGGGCGTCTACCACGATGACAAGCAGCCGACTTTCAGAGCCCTCTATGAGGCCATACGGGATGTAAGTGAACCCTGGTCAACTGCCAGTCCAGAGACGCATGCTTATGAGGACAGCATCCTATCAGCAGGTCGTTTGCAGGCCATGTATTCCCTCAGATAACTCCTGTGCAATTTGCCATCACGTGGAAAAGAAATACAAGAAAAGCATTATTCAAGCCAGGTGCTAGTGACTCATGCCTATAATCCTAGCTACTCAGGAGGCTGAGCTGTTTGGATTGTAGTTCAAAGTCAACCTGAGCAGGAAAGTCCATGATAAAAAAAAAAAAAAAACAAACAAACCAACCCAGGAAGGAAGGATAAAAAATAACAACGGGGGAGTTGGACTTCTTTCAAGAGTGGAAGCCCATGAGGCAGAGTGACACTCTCTGATTTATGTTTGAAAATACCACCTTAGTGGTTGGTAGCAGGGGCACAAGAATGGACCACAAAGGCTGTTTGTGAGACCAACTGCAGTCACACAGGCAGGAGTGGAGGCCAGCACTGGCTTGTGTGAGAACAGGAGTTGACTGCGGGGAGTTGGGAGAGGGTTGTTACGTTGTCAAGACAGTTTCAGAACTTGGTGATGGGTTTGCATGTGGGCATGATGGGAAAAGGATGAAAGGTAACTGCCAGGGTTCCACTGGTTCTGATCTATAGCTGGAAAGGAGAGACTGAGGCCTGTTCTTGAGCATTATCGCTGGTCTAGATTGTGCTGGGAGAGAATGAATATCCTGAGGCTGTGCTTAGGCTGGGAAGAAACTTGTATTGCTGTTAAACAATACTGCAGCAATATTTCTGCTGAACTTTAAAAGCTCTAACTTGCTCTAGGAAAACAGAGAGGCTACCACTGTCTTCTCAGGCTGCAGCACCCTGCCCCTTAACCTTTTCTTTTTCTAGCTTTTTCCCCCTTTCTAAAGTCTTTTCATATAAAATGTCTGTGGTGACTTGACCTCTTTCCACAAGAGTAGAATAAATTTTGATCAGTATTCATGACTCAGTTCAAAAGATTTATTTCAGAAAGCATGACTCCTGCGATGTAACAACCACAAAACATTCAGCTAGTGCCTCTGACTTGTGGATTGTAATTCAAGGCCAGCCCAGGCAAAATGTTGGTGAGATCTCATCTCCACCAATAGTTGGGCATAGCAGTAGATGCCCAACGGCTTAAGTCACCTGACTCCTCCATGTCATTTGTTAGAAAAAGTGATTGATGTTTTAAACAGCATTTCAGTAACTTCACTTTTTCTTTCTTTCTTTATCATCTTTCAGTTTCCTTTTCAAGACAATCTCTTTCAATCCATGTATTACCCCCTCCAGCTGAAGTTTTTGGAGACCGTGCATACTTTGTGTGGCCGCATCCCCCAGGTATTCCTGAAGCAAATTGAGAAAACAATGAGAAGAGCATATGAGAGACATGTCATCATCCACATTGGTCCCAGCCACCTACGCTGAACATTTCATCTTGTTGTCACCACAGAAATGGAAGTAATTACATGACCGGGGTCTTTTGTGTGTGATTGCTGAATGGTGCTCCATGGCTGTTGAGTTTTAAAGACCTTGTTAGACATTGCTTAATTAGTTATCCCTAAAATGGAATAAGCCTTTGTAACTTCTTTTTTTTCCTAAAATTCCATTTATCTCTGTCCAATAATATATATATATATATATATATATATATATATATATACATACAAGTATGGTGGTACCAGCCTGTAATTTTGCTACTTGGGAGGCAGAGACAGGAAGATCAAGGTCCTAGGCCAGCCCAGGAAAAGTTAGCAGGAGCCCCTTTCTGGAAAATAAACAAAAAAGCCAAAGGACTGGGGGATGGTGCAAGGTGGTAGAGCTCTGAGTTCAATCTCAGTATCACCAAACAATGACAACGCTCATTATTATAGATTTAGCATTGTTTCAGCAGACTTAAGCTGTGAAAAAGGAACTGTTCCAATCCTTCCAGTTCCTATGCAGTGTTTTAGACACCATTTCGGTGGTAGGCTGGGTGTGACATTTATCCAATATTCCCATACTTTTTTTATGCAGTTGACTTCCTCATACACCCTTGTTGTAAAAAGTAATACATAAAAAAAGCAAATTCGAGGTCATGGGCCAAACTCAAGATTAGATTAGACACAATCCTACGAACCAGTGGGACAGTCTTAATGTTTTAATGTCTTTCCTTCCAGATTCCCCTCACTTTTTAACCATTTCCAAAACTCTTTCTGCATCTTCTGTTATCCTAGGTATTTTAAACAGATTACCTCCATAGAAGCCAGCTTCTGTGCTATGGTTTTTGTGCAGCAAACTAAAACATTAGATGAGATCCTTATGTCTGTAGCACTCGCCTAACTTGCAATGTGAGAAGTGTTTAGATTTTGGCCAGTTGGACAGTGTGATAAAGCAGCTATCTGAGGATATTTATTTTAAAACTTCCTTAGATTTGCAGAGGACTCAATCATAAGAAATTTCTATGCAACAATAGCTTCTGAAAGAAATTTGATAATTATGTTGAGCCCCGGGGGAAATTCTTTTACTTTTTTTTATTTTTTTATTGTAATTAGTAAAAGGGTTACATGATATTTGCCAGATAGAAGGTGCATTAATTCACATACATTGATACCCTTTCACATGTCTTGGTACCCATTTCCCTCCCCCCCCACACCCCCCACACGTCTTGGTTTTCCCCCCTTCCCTATCAAATTTCAAATATCCAAATACAAATAAATTCAATATATTAGATAACAAAGTGAGATACTATAACAATATGAGATAACCAAGGGACAGCAAAGGAGATGAGAGACAACATAGTACATTAAGAACAACAATCATTCATTATATGGCTTTTGTTTCAATATCCTGGAGGTCCTTTCAATTAGCTTCACATTATATGGCCTTATGTATCAAGATTTTGCTCTTATTGCAGATCTCTGCTAGTAGAGCCCAAGGTTTCTACTGATTATGACGAATGAGGGAAACCATTGAGCCTAAGTTCCCTTGAGTCTGGCTTACTTCACTTAATATGATTTTTTCTAAGTCTTTCCATTTCCTAACAAATGGGGCGATGTCATTCTTTCTGACAGCAGCATAGAATTCCATTGTGTACAAATACCACATCTTGTTGATCCACTCATCAACTGAGGGACATCTAGGTTGGTTCCATATCTTTGCTATGGTGAATAGTGCTGCAATGAACATTGTTGTGCTAGTGGGTTTAGTATGTCCTTGTTTCTGGATGGTTGGGTAAATGCCAAGTAGTGGAATTGCTGGGTCATAGGGGAGCTCTATGTTTAGCCTTTTGAGGCACTGCCGGGGGAAATTCTTTAGCCAAGAATTGTAATTCTGCATTCAGCTACTGATAGACAAAAAATATTTTATTTCTAAGGTTGTCTCTAGGTGTTCTCCTGTCTCTTTTGTGAGCTCCTATGCAGTGAAGAGAAATTAAAGAACTTCAGATTTGTTATGTTCAATAGTTCAGATAGTTCCATTGACAAGAAAATTAAACTTCCTACCAATCTGAGAAAGGCCTCTCTCTTTTTTTTTTTTTTGCCAGTCCTAGGCTTGAGCTCGGGGCTTGAGCACTGTCCTTGGAGTTTCTCAAGGCTAGAGCTCTACCACTTGAGCATCAGCACCATTTCTGGCTTTTTTCTATGTATGTGGTACCGAGGAATCGAACCCCGGTCTTCATGCATGCTAGGCAAGCACTCTACCACTAGGCCAAACTCCCAGGCCCAAGGCCACTCTTTTTTTAAAAAAGAGTTTTCTCAAGGGCTAACCAATGTTAACCAAGAAACCTTGCAGCCATACTTAAGGTCTTGTTACAGTGGAAGAATTGTGTCTTCTATTTGCCAAAAGGCTCTGAAGTCAACCGCAGTCTCTGCATGGGGACATTTGACAAAATTCTTCTGTGTATGTATGTGCTGGTTCTGGGGCTTGAACTATGGGCCCTTTAGCTTTTTTTTTTTTTCCCTGAGTATACTGTTCTACCACTTGAGCTACAGCTCTGCTTCTGGCTTTTGGGGAGAATGTGGGTGGTTAATTGGAGGTAAGAGTTTCACAGACTTTCCTGCCCAGGTTTGCCTCTGAACTGTGATCCTCAAATCTCAGTCTCCTGAGTAGCTAGGATTACAGGCATGAGCTACCAGCACTCAGCTCATAATACTTTATCCCAAATGACTTTTGTATAAATGATATCTCCAATAGTCTAGTGAATTGAGAAGGGGCCTCTGTCATCTTCACAAGATAAACATGCAAAAAATGAGCATGGTCCACAAAATTGCTTATATATAAGACAGGTCTGGGTACGATGCATTTTGATTTTTTTGTTTGTTCACTTGTTTTAATTGGTTGTGGGGCTTGGACTCTGGGCCTGGGTGCTGTCCCTGAGTTCTGCAGTCCAAGGCTACCACTCTACCTCTTGAGCCACAGCACCACTTTCGCTTTTCTAGTGGTTAATTGGATATAAGAGTCTCACTGTCTTTAGTGCCTGGGCTGGCTTTGAACCTTGATCCTCAGATCTCAGCCTCCTGAGTAGCCAGGATTACAGGTGTGAGCCACTGTGCCCAACTTGCATTCTGTTTTTAAAGGAAAGTTATTGGAGATAAAAATATTGAATACCTTCCACTATATATAGAAAACAATCTGAAGGTGTAAAACCAAAAATCTTACTTTGTTGTCACTATCAATATCAGAATCCAGTGAATCATGGGTGCTGTATCAGCAGAAAATATCTTGGGCAGGGGATGAAAATCTCAGAGCTCAGAGAAATATAAGGGCATTCATACTAGTATGTCACAAATTTAAATCTAAAAGGTAAAGATCATACTCATACTTTCCTTTGATCAGTTGGGGGGCAGTCTTCTGCTTACTATTTTTAGGGAAGCAGTCACTGTGATGTGAAAATCTTATATTCCCTCATTTTACCCAGAGGTGACTCCATTCATTATTCTGTGTCTGTGTATTCTATGTGCCACCCATAAGATGGCACATAGATTATATGTACAGAGATCTTGAATGTACCATGCATATTTCAAAACCAACAATCCTTTTTTTTTATGACCACCAGGTTTACTCACAACTCTCTGATGTAGATGTCCACTGAATACAGGGGCATGGTTGCCAGCAAAGATCAGTGACAGAATTTTTAGAACATTCTAGAATGAAAAACTATGACACCTTAGAACAGGGTATGATTTTTCCACTGTGGAATTCCTATACTGTAGCCTGAAATGAATTATTTAATGTGCTAGAATGTTACCCCAGGGCTATATCTGGTCTGCCTTTAGTTAACTCCCAGCAAACACCTTTGAAAAGTAATGTCTTTGAAATCTGAGAGCCATAAATTTTCAAGCATGAGATCTATAATTTGAAGTTTGCCAAAGGTTGGGCTCCAGTCCCATCAGTCACATGAATTTATGTTGGGAAGAGCCAGCTCTCTCCTCTCCTCTTTAGTCCTTTTTCTTCCTCTCCTCTCCTCCCTGTTCCCTTCCTGTCCCTTCTTTCCTCTTCTCTTCTGGTTTCCTCCCTTGTCAAATTGTTCCATGTCACAGTGGAATTCTAACATGAACTCAGGGCCTTGCACTCTCACTTAGCTTTTTTGCTCATAGCTGGCACTCTACCACTTAAGCCTTGTTTTTGGTTGGTTTTTGTTTTTGCCTACGCTGGCTTTGTACTAAGATCTTCAGATCTTTGCCTCAGTGGCTAGGATTATAGGTGTGACCACTAACACTGGGCAGGACCATAGTTTTGAATGCCTTGAAATCAAAGATTCCAATAGCTTTCACTAGAAAATACTGATATTTTCCTTGCTGTTTTAACCTGAGAAATTGTGACTTATATTAAAAATTCCAATATTAAAAAATGTAACTGGCAACAAAATCAATTCACATTTTTCCTCAACTTCTAAAATGACAAATGGGCATTTGGGCATGATGCTGTAAGCTTCACTAGTAATATGAAATCTTAGTTTCCTATTCAGTGCTTTCCTATGAGTTTTGACTTTCACTGAATTTGGTATTGACATGGGTAGGAACATAGACTTAGGTTTGACAATATTTCTTTTATTGCAATTATGCTCATGTACAAAAGAAAACAAAAAGCAAGGCAAACGATGCACAATCATTTATATTATAACTCACTGACTGATCACAAAGTTATTCCAACCCACTGTAGGAACAAAACAACATTCAATCAAATTTAAGCTTATGTGTAGGTATTGACTAGTATTTATGCACAAAAGACACATGGCATGTGTTTGATAAACTAAACAGAACATGATTTCATGACCAAGTTCATTATGTTGAGTTTCATGAGAACCCCTGCCATTAACAGTTTTAGCATGGCATTCAACTTTTCTTGCATTTTGCTTCTTCCCCCACCCCCCACTTTTTTTTCATAGTCTTCAGTTTTCCTTTCACTTTCAGTCTCTGATGTAAACTTCTGATCATTTATGAAGCTGGGCTTTTGTGACCAAGTGACAGAATTTGTGGATCTCTCTGATGACAGTTCTAATCCTTAGATCAAATCTTCATGAAAAGAATGTTTCAGTAATAAAAGAGAAGAAATCAACTCAACAAGTGCATGTGTGTGTTGCACATTTGTTGTACTTGTGAAAGAATTATATCCAAATCTTAGGTCAAATCATTTCAGTTACATTGTTGGTATTTAAAACTGATGAGATTTCTCTGGGAAAGATAGGAGAGCTTTGTCCTAGTTTTTGTTTTTCATAAGGCAAAACTGGAAATATTCTTGTAAGCCTTCAAGATGAAGCATTTGTGTACGTTCATTTCTGAACATGGAAGCATCTAGTGTGATTTCTGCCCTCAGCAGGTTTATACATTTATGGTCTCGCTGATGAAAGACAATCATTGTTTTAAGTCTCAAGGAGACGTGAATGCAATTCTCTTTTTTGCCAGTCCTGGGGGCTTGAACTCAGGGCCCAAGCACTGGCCTTGGGCTTTCTCAAGGCTAGAACTCTACCATTTAAGCTGCAGCACCACTTCCAGCTTTTTCTATGTATATAGTACCAAAGAATCAAACCAGGGTCTTTGTGCATGCAAGGCAAGCACTCTACCACTAGGCCAAACTCCTGGCCCCCTGAAAGCAATTTTTAATGTTGGAAAACTTTAAAAAGATTTTTGTTTGGCGGCATGGTGGCTCATGCCTGTAATCCTAGCTACTCAGGAGGCTGAGATCTGAGGATCAAGGTTCATAGCCAGCCAGGGCACAAAAGGACCTGAGACTCTTATCTCCAATTAACCTCTAGAAAATGGGAAGTAGGGCTTGGCTCAAGGGTAGGGTGGTAGGCTTGAGCTGAAGAGCTAGGGACAATGCCTAGGCCCAGGGGTAGGGTGGTAGCCTTGAGCTGAAAAGCTCAAGGACAATGACCAGGCTGAGTTCAAGCCCCATGACTCACCAAAAAATAAAAAAAAAAGTTTGTACTGGGCCCTGGTGGCTACTGCCTATAATCTTAACTCTTCAAGAGGTTGAGATGGAGGATAATAAGTACTTCAAAGTGGGACTGGGCAGAAAAGTCTGTGAGACTCTTTTCTCTACTAAAACTATCAAAAAAAAAAATGGAAGTAGAGCTGTGGATCCAGTGGTAGAGTGCTAGCCTTGAGCAAAAAGCTTAGGGTCAACCCCTGAAGATCAAGCTCCAGGACAGACAGCAAAGAGAATTTTTTTTTGGATAAAATTAGCATAATAAAGAAGTCTGCAAAGAAACTGAATTGTTACAGTGATTAAAAAGGGATAAAAATATGGTGATAAATTACTGTCTTGTGTTTTTAAAAGTTATCTCCTGTTTTACCTTGTTTTTGAATTAAAAGCTTTAAATACATGCCTTTTGTGTTATTTTAGATTTGTGTTCTCTCATATGATTTCAAGCTTAGAAATTTAGAATGTTAAATAATAAGTTCTGAAGCCTGTCTGTAGGAAGTATTTAATAAATACATTTGTCTATTTTTGAAAAGAAATTCATATTTTATTTTGCTTATAAAATTGCTATAATGTAAATTGTTAGTTGCCTTTAATGGTTTTATGTATTTGACAAAGAAAAAACAGTTTGGAGATGTGAAAATTAGTTTTTCACAGTTCTACATTTTATTGAACAAAATTAAGCCTGACTTATTAGCTAGTACACATTTCAGAAATAGGGGAACTAAGCTAGGTAATAGTAGCTCACACCTATAATCTTAGCTACTCAGCAGGTTGAGGCCTACAGAATCAAGGTTCAAAGCCAACCTAGGCAGAAAAGTCCCTGGAGACTCTGAGCTCCAATTAGCTAGCAAAAAGCCACAAGGGACATGGCTCAAGTGAAAAAGTGTCAGCTTAGAAAGAAAGCTGAATGAGAGTATGAGGTTCTGAGTTCAAGCCCTGGTGTACACACACACACACACTATGTCAGGCATAGTGACACATACCTATAATCCCAGCATTTAGGAGGCTGAGACAGGAGTTGAAAACCCATGAGTTGAAAACCAGCCTGGGTTACATATCAAGACCCTATCCCTAAAACAAAACAAAAACAGATCCAAACTGAAATGCTCCCAGAGTTTTAAGTTGATATAAGTGTTTTCCTCCACACTCCTTAGTGATTTTTATGGTCCATATAAATGCTCAGCTCACCTACTGAGTTGTTTTCATCATATATTTAATACAAAAAACACAAATGCTAAAGTATGGTTTGGAAATGGCTTTCTGGAATAAGACAAGCCACATCAAAATATTACACATGATGAATAATGAGGTTCTATATATACTTAGACCAAATTGAGGTGAAACACCAATCCTAGCATTTTCTAACACCTGTCTGTGTCACACTACTGTAATAAAACTGGGGAGGAGCTCTTCACAAACCTTAGAGGGCAATGAATGAAGGAATACCATGAAACTCAGTACATCAGCAGGAACTCATGTACTGTAACTGAAGCTGAGATACAATAAATTCAGGTGCTTTGGACCTATTCAGATCTGAACAAATGACAACTCTGTATACTTGCTTTTTTTTTATCTTTTCAATATTTGACTATTCTCAGTTCTATAAACATCTTTGTGAATGAGGCTGAGGTTAGGGTGCTTAAGAGATGAGGAGTAAAGAAGTTGGATTGCAAACAGGACAGCTTCACATTGTCCATAGTTCTTAATCAATGAATTCTGACTGGATGCAAGCTTGCTGGTCTGGATTTGAAGATAGCTGGCTTCTATGTCTTGGTAGAGTTGTAAAGGAGCTGGAGCTTGGGACCTGGAGAAATCTGGCATGTCTTCCATGAAGATGTTTTATTTTTACACTAAATTTAGTCCTTAATGATGGAATTCAATAAATAGTGGTTTAAAGATATTAAGAAAAAAAAGACATTCAGACAATCTTGGGCTTAAATCCCTGCTCTATGCTTTATTAGTTCTGTGATTTTGTGGAATTAGGTGAACCTCTTTTTGACCTAACAGGGATTAAGCTGTCTACCTTTGGAGGATCACTGCAAGAATAAAAGTAAAGCTGGCTGGGTGCCAGTGGCTCACACCTGTATTCCTAGCTACTCAGGAGGCCGAGGATCGCTTTTCAAAGTTAGCCTAGGCAAGAAAGTCAGTGGGCTTGAGTGTGTGTGCGCGTGTGTGTGTGTGTGTGTGTGTGTGTGTGTGTGTGTGTGTGTTGTGGAGCTTGAATGCAGGGCCTGGGTATTGTTCTGGAGCTCTATTTGCTCAAGGCTAGTACTCTACCACTTCTGGTTTTCTGGTGGTTAACTGGAGTCTCACAGACTTTCTTGCCCTGCTGCAATCCTCAAATCCCATCATGCCCAGCTCTCATGAGATTCTTATCTCCAATAAATGACCCAAGAGCTAGGAGTAGAGTTGTAGCTCCAATGGCAGAACATTAGCCTTGAGCAAAAAGAAGCTCAGGACGGGGCCCAGGCTCTGAGTGCAAGCCCCAGGACTAGCACCAAATAAAATACAAAATAAAATAAAGCTCTTAGCATAATGCTTGTATAAATCAATAGCTAATTTTACTATTGTTTAGAGTGGATATGGAGTGGATGGAGATTGTACCCAGACTCTCATGTACAATAAAGAAGTGTTCTACCACCAATGTACTTCCCAGACCTATTGCTGTAGCAACTGTGAGGATCCTGAACAATTTAAGTACATCATGAAATTGTAGCTGTGGTCTGAGATTTGAGGATCAAAGCCAGGCAGGAAAGATTTATCTTCAATTAACCAGCAAGTAGAGGCATAGCTCAAGTGGTAGAGTGCCAGCCCTGATAGAAAAAGCTAAAGGGCAATATCCAGGCCTTGAGTTCAAACCCCAGTACAAGCACAGACACACATAAAAGGAAATTCCTCCAAGTATCTAAAACATTTACATCCTCATATCTCCTGCTTCTACTAAATCTCTAAGTGGGGTCTTCAAAAATACCGGGTTGAAGGAACCGTATCTCATTTACCATAGTATCAAATACTTGCTTTCCAGGAAACATGCAGATGTCTTGTCTATGCTTTTAGAGGAACTTGGACAACAAAATTTGAAAGAATGTGGCTTTGGTATTTTTCCTACCCCACTGCGATCCATACTGAGTTCTTTAGCCAGCACACAGCTCTCTAGCCCCGCCCCCTACATCATAGTTGATCCGTTCCTCTTCTTTCTCTCCCACTGTTCCAGATCAGTAAATGCCACCAACAAATGCACGTGCCTTACCCCAGAAACCTGAACATTGTCCTTTCTTTATTCCCTTTCTTCCTGATTTTACATTTTACATGAAGAATTGTGTTCTTGCTGATCTTGTCCTCAATGAGTAGTAACACATTACTTGTGCTCAAAGACAAACAAGAAACACCCCCAAACAAAACTTGATATGCCAGGTGTCTGGTGGCTCACATCTGTAACCCTAATTATAGCTTAGATCTGAGGATCCTGGTTTGAAGCCAACATGGGCAGATTAAAAGGAGAGATTCTTATCTCCAATGAACCATCACAAAGCTGGAAGTGGAGAGCCATGGCTGAAATGGCAAAGCTCTAGCCTTGAGCATAAAGTACAGGCCCTGAATTCAAGGTGGAGTACCAGCATAAATAAATAAATAACTCTTTCAACTGTAACAGCACACTACTCGAGTACAGTAGGATAAATAGCTTGTGCAAGAGAAAAGTCCAAACATAGCCCTGAACACCAAGGCTTAAATGATGCCAAGGAAAATGTATCATTTTAACAATGCTGTGTTTTATTTTTAAATGAATATTTTATTGGAGAAAACCACACATCTTTCTAGGATTCCAGCCATAAAGTTTCCATGTCATTTCAATAGAGCCATTGCATCTCTGGAGAAATGCTTTGTCTCTGTGTCCAGAGGAAAAAAATGTTATTGCCAACCTGGGTCAAAACATCAAGGAAATTATTCTCCTGGTGTTTGTTTTAGAGCAACTATAACATATCTTTTCCCTCTAATGGAAAATGATCACCAGCTGAATGAAGTCATCACCCAAAATAATTCAGTAATGATTGGGAGGACATTCCCATAAACTTGTGCTGTTGGCAATGGATAATTTACTAGATCCTCACCTCCACATTCATTATGGACTGTTAGAAGGGATGGCTACAATCACGAATGTAAACATATCTTCTGTGCCCCTTCCTGTAAAATATATGACTAGCTGGGCATGGTGGCTCACGCCTGTAATCCTAGCTACTCAGGAGACTGGGATCTGAGGATCAAGGTTCAAAGCCAGCCTGGGCACAAAAGGACTTGAGACTCTTATCTCTAGAAAAGAGGAAGTGGGGCTTGGCTCAAGGGTAGGGTAGTAGGCTTGAGCTGAAGAGCTCAGGAACAGTGCCCAGGGCGAGTTCAAGCCCCATGACCCACCCCCCCCCACAATATATATATGTGTGTGTGTGTGTGTGTGTGTGTGTGTGTGTGTGTGTGTGTGTGTATGTATATATATATATATATATATATATATATATATATGACTTTAAAGAAACTAGATGGGTGCCGGTGGCTCATGTCTATAATCCTAGCTACTCAGGAGGTTGAAATCTGAGGATTGTGGTTCAAAGACAGCCAAGGCAGGAACGTCTGTGAAACTCTTATTTCCAATTAACCACCATAAAACTGGAAATGGCACTGTGGCTCAAACTGGTAGAGTGCTATGCTAGCCTTGACCAAAAATTGTTCAGAGACAGCATTCAGGCTCCAAGTTTAAGTCCCCTGACTGACAAAAAGAAAGAGAAAGAGATGGAAGGAGGCAGGGAAGGAGGGACGAAGAGAAAGAGAGGAAGGAAGGAAGGAAAAAAGGAAGGAAGGAAGAAAGAAAGAAACTCTGGGGACCAGGAGCATGGCCTAGTGTCAGAATGCTTTGCCTAGCATGCATGAAGCCCTGGGTTCCATTTCTCAGTACCACATAAACAGAAGGAAAGAAAGAAAGAAAAAGCTGGAAGTGACACTGTGGCTCAAGTGGTAGAGCATGGGCCTTGAACACAGAGAGACTCAGGGACAGAGCCCAGGCCCTGAGTTCAAGCCCCAGAACTGGCAAAAAAAAAAATGTCCATGTAGGTCTACTGTTCAGTGATTTTTATTGGTTGTTACTTTTTTTTTTTGAGTTCCTGAGTATTTTAGCAGTTGAGCCTTTGGCAGAATAGTTTACAAATCTTTTCTTCTCTTGGTAGGTTATCTCTTCATTCCATTGATTACCTCCTCTGCTGTGGGGATACATTGTAGAATTTTATCCTGTTTTGTTGACTTTTCTAGATGTTTCCTGAATCATCTTTCTTTGTCCCATCCCACACACAGATCCATCTCAGAAGGGCAGCCAAACTCCAGTAATTCTCCTGGTTATAAAAAGATCCTCCTCCAAGTTCTCTGACGCAGTCCTGACTCTTCTCTCCTACATGTCTCTCTATCTCCATCTCCTACCACCTACTCAGTCTTGTTTAAGTTCAGGCCTTTTCCTTTTGTCACACCCAAGGCCCTGGACTTCTGCTACTAATCTTCCATGTGCATTCATAGTAAAATGTGGTCTAGCTCCTCCATTAGGGCCTGGTTTCTGCAGGGAAGGAGATCATTCACTCTCTTCTCCCCAGCACCGAGGAGCTCCTCACAAAGGATTTATCTTGTTAATATCTCCTTCCATCTAGAGAACTTTTATCTTATTCACATCACACCACCACCATCACTATCATCCATGGTACTTGGGTCCTTTAGGTGGCCACTTAAGTCAGGCTCTGGTCTTGTTTTCTTGTTTTTTTTTTTTTTTTTTTTTTTTTGGCTGCTTCAGGTTATTTTTCATATAGAGTCTTGCACTTTCACATAAGTTATTCTTTTTTGGGGGGGGGGGTGTCATGAGGCATGAATTCTGGCTTGGGAGCTGTCCCTGAGCTCTTCAGCTCAAGGCTACTGCCCTATCCTTGAGCCACAGCCCCACTCCCCATTTCCCAATGATTAATTGGAGATAAGAGTCTCTCAGCTTTGTATTGCCAGAGCTGGCTTTGAACTGTGATCCTCAGATCTCAGCCTCCTGAGTAGTTAGGATTACAGGTGTGAGCCACCGTGCTTGGCTCACATGTTATTCTTGGACCACGATCCTCCTACTTCTGTCTGTGAAGTAGCTGGCATTATAGCTATGTGCCATCATTCCTGGTTTAAATTTATTTATTTTTTGCCAGTCTTGGAGCTTGAACTCGGGGCCTGGGTGTATGTCCTTGGGCTCTTTTACTCAAAGCTAGCGCTCTAACATTGAGCCAACATGCCACTTTCGGCTGTCTGGTGGTTAATTGTAACTAAGAATCTTGTGGACTTTTTCTGCCTGTACTGGCTTCAAACAGCAATCTTTAGATATCAGCCTCTTGAGTAGCTAGGATGACAGATGTGAACCACCGTGCCCAGCTTCTCCCTTCCCTTCCCCTTCCCCTTCCCTTCCCCTTGTGCATGTTAGGCAAGCACTCTACCACTAGGCCAAACTCTCGGCCCCTTGTTTATTTTTTTCATATATTTTATTGTAATTAATAGAAGGGTTACATTATATTCACCAGATAGAAGGCGCATTACTTCACAAACATTGATACCTTTTCTCATGTCTTGGTCCCCATTTCCCTTCCCCTACCCCCTCCCCTCATCTTGTTTTCCCCCCTTCCCTATCCTATTTCAAACAACCAAATAAGCATATATACGATATATTAGATAAAAAATATGGAACACTTCACCAATTTGCGTGTCATCCTTGCGCAGGGGCCATGCTAATCTTTTCTGTATTATTCCAATTTTAGTATATGTGCTGCTGAAGCGAGCACCCCTTATTTCTTTAAACAAGCTGTACATACAGAAGCTACCAGCCACGGGTGGCTGTGGAGCCCTTGACAGTGGGGTGAGAGTGATTGAGGAAGTAGATTTTTTTCCCCTTTTTTTTTTTGGAGAAACTCAGCAACTGAATTTGACATTTTATTGAACTTTAAGTTAGATTTAAATTCAGCAGTTAGGGTGGCAGAGAGAAGGCCAGGCTGAGCTTTGCTTTGGAGGCAGTAGACTGCTTTAGATCACAGAGGTCCGCCATAAACTAAACCTAGCTCACAGAAAATGTGGCCAAGAGTTTGATGATGTCACCCTGTTACCTCTCCCTGCAAGGCAGTCTGTGTTTGAACTGGATACTTTGAACGCTGAGAGTCTAAAGACAGGAGACCTGTTTCCCAGATGGCAATATTTGCTAGAAGTATTTTGGATGTGGATATATAATTGTTTCTTCCCTACATCCACCACCTAGAGAAAAAGCAGAACTTTTTTCTTTTTCTTTTTTTTTGTGGGTCATGGGGCTTGAACTTCCCCTGGGCGCTGTCCCTTAGCTCTTCAGCTCCAAGCTACCCACTTCTTGTTTTCTAGGGTTTAATTGGAGATAAGAGTCTCAGGTCCTTTTGTGCCCAGGCTGGGTTTGAACCTTGATCCTCAGCTCTCAGCTTCCGGAGTAGCTAGGATTACAGGCGTGAGCTACCGTGCCCGGCTAGAACTTATTTTTTCTTTTTCTGTGCCTGGCCTGGAGCTTGAATTTAACCAAATCAAGAACTGGGGGCTGTCCCTGGTCTTTTTCTTTCTTTCTTCCTTTTTTGCTAGTCCTGGGGCTTGAACTCAGGGCCTGAGCACTGAAGAACAGAGCCCTACCACTTGAGCCACAGCACCTCTTCCAGCCTTTTCTATATATGTAGTGCCGAGGAACTGAGCCCGGGTCTTCGTGCATGCTAGACACGCACTCCACCACTAGGCCAAACTCCCGGCCCAGTCCCAGGTCTTTTTCCGCTCCTTTCACGGCTGGCTTCGAGCCGCGATCCTCCTCTCAGCCTCCCGAGCAGCCAGGATGACGGGCGTGAGGCGCCTCTCCACGAACCCCTTTCGGTCGACGACGTACACAGAGAGGCTTTGAGTGCGGCGGTGGTGCAAGGCCACGCGGGGACAAAGTCGTCAGCTGGGCCGCGCAGCCGGGCGTCCCAGAAGCTCCGGGTCGGCGGCGGCGTCGCGCGGCAGGGGAGGGGCGGGGACGCCTGGCGAGCGGCGCTCTTTAAAGGCGCACGGTCACGTGACGCGCGCACGTCTGTTTACAGGGCCGGGTACCGGCGGCCTCGTGGTTCAGACCCGCCAAACGAGGCTCGGAGCGCCGCAGGTGAAGCGGGAGGCTGGGGCTGGGCCGCCGCGCCCCGAGGAGGCGTCGCCGCGAGCACAGGCAGGTGGAGGGCTTCCCAGGGGCGGGGCGGGGCGAGGCGGGGTGGGCGGGGCGGGGGTGGGGCAGCACCCGCGCGGCGCGGCCGCGGGAGGGGCGGGGCCTCGCCTGGCCTCGCGCGGCACGCCCCCCCTACTCCCCCCAACCCCCCCCGGCGCGCACGCGCACGCGCACGCGCACTCGGCCGGCCCCGTGCTCGCGCTCACGCTCGCGGAGCGGGCACGAGGACGCCGGCGGAGAGCGTGCGCGCGGTGACGTGCCGGGCGCCATGTTGGAGGGCTGGTGGTAGCCGCTCGGGGAGGTGCTCGCTCTCTCGGTCTCGCTCTCTCGCTCGCTTCCCCCGGCTCCCTTCGGTGCCCCCCCCGGTCGCCTGCGTGCCGGAGAGTGTGCGAGGGAGGGGGGAGGGCGTCGGGGGGGTGGGGGGAGGCGTTCCGGTCCTCAGGAGGCCCGCGGAGGGAGGCGGAGGCTGCGAGGGGACTCCGGGACGCCATGGACGTCGAGAGGCTACAGGAGGCGCTGAAAGGTGGGGGAAACCGCCCCGCTGTCGGCGTCTCGCTCCCTTCCCTCCCCTCTCCCGCCCCCCCCCCCACCCCCGCCGCCGGTCGCGTCTCCCCAGACCTCCGAGCCGGGGCGGCTGGCCGGGGCCCCCGCGGGGCGCGCTCCCCGCCCATCCCCCTCCGCGTCCCCGGGGGCGGGAGCCCCGCGGCCGCTCCCCCCCCCCAGCCGCCCGCCGGCCCCGGGCTTTGTGTGGGCCGGCGGCGTCTGGCGGGGGAGGGGAGCTGGCGGCCCGCGCGGGGCCCGGCCGGGCCCCCGAGGGGGTGGGGGAGGGGGCCCGCCGCCTCGGCTCGCCGCCCCGGGCTCCACCCGGCACCCCCCACGCGCGGGGCGGCGGGTGAGGAAAGTCCAAGCGGAAGGCGCTGGGTTGGCAAGAGCAACTTTGAAGTTGTCGCGGAGAGCGGTTCCCGGGGCTCCCGACACCTTCCCCCCGGCGCGCCGTCCCCCCGTGGGAAAGGTGGTCGCCTTCCCAGCAACAGGCTGAACGCTGCTTCTGAAAACTTGGGACGAGCGGATTCCAGTTTGTTTTGAACGTTTTTTTATTTTTTTGACATCTAGATTCTTTTTTTGGGGGGGGGAAGGGTGGCTACTTGGGGTAGCTGGTGTTGGTTGGGGGGAAGAGGCAGACTTGTGGAATTCACCGAGGTTTGTGGGAGATGGGAGCCTGGGGGCGTAGTATCTTAACTAGACCCATGTGAAAACTGGTGTTCCCCTGGGCCATATCTTGAGAATCCCTGTGAGAAGGGAGGTTTTGGAGTTGGGCGGGGGTGGCCTTTTTGGAAGGGTTTCTGTTGTCTGTGAGGAAGACTTAGGTGGAGGTTAGGGGCATTTGGGGCATCTGTTTACATGGGAAAGGACTAGGAAGTGGAGTTTGTTTTTAGAAGGCCTCTGAGAAATACTGATAACATACTTCTTCCTATCTAGATTTTGAGAAGAGGGGGAAAAAGGAAGTTTGTCCTGTCCTGGATCAGTTTCTTTGTCATGTAGCCAAGACTGGGGAAACCATGTAAGTTGAAAACAGCATTTGATTTTGCAGGTCTACCAGCTATCATTCAGAATTGCTACCCAGGGAGAAAAAGTGTGTTTTAGAAGAATCAATACATCTGTCTAAATAGACGACCTGATCATTTGAATGATTTAATAAGATATTCTTCATACTCTGCACTGAATTTTAAAAATTATCCTGAAGTTTTCTATCTTTTGGTTCACTTAGAGAACTTAGAAAGCTTATTCCATTATGACCCATTTTGACCATTGCATATGGTCGTATTTCCAGAATTTCGTGGCTTCAGTTTTGTTTCCGATTTCTGTTAGTTTTTTCTCATAAGTGTCTTGAGTTCAACCTGTTGTCATATTTGTATATGCGAATGTTTGAAGTGTGACTATTTAGTATCTCGAGTCAGGGATGATTATCTGACTGTCCTGTAAACTTTTTGGGTTAGCTAACATATGCTCAACATTTTAGATTTGATTTGAAATGTTTCTAATCTGAAACTTACAAAGTTGAATTATTACTTTTGTGTGTGTGTGTCTGTGTGTGTGTCTGTGTGTGTGTGTCTGTGTGTGTGTGTCTGTGTCTCTGTGTCTCTATTGGATCTTGAATTCTGGGCCTGGTCGCTGTCCCTGACCTCTTCAGTTCAAAGCTATCACTCTACTATTTTAGCCTCAGCGCCTCTTCCCATTTTCTGCTGGTTAATTGGAGATACAAGTCTCAGGAACTTTTGGGCTCAGCCTGGCTTTAAACCTTTATCCTCAGATCTCAGCCTCCTGAGTGGCTAGGATTACAGGAGTGCGCACCTGGTTAAAGTTGGGTTATTTTGATTGCCCCTCCTTTCCCCCCAGTCCTGGGGTTGAATTCAGGGCATAAGCACTTTCCTCAAGGCTAGAGCTCTACTGCTTGAGCCACAGCACCACTTCTGGCTTTTCTATGTATGTGGTACCTAGGAATTGAACCTGGGTCTCCCTGCACGCTAGGCGGGCACTCTACCTCTAGGCCAAAATTCTGACCCCAAAGTTGGGTTATTTTGAAAGGGAAAATTCTGGTTCATTCTGTAGTTTGTATGGTAGGAGGTGCTTTTGGACTTTGGCTAATCTGTGGAGGATAGGACGATCTCCTAGTTTTAGTTGGATTGTAATTTCGGACAGATTTTGGGTGAACAGGTAGAATAGTTTCCTTGGGTTCACTGTTGGCCTTCTACTTAGAGGATAACATTCAGCAAATGATGTTTATTGACAAGTGTTTATTTTTCACAAGATTGGCTTAGGGTTATATATAGTGTAGCCTTGTTTTTAGGAAGAAGAAAACTTCAAGTGTTATAATGCGATATTTAACCAGCTAAACTTCCTTAGTGATCCGTTTAAATATTCCAGTCAAATGACTATGATCTGTTTAGTATTAATATTCGTATTTGTTATATTTAAAAATGGAGCCCTGTAGTGAAAAAGTCATTTTCAACTGTTACAATCTTTGATTTTTTTTTTTGGCCAGTCTTGGGCCTTGAACTCAGGGCCTGGGCACTGTCTTTTGGCTTTCTAAGGCTTGAGCTTTACCACTTGAGCTACAGTACTGTTTGTGGCTTTTTTCTATGTATGTGGTACCCAGGAGTTGAACCCTGGTTTTCATGCATGCTGGGCAAGCACTCTACCATTAGGCTAAATTCCCAGCCCAATTGTTGCAATCTTTTACAGAAAATGTTGATAAAAAAAATTTTTTTTTTTTGGTAGGTTTGAATTTGAAAGGTTTTGATCTTGTTAGCAGCCACACCATTGCTGAGAGCTGCCTGTAGTTCTTTTTTGAGCTAGTTTGGTTATTTTTGAGATCTTCCTCGTGGGGTGCAATCCACCTATTTCAGCCAGGATTACAGGCACATACCACACCTCTCAGCTTCTTCCAGAGTATAATGGAATCCTACAGACTTTTCCTAGGCTGGCCTCTAACCTCTGATCCTCTTCTTTGCCTCCCAAGTAGTCAATGACACCTGTACCTGGCTACATTTTGATTTTTTAAAAATTAATGGGATGAGGGTGTAGTTCAGTGGTAGATCTTGCTAAGCCCCATGTTCAATTCCCAGTACTGCAGGGAAACAAAACAAATTCATACTTTGACTGCAGCCAGGCATGATGTTTTTAGACCTGCAACCCGAGCTATTTGGAAGACAAAATCTTTGAGGCTAGCTCAAGCAAGGGTATCTATGGAACCCTGTTTAAAAAACAAAAGCATAATTCAAGCCCTTAAGATTCTGGTATTGATAACCCATTGTGGCAAAAATAAATTTTCTTGTTGCACAGTCACTGGTTTATATTTATATGGCTAAAGCAAAAAAGTCTAGGTGCCATCTTTCAAAAATAAAGCCTTAGAATAAAATGCTTAGATTGTCACTCTTTCTTCATTGTTGATTGCTCCAGTAATGTCTGTGTAATGCCATAAGAGAAGCATTTATTTAGAAACCTTTTGTTCCATAGGATTGTCTCAAACTGGAAATACATACTTAAAACTTCTTACTTAGTTTATCAGGTCTGTCAAAACTGCCTTCTCTTTTAGATAAAATAAAAGATATTAGTAGTTGAAAGTTTCTAAAAGAAAGCCTTTTTAATATCCTGTCTTATTGGATCACCAAGTGGTTGGGGAAGTTAATCTGAATTTTCAGTTACTTTGTCCCTATAGAGGACTTTGGAACTCTCCATGCCCATACTACATTACATATTTGAATATTTAGGTGTTTTTGTATTGTAAAATTGATGCTTTTAGATTCTTTATTCTTAGATGAAGTTTTGAAAATATTTTTTGTTTTTCTGTTTAAGCAGTCAATGTGCATGAGTATACACTTAAATTTAGCCTCTTTTTAAGGGGGGGATCTCTTTAATTCCCCTTTCCCCCTTTGTGTGTGCTGGTTCTGGGGCTTGAACCTTGAATCCTCCCTTGCCTTTTTCACTTAAAATTGCTCTAGCATCTGAGGCACACCTTCAGACTGCTCACTCTTATCCTCAACTCTCAGCCTCCAGAGTAGCTAGGGTTATAGGACTCAGCTAAAAGTTTTCCTTGGACTTGAAGTAAGACCTTTTGAGGGACCTTTGTGAGGCTGACAGCTTCTGTGTTATACTTGCTGCCCAAATAGTAGTTTGGTTTATTTTGCCTCCCTTCTCCCCCCTCCCCACACACTGAGGCCCTTGTGTATGGTAGGGAAGCATATTTTATTATTAAGCTACATCAACAGTCTGATTTAATTATATCACTATGCTCATACCTTAAAAATTATTATTGACATTCCTAGGGCTTGAACTCCTTTGCTAGGGTTTCTTGTTGGTGACTAGCACGCTGTCGCTTATTTGAGTCATATCTCCAGGGCAGCTGGTCAGTTGGACATGGAGTCTTGAGGACTTTTCTCTGCCCAGGGTGGTTTTGAACTGAAGTCCTCTGGGTTTTAGCCTCCTGAATAGAATGAAAGGTGTGAGCAGTTGGCACCTAACTCATAAATGTTACCTTTTGAGGCTGAAAGTTGCAGCTTTCTGTCTTACATTTCTAGTTAAAACGAGGTTTTTGTGGTGTGTAAAGATTCTAATAGAACAATTTAAATCTGAAGAAAAGCTACTAAAATCTGTTTTAGGGTGGGTTGTAAAAATAATTACGTAGTTATGGCCATTTTCATTGAAAGATAGCAAGAAGGTATTAACAGTGGTACTTGACACTTTGTTTATGAATGAAATCTGACATACAGGCTGTTTTTATTTTTAAGTTTGTTTTTTTTTCTTTTTAAGCTAATGATTTCACCCTTGAAATTTTTAGCTTGAGGAAGATTTTGAATTCAAAGTATAGACAGTATTACTGAGGAAAGAGTTATAGGAAGTCTTCTAAACTTATCCATAAGCGTCAAATTTAGGAAAGATGTCAGGACATTGAGCATTTAATTGTTATAAGTAGCAGTAACTACGTAGGTATGTAATTAAATTCCCAAATTAATGGTTTGTTTTTATTTAATTTTTTTTTTTTTTATGTGTTGAAAAGATGACTTCTTGGGCCGGGAGCTTAGTGTAGTGGTAGAGTGTTTGCCTAACATGCATGAAGTCCCAGGTTCAATTCCTTGGTACCATATACATAGAAAAAGCCAGAAATGGTGCTGGCAGAGTGCTAGCCTTGAGGAAAAAGCCCAAGGACAGTGCTCAGGCCCTGAGTTCAAGCCCCAGGACTGGCCAAAAAAAAAGATGATTTCTCAATGGAACAATTTCTAACAATGCTAACTATATAGCATGTGCCAAATAAACATTACCACAGTGGAGTTTAGTCATGGATTTAGGTATTTGACAGTTTTCAACCATAATCAAAGATACTTGATGAGGTTGAAGTTGTACTGTGTCTGATAGTCAAATTGTTTTTGCTTTGATCAGTGGAAACCTCTTTCTCTTGGTTCTAGAGTCCATTGGATACTGAGTAGTCTTAGAAGTGTCCTTGTTCTCAGATATAAGAATGTGTTCCAAGAGGCTACTGCCCTAGACCAACCATCAGTTTTTTTTGGGGGGGTGGGGGTCATAAGCTTGAACTCAGCCTGGGCGCTGTCCCTGAGCTCTTCAACTCAAGGCTACCACTCTATATCTCTGGGCCTGGGCACTGTCCCTGAGCTCTTCAGCTCAAAGCTACCGCCCTACCCTTGAGCCAAGCCCCACTTCCCATTTTCTTGTGGTTAATTGGAGATAAGAGTCTTAGGTCCTTTTGTGCTCGGGCTGGCTTTGAACCTTGATCCTCAGATTTCAGCCTCCTGAGTAGCTAAGATTATAGGCGAGAGCCACCGGGAGCCATCTGGGGCTTCCAACCATCAGTTTTTAACCAGTCCCTTTTTGTGAGACTTGACATTTTAAGACTATAAGTTAGCAGTTAGAGATGCTTCTCATTAGCGAGGGGATTGGTGGTGTTTCTAGCCTAAAGTACTTTTTTTTTTCTTTTTTCTTTTGTTTTAAGTATATTTTTGTCAATCCTGGGGCTTAAGCTCAGGGCTTGGGCACTGTTCCCTGAGCATTTTTTGCTCAAGGCTGTCACTCTACCATTTGAGCTACAGTGTTAATTCTTTCTTTTTCTATCTGTGTGGTACTGAGGAATTGAACCCAGGGCTTCATGCATGTGAGGCAAGCACTCTACTACTAAGCTACATTCCCAGATTCTACCCTAAAATACTTTATTGAGACTTGTAATTCAGAATCAAGTATATAGAGCTACAGGTTTATTTTGTTTTTGCTTTCTCCTAGTGCTAGGGATCAAATCCAGAGCGTCACACTTCATACACAAGTACTCTAGTACCCAGCTTCATAACTAGCCCAGAAATCTTGAGTTTTTAATTAACTCCTGCTGAAACAAAAGTCTTGGTTTTGGGGTACAGAATTTTGGTATCAGGCTATCCCATGATTATTTATTGTATCTAACATTGCACATTAGGAAGTCTTTTAAGAATCTTATTTTTTTTTTAACTTAAGTGTGCCCAATTAACAGTTTTTGAATTTTTATTTATTTCCAGTCTAGGGCTTGATTTCAGGGCCTAAGCACTGTCCTTGGGTTTTTTCAGGGCGAGAACCCTACCACTTCAGCCACAGCACTACTCTGGCTTTTTCTTTCTATGGATGTGGTACCAGGGAATGGAACCTTGGTCTTGGTGCATGCTGGACAAGCACTCTACCACTAGGCCAAACTCCTGGCCCCAGTATTTTTTTTTTTTTCCTATAATAACTTCCAATTGGTTTTGACCATGATGTTCTTACGTATTTTGTTATGTGAAATTAGTTTTTTCTAAACTTTGAGAAGGAATGGTTCAGACTAGGTTTTCTATACAGACTCACTATTTTTGTGATGAATTTAAGGACATTCCAACTTCTATACTGAATTCGAGGATCTTCTGCTTTTAATTGTCCTTGTTTTTCCTCTACCTGGTCAGTGTTTCTTCTCATTATGAAACTGGTTTCATAATGTACCTCATTCTAGAACTTAGTGTAAGCAGTATTTTCTCTTTTCACATCTTTTCTTCGCTAGCAAATAGAGTGGTTAGAGACCATTTCTTAAGTGTGGTCTGCCATGATTTCTATCTAGTTGTTGGTTGTGTTGTGAAAGGCTTCATGGAGGCCTTTCACCTTGTACAGATTTTGATGATATCATTAAGACTATCAGCTTTTCTTCACGCACTTAGCTTTGCTTCAGTTCATATAGCAGCTTGGGAGGGATGATGCCTTATACTTTTATCAGCTTTTTTTTTTTTTTTTTTTATTGCAAGTCCTGGGCTTGAGCTCAGGGCATAAGCACTGTCCTTGGATTTTCTCAAGGCTAGAGCTCTTCCACTTGAGCCTCAGTACCATTTCCGGCTTTTTTCTACGTATGTGGTACCGAGGAATCGAACCCGGGTCTTTGTTCATGCTAGGAAAGCACTCTACCACTAGGCTAAAACTCCCGGCCTATCAGCTTGCTTTTAAATGTTGTCTGATCATTGATTTTTGTCATCCTTCTTACTCTAGAATTTGGTGGAAATTTGTGTCATAGTCTGGATTATCTGAGGGTGTAGATTGGCCAAAGTGAGAGTGCTTGCTTAGTAAGCTTGAGGCCCTGTTTAGTGTTAGATGGATAGATGACTATGACTGGTGGTTTCTGCATGTATAACATGTACAGCTTGGTTAAAGAAAAATCCAAGGCACTTGGGACTCACACCTGTCATTCTAGCTACTCAGGAGACTGAGATAGGAGAATTGTGGTTCAAAGCCTGCCTCAATAGGAAAGTCTTTGAGACTTTTTTTTTCTTTTTACTAGTCCTGGGCTTGAGCTCAGGGCTTGAGCACTGTCCTTGAACTTTCTCAAGGCTAGAGCTCTACCACTTGAGCCTCAGCACCACTTCCGGCTTTTTTCTACATATGTGGTACCAAGGAATTGAACCCGGGTCTTCATGCATGCTAGGCAAGCACTTTAACCACTGGGCTAAACTCCCGGCCCGTCTTTGAGACTTTTTACCTCCAGTTAACCACCAGAAAACTGGAAATGGAGCTGCAGCTAAAGTGGTGGAGCACTATGCTTGAAAAGAAAAACTCAGGGACAGTGCTCAAGGCCTTGGGTTCAAGCCCCATGACTGAGCCCCCCAATGTTTTTGTTTAAAATTATTATTATTATTATTATTTGCCAGTCCTAGTCTTGAGCTCAGGGCCTGAGCACTGTCCTTGGACTTTCTCAAGGTTAGAGCTGTACCACATGAGCCTCAGCACCATTTCCAGCTTTTTTCAATGTATGTGGTACCAAGGAATCAAACCCAGGTCTTCATGCATGCTAGGCAAGCACGCTACCACTAGGCCAAACTCCCAGCCCTGTTTAAAATTATTTTTAATACTTAATATTTCTTAGGTGAATATTGCATAAACAGTTTTCTGATATCCATATTTTGCTTTGCTAAAGAGCAATTTGACAAGGTAATTAAGCATTACATATTACTGAAATTCTGCTTCTGAATTCTGAATATAAGCTTTAGAAAGGATCTTAACAGTATTCTTTAACTTGTGAAATAGTGACTATACTAAAGCCTATGAAAGCCTTTTAACATGCACTTAAATTAGAAAGATAATGGAGATAACTAATTAATTTCATTTTTTTTCTTTTTGGGGGGGGCAGTCCTGGAGCTTGAACTTGGACCTGGGCACTGTACTTGGGCTTTCTCAAGGCTAAAGCTCTACTACTTGAGCTACAACACCATTTCTGGCTTTTTTTTTTAATGTATATGGTACTGAGGGGTTGAACCCAGGTCATCGTGCATGCTAGGCAAGCACTCTACCACCAGGCTAAACTCCAGGCTTGTGGCGATTTACTTTTAATGATAAACAGCTAAACCACTAGCATATAAATCATATAAGATCTTATATCCTATATGTGGTCTGTTGTTGACTAAAACATAGTTTTATGTAGAACGCTGATGGATCCTAGAAGGTTTTCCTAGATTGCTGCCAAGTTTCTGACATGCATTGAGTGTATAATGGTTTGCTTGTTAGTCTGTTTTTACTTGTTCAGTAAGCTTTGAGGGGCTGAGTTTGACTTGATTTCTGTTTGTTCTGGTACTGGGGCTTGAATCCAGGGCCTCACACTATTGCTCCACTTTCCATTCAGAATTGGGCTCTACCACTTGAGCCTGGCCTCTACTTGTGGCTTTTTGGTGGTTAATTGTGGATAGAATCTGATTTATCTCCTGTTGCTGACTTTGAATCTCAATCTTCACATCTCAGCATCTTGAGTAGCTAGGATTAGAGGTGGTGTGAACTACACATGTGCATGCATGCATGTTTGTGTCTTTTAACTCAGGGCCTCTTTCTTGCTTGGCAGGCCTTCTGCCACTTGAGCCATGCCTCCAGTCCTCTTTTTCTTTAGTTTTGAGATAGTCTTGCTTCCTGACAGCATGTACCTCAGCCCCGATCTTCCAAATATTTTAGGCTTGCCCATTGTTACTGGGATGATAGGCACATGTCCCTAACTCCAGCTTCTCTGTGCAGATGAAGTCTCAGATTTCTTTGCCTGAGCTGGTTTTGAATTGAAATCTTTTTGCACTTAACTTCCAGGAACCTAGAATTATATCTAAATCTGAGCGCTTGTGTGTGTTAAGTATGAGTATGAATATCTTCATAGATAAGTTTGCTTTCTCTTTCAATTTCTATATATCTTTTTGTTTCAATTTCCACATGTTGTCAGTTTAGCTCTGATCTAATCCTCCCCAGTTTTCAAAGGAAAGAATAATTTTCCATTCTAAATTCTCTTTAAAAAAACATACAAACATGTTCTAGTACATATTAGTGAATATTATAAACATTTTTCCCCTGACAATTTAGGCTCATTGGGGGCAAATTTGGTGTTTCAGTCATATTCTATGTTAAATATACTGTCTCTTAAAAATAGAAGATTGCTATTTAGCTTGGTTTGGTATAGCAAAATTGTGGTTTAGGTGTCTTAAATGACAAAATTTTCTCACAGTTCTTGAATCTGAAAGTCTGAGATAAGGCAGTCAGCATAGTCTGGTTGTACTGAAGCTTTCTTTTGGATTATGTATCCTCGCTTTAATACACAGAATAGAAGTTTTTATTGATTATGGGATTAGTGCTAATCCCATCAGGAACACCTCATGCATTTGACCTCATCAAACTATAATTGTCTGCAGAAAGCCCCACACCCTACACACCATCACAGTGGTATTCAGAACTGTAAGGTATGAATTTAGTTTGTAATATACCACAGATAGAATAGTTGACTCTTTTTTATCAGGTATAGATTGCTTTATTGGAGATATTTTCTTGGAAATGTCTATTGACTTAGGAAGAAAACCTTTTACTTTTATCTAACTTTAAAGGACAGAGTAGGAGAAGGGGCTCTGATTTATTCAGTACATGCTTTGTGACAATGTACGTTTTTTTGGGGGGGTGGGGTGGGAGTCATGGGGCATGGACTCTGGGCCTGGGTGCTGTCCCTGAGCTCTTCAACTCAAGGCTACCATCTTACCCCTTGAGCCACAGCTCCATTTCAGGTTTTCTGGTTGTAAATTGGAGATAACAGTCTCAAGGGCTTTAGTGCTTGAGCTGGCTTTGATCCTCAGCCTCCTGAGTAGCTAGGATTACAAGCAGCTAGGATTATAGGCATGAGCCATCATGCCCGCCAGTGTAGGTATTTAACATATGAAAAAGCACTGGTGATTCATGCTTATAATGCTGTCTACTCAAGATTGAGATCTGAGGATTGCAGTACACAGCCAGCCAAGGAAAGAAAGTCTGTGAGAATATCCAATAAACTACTCAGAAAAGGCCTGGAAGTGGTTCTGTGGCTCAAGTGGTAGACCTAGCCTTAAAAAAATTGTGGGACTAGCGCCCAGGCCCTGAGTTCAACCCCCAGGACTAGCTAGCTAAATAAATAAATAAATATATAAATATTACTGGTGTGTATTTTCTAAAAGGGAAGTTCTTTTCTGTATGTTCTGTGCTTCATGTAGTTGTATAATTTTTTTATTTTAGATTGTTTGCTTAATTATTAACTAAGCCAACAAATATTTATTGAGCTGAACTTAGTTCTTAGCATTATATTAGGTTGTGGGGTAGAGTACTGAACAAACAAAACACAATCTCTGGTAGCATTAGTTTAATATTAGGCTCAGGAAATCTTTGTCATGTTTTCATTTTTTCTTTATCCTTTTGAGATACTACATAGTCCAGGATGGTCTGGTTTAGTCTCCACTTTTCTTCAATGTCTTCTCCCTTGGCCCTTCCCCCCAATCGTTCCTGCCCCTCTTCCCTCACCTCCCCCCCCCATGCTGTCCTAAAGCTCAGGGCCTCATGCTCTTATCTTCTTCTCCCCATCATTCAGCCTAACACTCAACCATTTGAAATACACCTCAGTCTCTTGAGATGGTCTGCACCACTAGGCGATCTTCAATGAAGCTCTGAGAGAAATTACCACTGATTTTTAAAAGAGCCTAAGACTAGATTACCCAGGTTCAGAAGGAGGTCAACAAATATAAATAGTACTCATGCATTTCAACTTCAAAAGCTTTAGTGTCAGGTGTTACCCTAGCTTCAGAATGTATGAAGTAGGACAGAGAACTTTGCTAAACTAGATGGGAATAAAATTGAAATTTATTTTTTTGTTGTTGTGATTTTTAATAAAATTTTATTATTAAAGTATTATACAGAAGGTTTATCATTTCCTAAGTCAGTAATGAGTACATTTATTTTTTATTTTTACCAGTCCTGACCCTTGAACTCAGGGCCTGAGCACCGTCCTTGGGCTTTTTTAAAGCTAGAGCTCTACCACTTGAGCCACATCACCATTCCTGGCATTTTCTATATGTATGTAGTACCTAGTAATCGAACCTGGGTCTTTGTGCATGTACAAAGTAGAGGCAAGCACTCTACCACTAGGTCCAACTCCTGGTCATGAGTACATTTCTTTTTAGGAAATTTCACCCCTAACTTTGCTTTACCCCTGTTTCCCCATCTTGTCCCATAAATTATATGGGTTTGTTTTCCACATTGTGTATACTGAATAGTACAATTTTACTCACTCTTCCTCCTCCCCTTTTGGTGTTCTCCTTTGTTCCCTAAAAAAAGCGGGGGGGGGGGGGGAGCAAAAACAAACACCACCGTCATCACCACTACTGTTAGGAACAAAATATTCATGTTTGCATTTCTTGGAATTAGCTTCTATTAATAGTATTTTAAATGTTCCAAGGAGTTAACACCTTCGGGTAACTAAAGAGTATCCTTTAGTCTCTGTGTGAATGCCTAGAGCCCTACATAAGTTATTATGTTCAGTTATATTTTAGATCTAGCTTCCACACCTGAGAAAAAATGTGCCATTATCTCAGAGCTTGGCGTACCTTACCATGATTTGTTCAAGGTCCTTCTATTTCCATGCAAATGACATTAATCTTATTTTAATGGCTGAGTGAAATTCCAGTGTGTATAGGTACCATATTGTTTGGATCTACTCCTCTATGGTAGGGCATCTTGGCTGTTTTCATAGCTTGGCTATTGTGAATGTAGTACAGCAACGAACATGGATGTGCAAGTGTCTTCACTGTGTGGCATGGCTGGGTCATAGGGAAGATGCACATAGTTTTTTTTATTGTTGTTGTTGTTTGTTTTTGGTCTTGGGGCTTGAACTCAGAGCCTGGGCAATATCCCTGAGCTTTTTCACTATATGACTGAGCAATAGAACCACTTTTGGTTTTCTGGAGGTTAATTGAAGATAAGAGTCCCGTGGACTTTCCTGCGTGGGCTAGTTTTGAACTGTGAGCCTCACATCTCAGCCTCCTCCTGAAGTAGTTAGGATTATTGCTGTAAGCCACTGGTGCCTTGCTTATACATTTAGTTTTTTGAGAAATCTTCAAATCGCCTTCCAGAATTGTACTAGTTTACCTTTCCCCTTAACAGTGTAATAGTATTCCTTTTTCCCTACATCCCAATTAGCATTTGTTACTGGAATTTTTTTTTTTTTTTGTCATTGTGAGGCTTGAACTCTGGGTTGGGAACTGTCCCTGAGGTTCTCCAGCTCAAGGTTACCACCCTACTCTTTGAGTCACAAGCGCCACTTCTGATTTTCTAGTGGTTAATTGGAGATAAAGAATCTCGTGGTCTTTAGTCTCTGGGCTGGCTTTGCATCTCTATCCTCAGATGTCAGCTTCTTGACTAGCTAGGATTACAGGCATGAACTACCATGCCCGGCTGTGATTGGTATTGGAATTCTTAGTGTTAGTTAATCAATCTAACTAGGGGGAGATGGAATCTCAAAATGGAATTGATTTATATTTTGTATTCAACTAGGGATGTTAAGCATTTCTTCATGTGTTGATTTGCCATTATTCCTTCTTAGAAGTTTCTTAGCTCCACCCATTTGCTGATTGGTTTATTTGGGGGAGGTTTAGTTTCCTGAATTTATATATTTTGGATATTAGGCCTTTGTTGACTGTATTGATCTTCCAGTCGGTTGGCTGTCTTTCTAGTTTAATGTGGCTTTTGCTGTGCAGAAATGTTATAAAATCAAGTCTCTCCTCTTTGCTATGT
This sequence comes from Megascapheus bottae, assembly GCF_031878675.1. Lineage (NCBI taxonomy): Eukaryota > Metazoa > Chordata > Mammalia > Rodentia > Geomyidae > Megascapheus > Megascapheus bottae. The sequence goes on from NC_143510.1 coordinate 38,373,454, forward strand.
TTCTGGGGAATTTTCAAAAAGTTTCTAGTAAGATTTACAAGTTCTGTCTACCACTACTGTAAGTTTTATTTTGTAGTAATTTCAAAGTTTCAGGTTTGATATCAAGATCTTTAGTTCACTTTGAAATTGTGATATTGGTGCATGACAATAGTAATTAGAGATACTGAGTCTCATGGACTTTCCTGCCGGGGCTGGCTTCAGACTGCAGTCCTCACTCAGATCTTTGTTTTTTGAGTAGTTTGTATTATAAGTACGAGACATCAGTGCCTGGCTAGATGTAAGGATTGTTCTATGAATGACTGTGCTGAGAATGTTTTAGGTTAAAAATAAAAAAGGCAGACATAGGTTGTTTATATTATTCTCACCTTTTTCTTTTTTGGTGCCAGGGATTAAACCAAGATTATGGTATACTACTGAAATCACTGCTAATACTATATAAAGATTGAATTCATATTACTATTGATGCCGGGGCCTCCCGGCAGCAAATTGGGGTTCCTGAAATAAGGGGCAGGGACTGGAAAAATTAGAAGAGAGACAAACACATCGGGTCCAGGAGGTCTGCAGCCCAAGCAGAAACTGCCCCGTTTATTCTTAACACAAGGTTTTTATCCCCTCCGGAGACCAGGGCCCTCCCAGGTGTTACATCCAGATCGTTAATCAGGGAGCTGTTGAGGGTTACATTCATATGGTAAATCTCAGATCAATTGAACAGGAGAAGGCCAAAAAACAATGAGACAATCAAGCAATTATCTGATGCAAATCAAAGTACAGTTTGTTTCCACTCTTGCTCCCGACATATCCCCCGCCTTTATTTTAAAAGAAACACAAGTGCAATTTCTATTCTTTTCACTATCTCTAATATCTCATATCCTGTCTCACTTTCCAAAAATGACTGGTCCCTTCATCTAAAGGGGATAGATGGGCGGAGATTCGGCTTCTGTGACTTCTTCAAGCTGACTCAGGGGCGTTGTCTCTGTGCTTGACCAGGGACCTTAAAAAGCCTAGCCTGTTTATTAGGGATTGCAAGGATTAGATATCAGGAATAATAATTTACTCCAAACTAGAGATCATATTTGACATTTAACAACTGCACAAACCATCTTTGGCTACAATAGTGTAGTTACATAGCACCCATTTGCAAAAGCCTTTTCTTGATTGTCTGGGGAACTAAATTTCTGCAACCTTAACAATGCTTCAGTTGTCAGATCTAAACAGATTAATAGAGACACAAGTCTCAAATCCACAAACTTTTCCTGAATTTGTGGCTGGTGTCAAAAATAAATAGATAAATAAATAAATAAAAATTTTGCTCAATTAGGGCTTTAAACTATCCACTATCACAGAAGATTGACAAGTTCCTGCCCAGTTATGAAAGGCACGGGCATTAGTAAGGCATGCTTACAAACTATTCTATGACCTCCCGGCTCTGATTAATTTGATCGGCCAAGCACAAGTGACTAAGATCTGACACCATCTCTGCCATCCAAGCAGAGGCTTTCTGCGTCGTGTCCCAGTAGAGTTTCCCCACACAGGGATAAATGTCCCATTGGCAATTCACTTGCTTAGTTGCTGGACTTGAACTCAGGGCTTGGGCACTGTCCCTCAGCTCTCCAGCTCAAGGCTAGCACCCTGCCACTGTGAGTCCTGAGCTTGGTGCTTGAGTGCTGTCCCCCAGCTGTTCAGCTCAGAGCTAGCACTCTGCGGCTTCAAGCTCCAAAGCAACTCTGCCTTAATAGCACTCTGCTGCCAGATTAGACACCACAATCTCACAGGGACTTTGCTTTGCCCGGGGTTGGCTCAAAACTGCAGTTTTCAGATCAGTGAGTCCTACGAACGGCCATGTATCTCCAATAGAGCAACAAGGTGGTAGACACAGAAATAGTCTCTAAGCATGAGCTTACCTAGAACCTGGAAAAGGCCAAAGTTACATCTGAATAAGGATTGCTGTTCTTCTCCAATGGGCTAGCTGGAAGTTACAAGAGCAAGCTGAAATAGCAATTAAGCAATTACTTTGGTAGTCCTGATTTTCCTTTTCTCTCTTTCTTTAAACATATAAGACAACTTCACTTTCAAATATTGTTTAGAAACCCATTTCCAATGTTCTTAATAACTTTTACTGATACTGGCTTAAACAATTAACACCTTAGCCTTTATTTGCAATTGAAAAACCTTTAAGGGCACAAAGAGCTCCTGCCCTCAGGCCCCCTAGGGCCCAAGGCACTCCTCTTGCCTTTTAGAAAAAAGGGGCTCTTATGCAGTTTAGATTACTGTCTAAAACTCCAACGACAGTTTAAACTCAAATAACAGTTTTTCCCTAATGCAAGAACTATAGACATCAGTGCACCAAAAGTCCAAGTCTGGACTTAGTTTTCTTCCTTTTTAACATTCCTTTAAAATACTAATCACATTATCCACATTTTACCATCAGATTTCTAGTGTCAGTTTGCAAGAAAGGACAGGCAAAGTTTCTGACGTTAATGAACAATTTTACATTTAAATCTCTAATACATGTTTCCAAACTTTAACTTAAAGTAATAAATCCCAAATTCCCTAACACCTCTGAGCTGAACAGGATACAATGTTTACAATGTAAACAGCTGTATGCCCTGCAATAAAATGCAGATTTCAGGATCTAGAAAAATATTTACCAGTTTTTCTTTAAGACAACACAATAATTCTTTGAGACATTGTAAAACATCCAAACCTAATATTTTTCTTGAAGTTTTAAGCTTAGATTTACCCAATTGTCTTTGTGTTTAAGTATAAATTTATCCTTTTTTTTTTTTTTTTTTTTTTTTTTTTTTTCCAGCATGCTGACAATTTAACCTTGAACATGTTCACTCACTCATTCACACACATTCATACTCAAAGATCATAAAGCGCGCAAAATTAATATCGGCCGTTCAATTTCCGGAAGTTTGTGTCAAGAGAGTTTTTCCAATTTTACTCTTACAGGTGAGAACCAGGTTCGAAACAAAACTTTTTGCAAGGCAGCTTAGCTGGAATTTATTTTTCCAGGGCTTGTTACAACTGCAGACATGGGGGAGCGGCCATGCTAGGCCCAGAAATGTTCAAATAAATAACAAGGATGTGTGCTTGAGTACGCACAGAAAAACCATAAGGACCCACACTTAGAAATGGTACCAATTTTAAAGACAAAAACTGGACAAAGAAAAATATGTAACATGAACAAGACAGAGAAGCGGAGACTTTTAAATAATCAGACATTGACATATAACAAGAAAATTGGACTCAATCAGATACACTTAACAGCTAATTTTAGATTTAGACATGTCTTGCTGGTGGGACTCTCAGGTATGCCTTGATATTGACAAGAAACTCAGAAGGGGAAGGGGGGTCAAGGCGTCCCTTGACCACCCAGGCCTCTATTTTAGGCCCACAGTGCACCCCTTTTTTTTTTTTTTTTTTTTTTTTTTTTTTTATAAAATAAAATAAAATAGAATAAAAAAATAAAACAAAACACAGACATACAGGGGGTCGGCCGACTTCTACTTACCTCTGGAGGCCTTTGCTTTTCACCTGGGCATCTTTTACAAAAAAGGTTATTAAGAAGAGGGATGGTAAAGACAAAATAATGTCACATATTAAATTGTGTAGAGTCAATGAATATGTTAAAAGGTCCCTACATAATAGTAAAAGGAGGAGAAACACAGCTCATATGAATGTGTGGAACAAGTGGATCAGTAGCAGTCCCAATAGACATGCACAAATAACTCAGGTCCTTTCCACGTCGCAGGATGCACCACTGGAGGGTTGGGGGTGTAGGCCCAGTGAGTCGCTGCTTGGATGGCCACTGTCACTCTCCACGATCCGAACGCAGCGTTCAGGCAGCCAGCGGGCGTCATTTTCTCCTTGTGAAAAAACACATACATGCCCTCGACCCCAGGTTAGAACAGGATCGGGTCCATGCCAAGCACCAGTTAGGGGATCCTTCCACTTTACTAAGGCAAAAGCACGCTGCTCTCTTTTTTCCCAGAATCGCTGAGCAGCAGATAAATTATTTGAATCCAAATTCAAAAAATTTAAAACAAATAAAGCATGATTAAGTATATTCACAGGGGTAGCGGGATACGACTCCCCTTTCTGTATTTTAGCAATTTGATGTTTTAATAATCCATTAGCTCTCTCCACGATGCCTTGACCTTGAGGATTGTAAGGAATGCCTGTAATATGAGTGATATTATAGGAACGGCAGAAGGATTGAAATGCTCGGCTTGCATAGCCAGGGCCATTATCTGTTTTTATTTGCGAGGGAATCCCCATCACAGCAAAGCATCGAATGCAGTGAGAAATACAATGTTTAGTGGCTTCCCCAGCAAGGGGGGTGGCCAAGATAAAATTAGAATAAGTATCTACAGTAACATGAACATATTTTAATCGGCCAAATGATGGAACATGCGTGACATCCATCTGCCAAATGTGATTAGAAAGCAGTCCTCGTGGATTTATACCTAAATGGGGGGCTGGTGAAAAAGGGACACAGTTGGAACAAGTCTTAACTATTTGCCTCGCTGCCTCCCTAGATAATTTGAACTGTCGGCGCAAGGCTCGACTGTTTTGATGGTGGATGGCATGTGACTGCTTAGCAAGTTCAACCTGAGTTAAGTAAACTCTGGTGGCAGAGTCAGTGACCGCATTGCCTTCACTTAAAGGGCCAGGAAGATTAGTGTGAGCTCGAACAAAGCCAAAAAAACAGGGGTGGTTGCGAGAACAAAGCAGAGTTTGTATTTGGCGAAATTGGGTCTGAATATTGGAGTTAGTAGTTCCAATAAAGGGAACAGTTTCTATGACTTGAAGAGCACGAATTACATATTGACTGTCTGAGTATAAGTTAAAGGGCTCGTCTTGTAACAGGACGAGTGCCTGTAAAACAGCCTCTAACTCCACCTCTTGGGCGGAGGAAAAACCTGTAGCCCAAGATTGAGTTTTCCCATTAATGGTCAAAGCAGCCGTTCCATTTGAGGATCCATCTGTAAATACCAAAGCGGCAGAAGATAAAGGCGAGGCCTGTACTGTGGAAGGAAATAGAAACGTATGACACGCAGCAAATTGGAGAAGTTTGTTAGACGGGTAGTGATGCAAAATTTTTCCCGTATAATTGGCCCAAGCAATGGCCCAAGGATCGCAATGGGCGAATAGCCAATCTTGTTGTTGTAAATTATATGGGACACAGATAAAATGAGGTTCCTGACCTAAATATTTACGGGAATCCACTCGGCACATGTGTATCAGATTAGCTACCAATTCGTAGTAGGGGGTCAGCACTTTGCCGGGTGTTGATGGTAGATAAAGCCATAAAAGTGGGCCATCCTGCCACAATACAGCAGTTGGGGAGTGAGAAGTAGCTAAAATGTAAACTCCCCAGGGTTTAGAATAGTCACAATAGGTCATTTGTTGCTGGGAAATTGCCTTTTCTACAATTTGGATGGCCCTCCTGGCGTCAGGATTTAATTCGCGCAAGGATGTAGGGTTGGTATCTCCTTTTAAGAGATCAAAGAGGGGTTTTAACTCTCCTGTGGAGAGCTTTAGATAAGGCCGAAGCCAATTTATATCTCCTAAGAATTGCTGAAAATCATGAAGAGTTCTTAAGTGTGAAGTTTTTAATTGTATTTTCTGGCTTTTAAAATAGTGTGGGCCTAATATATGGCCTAGATATGTAAAAGGCGGGTGTTCCTGAACCTTTTCAGCTGCTATTACAAGGCCAAAGAGGCTCAGATCCTGCTTTAGTTGTCCAAAGGCTTGTCGTACGACGATAGGGTCAGAACAAGCCAGCAAGATGTCATCCATATAATGAACAATATAAACAGAAGAAAATTTTTCACGAGTGGAAGAAATGGCTCTAGCCACAAAACTTTGACATAAAGTTGGGCTATTTGCCATGCCCTGTGGGAGCACAAGCCAGTGATATCGCTTCATGGGTTCTTTAAAATTAACAGAGGGGACACTGAAGGCAAAGCGCTTACAGTCTTGAGGCGCCAGGGGTATAGTATAGAAACAATCTTTCAAATCTATAATAATCTTATAAGTATCCTTTGGGATTGCCATGGGTGAAGGCAAGCCAGGCTGTAGGGCCCCCATCAGTTCCATTGTGGCATTTATTTTTCTCAAATCCTGTAACAGCCTCCATTTACCTGACTTTTTCTTTATAACAAAAATTGGAGAATTCCATGGAGAGTTAGAAGGGGCCACATGCCCCAAATCCAGCTGCTCCTGTACCAGCTGCTGTACTGCAATGATCTTTTCTAGTGAAAGAGGCCACTGTTCAACCCATACCGGTCGTTCAGAGAGCCAATTTATGGGATCAGCATGAGGGGGAGGGCAAACGACAGCTCCCGTCAAGGGATACCCCAATCCTTGTCTCGTAGGGTGAGACTGGGGTTGGAGTGGCTCTAGCTCCCCCTGTGCTGCTCGGCCTAGTCCCCTAAAGGGGAGGAGGCCTTGATCAAGTAACTGCTTAGTGACCGCAGCACTAGGACTAAACATATACACTCCCATTTTTTCCATGATATCACGACCCCATAAATTAATTGGCAGATGATCCAAGACAAATGGCTGAAAGTGACCAGAGTGCCCTTCCTCATCTCTCCAAACAAGGATCGCACTGCTCTGCTGTGGGTCAGTTGCTTGCCCAACCCCCTGTAGGGAAGTCATAGAGGTTGTCAGGGGCCATTGGGCTGGCCAATGTTTTTTAGATATCACAGACACATCTGCTCCAGTGTCTAATATTCCTTTAAAGGGCTTTTCTTGTATAAATATAGTCATCTCAGGCCTCTCTTGTTTTATGCTTTGTACCCAATAGATATCAGAAGATCTAAATCCTCTCTGTCCACATGGGGAATTAGCAGTCTCCCCGGGAGGTAAAGGCACAAGTATTAATTGTGCTAATTTTTGACCGGCTGGGATCGATACCACGTGTTTCGGGGCAGAGGCCATAACTTTGATTTCTCCAGTAAAATCCTGGTCAATTTTGCCAGGTGTAATCTGTATCCCTTTAAGGGCTGAGCTACTTCGCCCTAACAGCAATCCAGCCACTCCCGGGGGAAGGGGGCCGAAGACCCCCGTGGGGAGAGCTTGTGTCCCCATCTCTGGGGTCAATACTGAGCAGGTGGAGGAACAGAGGTCCAATCCTGCACTTCCTGGGGTGGCACGGAGGAGGCCGGAGACTGATCTTGGGGGGTTGTTAGAAGATGCACTTGTGGCCGAGAAGAGGGAGGGACTGCCCCATGGTTTTGCGGGGCCAGGGGCTGGCCCCTCCTCCAGTTTCCCGAAAGCGGGCGGCCATTGCGATCTGTTCTTGACCTGCAATCTTTAGCCCAGTGCTTCCCTTTACCACAGCGTGGACATGTGCCAGGTGATTTTTCTCTCTTTTGCCTGGCCTGGCGTGGGCATTGCGTCATCCAATGTCCTATTTGTCCACAAGAAAAGCAACGCCCTGGGGGTCTAGCATCCCGAGAATGCCGCTGACCTCTATATTTTAGAGACTCAGTAACAGTCTTTCCTTGAGGAGCGGCGGCTAAAGTAAGGCCTTGTACATGGGAGGGTCCAATATCAGCACACAGTGAAATAAAGTCCGTGATTCCTCCCTTATTCCTATGGGGTCTGATAGCCGCCTGACAGGCGGCGTTGGCATTTTCATAGGCTATGTGTCTAACTATATTCTCCCTTGCATTCTCATCTTGTACTAGGCAGTCTGCAGTCTCCATTAATCGAGACAAAAATTCTAGATAAGGTTCATTCGGTCCCTGTTTAACTTCTACTAGATTTTTTGTACGATTGGAATTGCGTAACTTTTTCCAAGCCTCTCTCGCCGCAGCATTTATTTGTAAATAGGCCTCCTTTGCATAACCCAATTGATCTTCGGTGTTTTTATAGGTTCCCTCTCCTAACAACTGATCAACAGTGTAAGGCAGGTTCTTAGACCTATTTGTTTCAATTTTAGCCCGACACTGTGCAGTGAACTCTGTCTCCCATAATAAGTACTCTCCTGCACTAAGGCATGCTCTGGCAAGCCGCTTCCAGTCATTTGGGCATGCAATACCAGCACATGCGGCCTCCAATATTACTTGAGTAAAAGGGGCAGTTGGCCCATATTGGGAGCAGGCATTTTTTAAATCCTGTAATAGTTTAACAGGAACAGGCTGATGGTGTACTTGTTCATCATGATCAACTGAACTAGGGAAGCATCGAGGCCCTGAAATACCTTCCCTCTCTCTAGCAGCCTGAGTCAGGTTTAATTGCGATGCACTGTGCCTGGTTGTAGTGCCTGTTAAAAGGGACTTGTTGCTAGGGCCTTTAGGCTTGCCTAAAGGTTGAGAAAGGGATTGAGGCCGTAAGGCTGCAGCCGGAGGCGGTGGGTGTGAGGGGTAAGGTTTAGAATCAGACACCATAGTGGCCTGAGGGTCATATTTCTTTCCTACTTCTGAGGGGGCTCTCTGCTCTGTCCCCATTTTCGATAGAAAATGTAGGATTTCTTCTAACTTCTTCTCTATCGTAGCCACCCGGCCCTCCATTGACTCATCATAACTTTCCTCCTTGGTATTCAAACCTGAATTCTGATACTCAATATCTACTGGTTGTTGTTCCGTTTGCAAGATCTCATTTAGACTCTCTTGGGCTGCGGCATATGGCTCAGCCTCAGGTTCTTCAGAAGGGTCCTTTAACTCATAAAGTTCCCTTAATTCAAGATTAAATTCAGCATCTTCATGTAGAGGATCTATGTATTTACTTACTAAATTCCATACAGTAGTAGCCTCTATTGGGGTCTTTTCGGGGCCATATACCTCATAATAATCTTTAATTCTTTCTCCTATCCGCTGCCAGGCTTTTTGGAATGCCTCCTCTACAGACCTCGGGCATGCTTCCTCGAGAAACTGTAGGAAGCTCTGAAGCACCCCCTCTTCCACCCACGTTCCGTGGGCTTCAAATAGGCCTGTTAAGATCGGTAGAAATAACTCATGGCTATTAGCTTGACCCATAATTATTACTCCTGACTATACTCTCTTAATAGTCCTACGATGTGTTACTCACCACAGGGAGGGGTCCTTCACCTTCGTCCCAGATTTTCAGGGTCCCTGTTCGGGCGCCAGATGCCGGGGCCTCCCGGCAGCAAATTGGGGTTCCTGAAATAAGGGGCAGGGACTGGAAAAATTAGAAGAGAGACAAACACATCGGGTCCAGGAGGTCTGCAGCCCAAGCAGAAACTGCCCCGTTTATTCTTAACACAAGGTTTTTATCCCCTCCGGAGACCAGGGCCCTCCCAGGTGTTACATCCAGATCGTTAATCAGGGAGCTGTTGAGGGTTACATTCATATGGTAAATCTCAGATCAATTGAACAGGAGAAGGCCAAAAAACAATGAGACAATCAAGCAATTATCTGATGCAAATCAAAGTACAGTTTGTTTCCACTCTTGCTCCCGACATATTGATAGTGGTTTGGATTAAGTAGTATCAAGAGGCAGTACAGAAGAATCTTTACACTTTATATTCATTTGAAGGTACAGCTGACAGAAATTCCTAATAGGCTATAGAACGGGAGAGAAAGGCATCAGTTACACAGGAGCTTACCTAAGCAGGTAAAAGGATGGAATTTCATCACAAGGAAAAGGCCGAGGGGCTCAGCTTGGGACATGCTGAGTATCAGTTAGCTAGGTGTTAACATGAAGTAGATAGTTGGATACGTGCAGTCAAGGGATCAGAAGATCTGATTGATGTGTAGGTTGTGTTAAAATATCCATATGGGGTAAGATCATAGGCATCTATGAGTGAGCTACTGAGTGCTATGGCACTAAGTAATGTGGAAAACTAGAAAGGAAATGAGCAAGAAAGAAAACCCAGGAAAGTAAAGAATGACTTGGGTATAGCAAGCAATGTGGAGGTCATTGGTTACCTTGATGAGAAGATTAGGTTTGTTGATAGGGCTGAAAGTTTGATTGTAGTGAATATGAGCACTACTGAGAGAGAGATGACTGAAGTAATTTTATTTTGGAGGACAGCAAATTAATGTGAGAACTAGAGTAGAGGAGGAGAAAAGGCAAAAATAATTTTAAGGTGGAGAAAATATTACCATTTATAAGGCAAAAAGCTGATGTAGATATAATTTATAGGAGGAGAATTGCTCAAGATGTCTTTGGGCAGGTGAAAGTAGACAATCTGATATATAAATAGCATGAGCTTAGTTTTTATCTGTGATAACTCGTGGGACTCCAGAGTGTCCATGTGCGTACTAATAAGTAGATAAATTCCTTTTTATTTTATTTACTTGTACTAATCCTGGGGTTTGAATTAGGATCTTAGTCACTGACTTAATGCGTTTTTGCTCAAGTCTAGCACTCTGCCACTTGGGCCACAGCTTGACTTCTGGCTTTTTGGTGGTTATTTGGAGATTAAAAGTTTTGTTTTGTTTTGTTTTGGTGGGTCATGGGGCTTGAATTCAGCCTAAGTGCTGTCCCTGAGCTCTTCAGCCAAGCCCCACTTCCCATTTTCTTGTGGTTAATTGGTAACTAGGATTACAGGCATGAGCCACCACACTGGGCTTAGAGATAAAATAGTTTTATGGACTTTTCCTGCCTGGGCTGACTTTGAACTGCAATCCTCAGATCTCAGCCTCCTGAGTAGTAGCTCTAGCCTTAGTGCTACATACACAGAAAAAGCTGGAAGTGATACTGTGGCTAAAGTGGTAGAGAGCTAGCCTTGGGGAAAGCCCAAGGACAGTGCTCTGGTCCTGAGTTCAAGCCCCAGGACTGGCAAACAAAAAAATGACCAGAGAATTAATATAGGGGAAGCATTTTCTTTCTCTAATGAAAGGGAATTATTTAAAGTGCCTGTAGGCCAGAAACTGCCTGTTACATGACAGTACATCATACTCTTAATTTATCTTACTAAGAAAGGTCTAATAGAAGTCTTTCTTACTGTACGAATTATTCTTACTGATGCTGTCTTCATCTCATTAGCTATCTGTTCTCCTGAGTATCTTGAGGAAACTCAACCACTGAGTGTTTACTAAATGTCAGTCTTTGGCTCCATTCTGTTTGTACTAAGTTTCAATCCTCACAGCATTAGAAGTAAGTACAGTCATGTACAGTTTAACAATGGAAATTTGGTCTGTAAAATATGTCCTTAGTTGATTTTTGTCATTATTCAAACATAGTACAGTAGCTACTTAAACCTGCATAATATATATTGGTCAATCACTTGATCTTAGCCTTTTAATGTAATTAAGGTATACAGGAAATGTAGTCATGAGGCTGCTGCTTTAACAGTAAACCTTTAAGTAAAGTGGGTGTACTTTCCAGAATATATAGTGAAAGTAAGTAGGCATACAAACTAGTAACATCAGTTTATCATTATATCAGATATGTTCTGTATACTATTATGTATGTAATATTTTTATAAAACTTTTACAGCACTAGGATTGTTTAAACCATCCTGATCATAGCCAAACAGTGTGCTGCATGCACTATGTTCTGATTGTAGAGGAAATTTCAAGTCTCCTGCTATTTGCATTTCCTTTATGCTACATTGAACATTTCTTTGTGTTTTAGCTATTTGTACTTTTAAGAATTGAGTTCATTTGCCCATTTGTTAACTAGATTGTTGATTTTGGAGGGGGAATTTAGTTTTTTTTTTCTTTGCCAGTCCTGGGACTCGAACTCAGGGTCTGAGCAATGTTCTTGGGCTTTCTCAAAGCTAGGGCTCTGCCACTTGAGCCACAGCACCTCTTCCAGCTTTTTCTATGTATGTGGTACTGAGGAATTGAACCCAGGTCTTTGTGCATGCTAGGCAAGCACTCTTAATACTAGGCCAGACTCCTGGCCCCAAACATTTTACTTTTTTTTTTTTTTTGGTCAGTCCTGGGGTTTCAACTTAGAGCCTAATCACTTGTCCTTGGGCATTCTCAAGTCTAGGGCTCTACCACTTGAGCCACACCACTACTTTTTTCTGTGTATGTGATACTGAGGAATTGAATCTTTGTGCATGCTTGGCAAGCATTCTACCACTAGGCCAAAGTTTGGGACCCTGTTTGTTTTTTGTTGTTTTTAGCTTACTGTATATTACTGTGTTAATTCTTGTCTGATATGTAACTGTCAAATATATTTTTTCTTCAATTTTGTAGGCTATGTCTTTAGTGACTGCTGTGCAGAAGCTGAGCTGTTAGGTGTTTTTATTTGGGAAGCTATTGTTTATGCCCTATATGTTTTAGGGTATATATTCAAATTTAGTGAGTTGTTGAGGTAATTTCATCAAGATATGTATTGGGACTAATTTGGTTTTTAATTGTTCTTATAAAATGTGATGTACAACAGGATTACAGTTGGGACTAATTTTTTAGAGGATGTTGAGTGTAAAGTTGAATTTGTTATAAGCATTTAGAATAATTTTATTTTCATATGAAATTCAAACTAAGGTTTTTGTAGTTTATGTTCCTACAGTGAATGTACATTCTTAACAAATTATTATTATTATTATTTAATGCCAGTCCTGGGGATTGAACTCAGGATGCTGTCTTTGAGCTTTTGTGCGCAAGACTAGTGAGCCACATCTCCATTTCTGAGCGGTTAATTGGAGATAAGAATCTCCTAGGACTTTCCTCCTTGGACTGGCTCCCCCCCCCCAGTCCTGGGCTTAAGCTCAGGGCCTGAGGATTGTCCTTGGATTTTTCTCAAGGCCAGAGCTCTACCACTTGAGCCTCAGCACCACTTCTGGCTTTTTCTAAGTACCAAGGAATCAAACCTGGGTCTTCGTGCATGCTAGGCAAGCACTCTACCACTAGGCCAATCTCCAGCCTTAGACTGGCTTTTGAGCCACAATCCTCAGATCTCACCCTCTCTCTTGAGCTGCTGGTGCCTGGCAAGAAAATTACTTTCATTGACAAATTATTAGGTGATTTTCTGAATTATATCATTTCCAGGGAACTATTTTGCTTTTTTTTTTTTTTTTTTTTTAAGCCAGATAGTTGTGTTTTATCACTTCTTAAAGGCTCTTTTTTTTTTTGCCAGTCCTGGGCTTGAGCTCAGGGCCTGAGCACCATCCTTGGGTTTTTCTCAAGGCTAGCACTCTACCACTTGAGGCACAGCACCACTTCTGGCTTTTTCCTATGTACGTGGTTACCGAGGAACCGAACCCAGGTCTCCGTGCATGCTGGGCAAGTACTCTACCACTAGGCCACGTTCCCGGCCCTTCTTAAAGGCTCTTAACAATCTATCACATAGTACCATATGAGTTGTGTCCTTTTGGATTTAAGGTGAATAATAAAACACTTTCTAGGCTATTAGGCTTTTTTGGTTGGAATTTTTAATTATCATTGACCACAAGTATTATCAGTGTTTCTCATGAAATGACAGGTTTATTTCATTTATTTAGAAGACAGTATATTCTCCTGGTTCGAATAAGCATTGTTTGCATGGCAGTCCCTTCAAGTAAAAATGGTGTTGTATGAAAAATAGGGATTGTGCAGCTCACAAGTGTTGTTCCTGAGCCCTCTATACTAATTTGATATGTAGCAAAAATCCTTTGATTATATTTATTTTCTGTTACATAGAATTCTAAACAGTGTCTACAAAAATAGTGAAATGAGTAGTTTTAATTTTATATAACACATTAAGGTGAGGTAGGCCATTTCCTCCTATGAAGATCATTTGGTACTACAGCTTTTAGTTTGTTAAATTGCCATCAGTTTATCCACCATTACTTTTGTATCATCAGTGCAGATGTCAGTACAGTGAAAAAGGGCCCAACTCTTATGTGATAGCAAAAGTTTTGATTGGTTGTTATAATGTGCTGTACTAGTTTATATAGTTGCTTGTCGAACTCTGGGCCTGGGTGTGTCCTTGAACTCTTCAGCTCAGGGCTAGCGCTTGACCACTTGAGCCACCACTTCTGGTTTTCTTGTGGTAAATTGGAGATAAGAGTCTCATGGAATTTTGTGCCCAGGCTGGCTTTGAACCATGATCTTTAGGTCTTGCCTCTTGACTAGCTAGGATTATAGGCAGGAGCCACCAGTGCCCAGTGGTAGCACTGTCTGCTTGAGAGACTGGTCAATATTCCTGAATGTTTGAACTTTAGGTGTTAACCAAGGTATCACAAAAGTATTCACAGTGTTGGTGAAAGTGAGAAGAGAAAGATTCAGTGAATGAAATGTTAGAAAAATACATAAATAAGGTAATTGTTTTTGCTTTGCATACTGATTGGACATAACAGTGTATGTATCTCATGACTGACAAAAGAGCATGAAAATACTGCAAGAAAATGTAGCTTTTTAAGTTTATATTGTTACCTGGTCCAAGTAACCATTACAGTTTTTGACATTGAGAGGTTTAAAATATGGATTCTTTTCTGACCTATACCTATACCTCCCCTGGTTACATTTGTTATGATGGTAGAGTCAGAATTACTTTTATACACACAGGACCTACCAGCTAGTCTTTGAGCGAGAGTTCATTGTAAGTCAGAGGAGTTAAGTAGTTTTATGGAATCATATTGAAGCTCTTGAGCATATTAGTCATGGGTGAAGTGTGCTCTGGAGCAAAGACATTCATACTTAGTCACTGATTAATTTTGTTAACATTAATATCATATATTCCATATTTCTACTTTGTGTTCAGGGATTATAAGGCTACTTAATGTTAAATGATTTTTTTGCTTTATAGGATCCAATGGTCCCAGTTTAAAGGCTACTTTATTTTCAAACTGGAGAAAGTGATGGATGATTTCAGAACTTCCGCTCCTGAACCAAGAGGTCCTCCAAATCCTAATGTTGAATATATTCCCTTTGATGAAATGAAGGAAAGAATACTGAAAATTGTCACTGGATTTAATGGGTATGCACTTTAATATTTTAAATATTGAAAGTTTTCGCAGAACATAAATTTTCTTTTTAAGTTTTGATTTATCTTACTTGATAATTGTAAGAGTTTTACAATTAGTAGCTGATTGTATTGACTGATTTTTAGCTTATAAATACATTCAAAAAAAGCTTAAATTACTTTTTATGAGTATGTGGTACTTAGACTTTAAACGAATGTGACAATAGAAACTATGTAATTTTGATATTTGTTTATCCTATATAATTTGAATCTTTGTATTTGGTTAAAAATTGTATGTCACCATGAAGAGTCACATTTCTTTTGAAATGAAGATGAGTTTATGAAAGTATTACAGTGACTTAAAAAATTTTGAGTTTCCTATCTCCCAATACAATTTTTAGTCCTCTGTAAAACAGTAAAAATACCAGAAAGACATTTACACTAGCCTAAAAGATGATCTTTAGTTTTAGAAATGTACTTCAATTATGTCATTTTAATTTCTGATTTAGGATTTAACATATTTAAATTCTTTATTGAAGGAAAGAAGTGTTTATAAAATTGAATTTTATTTAGTATTAATGAATTGTGTTTGTGCTAATAATAAATTTATATTTAGATTTTATTAGAAAATTTATGTTTTTGGTAATGTAAATAGTCTGATTATCCAGATATTTATTCACTTGGGACTTAATGTAATCTGTTTATGCGTTTGAAGTTTAGGAAATTTGCTCATATTATTTGGCTATGCCTTGGCTTTTGAGTCTGTTACCAAAATACTTTTGGGAGAAGACACCATAACAATACCAGCTCACTGGCTGTAGTTTCCCTCTGGGCCTCTGGAATTGGAAGGTGGCTTATTTTGGCTATAGGTGGGCCTTGTCTAGAAATTATTTATCCATATGCATGTTTCCTTACTAGTTATAGTTGGATCTTCCCTCTTCCCTTTTGAAGAATTAGTTACTTTAAAGTGATGTACAAAGGGGCTATCAGTTCATAAATCAGGTAATGAGTATTTTTCTGTTTGGACAATGTTGCTCCTTCACTCTTTTCCCAGTATTTCCCTCCTGCTCACAAGTTGTATAGTTCATTTCAATATAGTTTCTATTGAGTACCAGTGCTGCATTTGTTTTCCCTTTGTCCCTCCATTTCTGTGTTCCTTTATCCTTCATTCTCCCATAAACAGATAAGTGACCAAACAAGACAAGGAAAACAGAAAAACTCCTCAAAAAGAAAAACAGACAACACTGTTCCCACCAACACAACAGGAAAAACAAAACAAAGCATCCCTTGTTTCTATTTCGTGAAATTCATTAAGAAAAATACTATTATATATGTTCAGAGACCTTTGTGTTCTCCTAAGAATATATTAGTCTTACTGTGGGTGATTGTCTAGAGTCCTGTAAAACTTACCCTGGTGTATCTTCCTCCTATGAGTGAAGTCATGTGCCTTCTGTCTCTCTGAGATTGGCTTAACTTTTAACATGATTTGTTCTAAGTCCATCCAGTTCCCAGCAAATGATATTAATATTCTTTCTAATGACTGTAAAATTCCATTGCATATAATTACCACATTTAAAAAAAAATTTGGTGCACTGTTGTAGGGCATCTGGGCTATTTCCATAATTTGGCTACTGTGAATAGTGTAGCAATGAACTTGGCTATGATATTCTGGATAGATGCCTGAGTGGTATGCCCAAGTGGATATGCTGGAATGGCTAGGGAAGAAATATGTTTAACTTTTAGAAGAACCTGCAGACCACTGTCCCCAGTTTGTACTTGTTTATATTCCCACCAACAGTACAGTTCCTTCCTCTCTTAAAAAAGCACCTATCTAGAAGAAACCATAAGCTGTGTATTAGAAGTGTGCTGTGTAAGGTTGAGGTTCGAACTGAATGTCCCGAAATCATTATATTTGGAGTATGTAGTATTTTAAGTACTGCAAAAACATATAAAAGTACTTCAATGTTATGAGCCATGTTTTACTTTTCAGTAAATTGTCACTACTGAGAAAGTAGGAGTTAAGGTAAAGCAAGTCAAATTATACCACTTTGAATAGTAAGCTAATTTTCTTGTGAATTTATAACAGAAAATATTTTCTTTCAGACTAGATTAGTAGATTATTAAATAAATCTAAATATTTATAATTTCTTAATCTGTAAAACAGGTAGTTATCTACTTCAGAAAGTGATTTGAACAGTCATTAAATGCCAAAGCATACTTAAACGTAATTGCTTTTAAAATGTTTTTCATCTTTGAGCAGTGAGTATTTTGAATTTAAATATTTTCATTCCATTTTTGAGAATGGCTGTTCTAATTTTTAATCAGGCAGAATCTCAGTGTTTCTCCCTCTGTACATCCCACCCCATTTTTTTCTTTTCTTTTTTGAGAAAAGTGGCGGGGAGAGATAGGGAGCGGGAGGGAAACTTACTGTGTAGTCTTAAACTGGCCTGGATTTGTTATCCTGTCTTTGCTTCTGGATGTACAGATAGGCTTACCTATGCCTGGCTAAAATTAAGAATTTTTATTTTAAAACTGAAGATATGGCATGAGTGAGTGAAAACGAAGCCCGAGTTGAAGCCCAAGTACCAGCACCAAAACAAACCAAAAATCATTTTGTGTATGCCGTCTTTGTCTCTATTACACTGATAGTTTAAAACTAATTTCTTCAATTTTATTTTATTTATTTTTGTCGGTTGTGAAGCTTGAACTCTGGACTTTAGTGCTGTTCTGAGCTCTTGAGCTTAAGGCTACCGCCCTACTCCCTGTGCTACAACCCCACTTTCTGTTTAGTGATTAGAGATAAGACGGTCACCTTTATTGCTTGGGCTGCCCTTGAACTGAGATCCTCAGATCTCAGCCTCCTGAGTAGTCAGGATTACAGGCGTGAGCCACCTGCTCAGCTTCAATTTTACTTTTAGTATTAAGTAGTTTTTTGATTTTCAAGTGGTTTGAGGGTGTTGTTTCTGGTATTATACTTCTCCACTCATAAAATTACACAAAGGAAAGGATGTCATGCTACGTATTGGTTGTATTTTATTTCCACTAGAGCTTTAACATCTCTGTAATTGGTACATTTAAAGCTATATCTTTTGCCAGGAATGATGGCACCTACCTGTAAAATGGAAAAGACATGGGTAGGAAGGAATGAAAGAAAGGAGGGAAGTTAGGAAGGTTAGAAGATGTTCTTATTTCACTTCTCTAGAATTGAAGGTAAATGTTTTAGTTGAGAAACACCAACAATAAAAATAGAGCAAATCAGTTAAAGTATAGTTCTTGATACTTTAGGACTTCTGCTTGGGATTATAAAGAATATATGGTCTTTCATAAACCAAGAATATTATAAAAATTCTCTTTTGTGGGATCGGGAGTTTTGCCTAGTGGTAGAGTGCTTGCCTAGCATGCAGGAAGACCTGGGTTTAATTTCCTCCGTACCACATGTATAGAAAAAAAGTGGTGTTGGAACCGGGAGTTTGGCCTAGTGGTTAAAGTGCTTGCATAGCATGCATGAAGATCCGGGTTCGATTCCTCGGTACCACATACATAGAAAAAAGCCGGAAGTGGTGCTGAGGCTCAAGTGGTAGAGCTCTAGCCTTGAGAAAGCCCAAGGACAGTGCTCAGGCCGTGAGCTCAAGCCCAGTACTGGCAAAAAAAAAAAAAAAGAAAAAAAGAAAAAAAGTGGTGTTGTGGCTCAAGTGGTATAGCACTAGCCTTGAAGAAAACCCAAGGACAGTGCTCAGGCCCTGAATTTGGTCAACAGAACTGGCAAAAAGAACAACAACAGGGCCGGGAGTTTGGCCTAGTGGTTAAAGTGCTTGCCTAGCATGCATGAAGACCCGGGTTCGATTCCTCAGTACCATATATAGAAAAAAAGCCAGAAGTGGTGCTGAGGCTCAAGTGGTAGAGCTCTAGCCTTGAGAAAGTTCAAGGACAGTGCTCAGGCCCTGAGCTCAAGCCCAGGACTGGCAAAACAAAAACAAAAAAAACCCAAAAAGAACAACAACATCAAAACACACAAAAAACCAACCCTTTTGTAATGTACAGCATCATGAATATGTAACTTTTAAATTACTTATACTAATCCAGTATATAAAGGGCGTTTGAAGGGTAGATAACATTGCTAGTAGTTAGAGGAAACATTTTATGTTCTCTTGAGTTACTCAAAATGGATAAATAAGGAATGTAAAAAGCAAGTTATTGTAATTTCCTCTTCATTGTCAATGCTGTTTTTATCTAAGATCTTTCTAAAATAGGTAATGAGTTTTACTCTGCTTTTTCTTCATTTTTTCACAGTATAATTTAGAAGAGTCATAAGGATCATTTCTTACTCTTTTCTACCTCCTAAGTCTTCAGCCCATTTATTGATTGGGTTGTTGAGTTTTTGAGGGTTTATTTTGGAGGGGGGTTAATTTTTGAGGTATCAGTATATTTTAGATACGAGGCCCTTGTTTGATGCATAGCGAGTGAAGATTATCTCCTATTTTGTGAGCTTGGAAAAAAATGGTAAGCAAAGTGTAAGCCAGAGCCAAAGAAACAGGCCACATCATTTTCCTCCTTTGTGATAACTAGAATAGGCCTGTAAATCTACAAGTAAACACAGAGTGATTAAAGTAAGTATGTGCATATATGTGTATATATGCACGCGCACTGGGACATGATAAATTACATAGGAATCTAGTCATTCACATGCTGAGGCCAAAGGAAGATAAGCATAAAGAGTGGTAGACAAAGGCTCAATAGCTATGTGCACATGAGCATATAAAAGAATAGTCCATTAAATGAACCTCAAAAAAAGGAAATAGACATTTTTAAGCTATTGTTGCTTTGTTTGTATTTGGGAGGGGATGGAGGACACATAAAAGATAGAACAAGGATGAACAAATACTGCAGTGATACTTACTAGACATTGTAGAAAATGAACTGGATATCTTGTGGTAAGTAGGAGCAGAGGGAAAAAACAGGAGAGTGCAACAGAAGGGGGGACATGGTTGAAAAAGAATTGTACTCATTAATCATGACCTGATTCATGTAACTATAACCCTCTATACAGCAACAACAAAAAAGATAAACAGGGGCCGAGAGTTTGGCCTAGTGGTAGAGTGCTTGCCTAGCATGCACGAAGACCCAAGTTCGATTCCTTGGTACCACATACATAGGAAAAAAAAGCCAGAAGTGGTACTGAGGCTCAAGTGATAGAGCTCTAGCCTTGAGAAAGCCCAAGGACAGTGCTCAGCCCCTGAGCTCAAGCCAGGACTGGCAAAGGGGGGGGGGAAGGGGGGAGGGAGGGAGGGAGGGAAAAGATAAACAGCTACAATCAATGGTCATTAGCTGCTTTTTTTGGACTTAAGATTTTTTTTTTTTTTTTTTTTTTGGTCATGAGGCTTGAACTCCGGACCTAGGCGCTGTCCCTGAGCTCTTCAGCTCAAGACTGTTCTACCACCCGAGCTACAGTGCCACTTTTTTTCTGGTGGTAAATTGGAGATAGGTTTCAGGAACTTTCCTACCCATGCTGGCTTTTGAACCCTGAGCCCCCAATCTCAGCCTCTTGAGTAGCTAGGATTACAGGCATGAGCCACTAGCTCTAGGATAAGAGATTGTTTTTAAAGGCTGAGTTTTATGCTTTTGATTTTATGCTTCTGTAGTTGGTCTTGGGAGAGTTTGTGCCTTCCTAAAGTCTTCTTTCGCTTATTAGAAGAACCAGATTTATTGAACCTTGTAGGTGCTTTTAGGTGCCTTACATATATGTTACATCATATTTAGGCCTCATAGTAAATATGTATGTGCATTGTCAGAGTCTGTTCCCTAAGAACATGAAGGCTTAGGTAGATTCAACCAGGGCAAAGTTTAGCCAGCCTTGGTTTTAAATCTGTCTACTTTATCATTTGTACATGGAAAGAGCAATAGTAAGTTGTATTGAATAATTATTGAATTGTATTGTATTCAGTACAATTGTATTGAATAATATTTGATTATAATAGTTGAATATTGTATTCAACACAGTTGTATTGAATAGTATTTGGTGGTATCTGTTACTGTTGGATCCTTAATGTGTAGGGATTTTTGTTTCAATTTATTAAATTTTATATGTATACATATATATTTAAATTGAAAAGGTAGCTACTATATTCCTTTTACAATATGAAGAGCAAAAGTATTATTATAGAATAAATTGTGGATACATTTAATTTTTTTTTCCCGTTAGTTCTGGGGCCTTGAACTCAGGGCCCGGGTGCTCTGTCTCTTGAGCCTCTCTGTGCTCAATACTAGTGATCTGCCACCTGAGCTGCAGCACCCTTCTGGATTTTTCTGAGTAGTTTATTAGAGATAAGAGTCTTACGGAGTTTCCTGCAGCTGGCTTTTTAACCTCAATCCCCAGATGTTAACTTTCTGACCAGGATTATAGGAGTGAGCCACCAATGCCTGGCTGATAAATTTAAATTTAAATAATCCTGTTTCTTTTTAGTTACTTAGTTTATAACATACTAATGAATGTCCTTTTCTAGCCCCCCACAAATTTAAGAATTCTGGTTTATATTTTTCATTGTGACTGTGGCATGCATGGTTTTTAAGACCTCTCTTGATTTAGCCAGTGGATTTTTATTTTTAAGGAAGACTTAGTATTTTCATGAGGTTAGCTTAAACTTGTGTGTGCTTTGTCTAGTGAAAGAATAATAAATAGAAGGGAGCTTTTCATGTAGTTATACCAAATATATTTATTTTGGATTAGTTTGTCTGGTTTATTCTTACTCTTTTTAATGACCTGGGCCCAGAGTTTAGCTTAGCGGTAGAGTGCTTGCCTAGCACTCACAAAGACCCGGTTTGATTCCTCGGTACCTCATATATAGCAAAAAGCCAGAAATGGTGCTGTGGCTCAAATAGTAGAGCTCTACGCTTGAGAAAGTCCCAGGACAGTGCCCAGGCCCAGGCCCTGAGTTCAAGGCCCAGGACTGGCAAAAAAAAAAGAAAAGAAAAGGAAAAAAAAAGACCTATGTGTAGTTAACTGTTCTAGGTTTCTAATTATTTGCCTTGGCATAATTTATTCTACCTTTACAGCACTATCTTCAGGTATTATTAGTACTTATTATCATTGTAATTACTTACGTATCGATCGCTCCTGCTCTTCAGCAAGCCTGGGTATTTTCTAGTTTATAGCAGAACCTAATACTTAGGGGAATAAAAGATAAGAGCTACATGTAGAGACCTTTCAATACTATTTTGTATGACTACAAATCTCACTATTTTTAGTGGTAGATTTAATTACAGGAAATATTTACTTACAGTTTTAGCCATTTGATATAAGGAAAAAGTGTATGGCATTTTAGTATCACTCATTGGATACTTGGTCAAATGACTTTCAAAGCTTCTGAAAATGTCTTAAGGATGTAAACTCATTTTCTTTTTTTTTTTTTTTTTTTTTGCCAGTCCTGGGCTTGGGCTCAGGGCTTAAGCACTGTCCTTGGACTTTTCTCAAGGCTAGAACTCTACCACTTGAGCCTCAGCACCACTTCCAGCTTTTTGCTATGTATGTGGGGTACCGAGGAATTGAACCCGGGTCTTCGTGCATGCTAGGCAAGCACTCTACCACTAGGCCAAACTCCCGGCCCGTGTAAACTCATTTTATCAGTGACCAATTCAAACATTGTTGTTTAAGCCCATCTCCTTGCATCCCAACAACAGCGTTAGTATCAACACATAGTGTTAAAATTGGCTAGCATCTACATATATTCCTTAAAACAAAGAGCCAAATTTTGCTAAGTGTTAAACAGAAAATTTAAAGGTAGTCAGCTGTAAAAGTTAGTTTTAAGAGAAAATAATTGATTTGGGTATGGGGAAGAATTGTATTTGGGAAAAAAGCCATAACTGGACAATATTTGTCAATTAGTGCTTGAATCCCCCAAAACTTGGTGTTATTCTGTATTCTACCAGTAGTGTATAAGCTGTTTGGACTGTACTGTTATTATATGATGTAAGAAGGATAGTTTGCTTGTGGCTTATGTGTATTTAAGGTTTGGAGATGAGTGAAATAGAAGAGAGGCTAAGGTGCAGGTATGTCCCCTCTAATATTTGAAGGTACAGCATTTCAGATACATATATCAATAAACCATATGTTGACCATAGTAGTTATGTGGTGTCCTCCACTTAGACATTTTTGGTCAAGTATGAGAAAAGAAAGATGAGAAACTGTTGTTATATAGTATGTAAAAATGTTTAGTATTCTTTAATACTAACTATACATTTGTAATTTTATGTTGTCTTTATAACAGTGAATAAAAGAGTTTACTATTTGATAATTATTAATGCTGTTGGTGTGCGTTGTACTTTTTTTTCTGTTTTAAAAGATCCTTTATCTTGACTGTGCTTTCCTATGAGTAGATTTTCAGAAGCAGACAGTATTAACAGCCCAAGAGAATTTCTTACATCAATCATAAGGAATATCACAGAAGTTTTATGAGATTTCTTATGAATATTTATGGTGTCCTTTTACCTTTTAGTGTCCTTTATTTTGTTAAGTGGGAAACCTTTTAAGTTTATAAGCTAATTGAGTAAACAAAGTAGTAGAGCATTTGTTTTATATGAATAATATTTACTTAAAAACATTTTCAGAATTTGTTGTAATCTTAGACTCTTATAGGAACTCAATACGATAGAGTGTAGTTCATTTAATAATTATTTTGTCAAATACGTGCGATACAATGACAAAGGATAGGATTTGAAGTTAGAGACATTGGATTTGTGTCCTGGCATTGTTACTAGCTACTTTACCTTATAGGGGAGATTATTGTGTCAAACTGCCCATAAAAATGTTATGAATGCCAAATTGCCCATAAAAATGTTACGAATCCTAACTACTGATTTAAAGTTTTTCTCATTCTTGTCTTAAGGAGAAATAATTTTGTGTAGCAAACACTGAGTATGAAGATTAATAATTGTATTTTTGTTACATTTGTCATATGCAGTGTATATAACTTTGTTTTTCAACTGTAACTGATGGTTACTAATAGATATGTGTGATGAAACCTGTTTCATATTTATAAAATGAGTTTTGTTTCAGCTTATGTCACTTTTGTGTTTGCTATGATGAAGTAAAAAGTTTGAAAGTAATGATGAAAGTAAAAGTTTGATTATATACTTAGGTTGTATATAAAATTGTAATAATGGAGCAGAATTATTCAAAATACTTTTTCACTGAAATAATATCTATTTAGTAACATTCAGAGTTTTGCTTGAACACTTGGATTTTTATGTTAAGAAGAAAGCTTGAAGTTTCTGTATGTAAATTAACTTGATTGTATAGAACCTCTCTTGTAAACTTAAAATTCAATTATCAATACCTAGAATATTGTATTAAAATTTTTTTCTCTAGTGATTTTTGAAGTCTTCTGTTAATTTTTGATGCCTTTCATTGATTTTTAAAGATAGGAAAGTTTTTGTTAAATAAAGACAGGTGTGCTTATTAATCTTGTGTGTTTTTAAATGACTCATTCATTTTCTGTTGTAGTTTATTAGTATGTGGGTGAATAAAGCTTTTAACTATCTAAGTAATGTTCCCAGTCTTTTGATAATTAATGACCTCAAACTGTAAAATTATATTTTTTTTGCAGTATCCCTTTTACTATTCAGCGACTATGTGAATTGCTAACAGATCCAAGGAGAAACTATACAGGAACAGACAAATTTCTCAGAGGAGTAGAAAAGGTATTTATTTTATTATGGGAATTACAAAACTTCAGCCTTACGTTTCTCAGAAAAGAACATTTATTGGATAAGATCTTTTTCAAGTACTTTTTCTTGAATTAGGTTGCCTTGTTTCTTAAGTCATGTTTCAGCCTGAGGCTAGGTAGATCCGTGATAGGGAAAAAGAGGGCCAGAGTCA
This sequence comes from Megascapheus bottae, assembly GCF_031878675.1. Lineage (NCBI taxonomy): Eukaryota > Metazoa > Chordata > Mammalia > Rodentia > Geomyidae > Megascapheus > Megascapheus bottae. The sequence goes on from NC_143510.1 coordinate 38,398,148, forward strand.
ATCAATTTCATGTTTAAGGAAAGCAGTATTATATCTCTTAAATATTTATAATATGTTGCAAAATATTAAAGGATCTGAGTAGCTCTATAATAGATGAAAAGTTTTGCCAACTTGTTGAATTCTGGAGTTTAGAGACTGCAGAGGAGGTAACTTGGTAGAGGTGTTCACATATTTAAGTGAATATGAAGTTTAGAGATTGTCTTTGGAGTAAAGAATTGGAGCAACTGCGATTAGACAATGAATTACTTAGTCTCAGTTGTTTTGTAAGTCTTAGTCTTGTGTTTTAAGATTTGGATTCAAAAAGTCAGTTATTTTACCTTGGGAATAGGATTCTAAGATAATTACTTGGTGATTTGCAATAGATCTTAGGGCCTTACTGAACCTTCACCACCATATGTTGTCATGTTTTCATGCTCAGTTGAGTATGATTCCTGAAGGGGAGGAAACTGCAATGGTTTATCAGTGTTTATTTTTCAGCTAAAAGTCCATTAGAGACTTGTATAGAGAAGGCAGTATGTCATGGTGACTGCTATACCAGGAACATTACCTAAAAATGAGTGCTTAGGTGCTTCATGGTTCTATGTCTGTGGGCCAGTTAATGATTCTGAGTCTGACTTTTCTCCTCTGGAAGTTGGGATGATAAGGCTGCAAAAGGATTAAATGCTAAACACTTACTTTTAAAAGGATATTGCTACAGAAGGCTGGAGTTATCTCCTTGAAGTGCATGATGCTTCGCAGTAAGCTCTGGATTGGATTTTCTTTCTTTCTTTTGAGTTCATTGTTTTATTCTTTTTTCTTTAAATTTCTTTTTTAAGAGTTCATTGTTCCTACTTTTTAAAAATTTTATTGTCGGGATAATGTATAGAGGGGTTACAGTTACATTGGTCAAGTAGTAGGTGCAAACAAACGTATATACAATATACCAGGTAACAAAGTCAGATACAGTAACAACATGGGATTAACCATAAGGGCTGGGTATTTCTTTATAAGAAAACTCTTTATGCTTAGAGTAAGAGGCGCTTGATCTCTTAATTTGAAAGAGTACATGATGGTTAGGGCTTCAGAATAGGGCATGAAAAAAAAATAGCAAAACCCAAATGGTTTAGTAGTATTTTCTTTCAGTCCTTTGTTATTTACACTGTTTTTCTTCCCTTCAGTCTTTGTTTTAACCTTAAGTTTTCTTTTATTAGCCAAGTTGTAATGATGGAAACTTTACCTACTGGAATGATTTTTGAGAACTTTAAAACCGTTAACAGACTTTTATGTCATAGTGATTTTTCCTTCTTATTAAATCACCAATTTTTGTTATTGCAGAATGTGATGGTTGTTAGCTGTGTTTATCCTTCTTCAGAGTAAGTATGGAAATTTTTTTCTACTTTTGGTATGGCATTTGATTTTTGCAAATTTCACATGTATTGTGATATATTTATGAAATTTAATTTAGTATATTCTTAAAATTTGTTACTTTATTTTACAAGTAATTAAATACAACCTTTAATCATTGTGAGAATGATAACCAATCATTGTGAGAATATTACCAATATTCCCCCTTATTTATTTTATTTTAATGTATAGAGTGGTTACAGTTATATTCTCCAGATAGAAGATACATTAATTCTCACACATTGATAGCCCTTACGTTTTTGTCCCCATTTCCCCCCCCCCCACTGCCCTCATTTTTCCCCTCCTATTTCAAACAAACAAACATCTGTATAATGTACCAGGTAACAAAGTGGGATACTGCAACAATATGAGATTAACCAAAGGGCAACACAAGAGAAGAGAGAAAAATGTAATACATTAAGAATAACAGTCACTCATAATTAAAGCTCTTGTTTCCATGTCCTGGCGGTCCATTACCCGGGCGTTTTTCTGGTAAAGAGATTTGGATTGAAAAAAATAGGTTGTTTTACTGTATTTCTAATATTGTTGGGAGCTGACATACCATCCTGGGTGCTTTTACAACATAACTGATAGTTTTGGAATAGCTACTTGATGGTCTTCTGCTTTGTCATACCAAAGAATTGGTAGTTGTCAAGATTTATGAGGCAGGCTAATGACTCAGTTTAGGACATGTGTTCTTAACCATAGTATTATGGACATTTGGAAGACATAATTGTGGGTGGACTCCCTGGGAATTGCAGATATAGCAGTGCCTTTGGCTTCAGTGGACTAAATGAGCAAAGTGTCCATCCTCCATTCCTGCTTACAAAACCTTCAGAGATTGCCACATGAGGTGGAGAGTCAAGTGTAAAGGACACAGAGAAGAGGTTGCCTTCTTTTGAGAAACATTGGCTTAATGTTAAGCTTTCTCTGCTTTCATATAGTTGATAATAGTGAATTTGTTTTTAGAACTCATGGTTTATTAAGATGCCATGTTAATTCTGAAATATATTTCTTGGCAGAGAAACTATTTAAAAACGTTTATTAAAAAAGCTTATACCTCTGAACTAAATTTTTTTGTTTTGTTTTATTTTTATATCGGTCCCGGGGCTTAAACTCATGGCCTAGTTTCTATCTCTTAAGAGTTTTTGCTCAGGTTTAGCACTCTACTCTGCTACTTCCACTTGCAGGTTTTTGAGGAGTTGATTGTAATTGGAGATAAGAACTCATGGATTTTCTATCTGGGCTGGCTTTGAACTGCGGTCCTCAGATTTCAACTGAGTAGTTAGGATTGCAGGTGGGAGTCATTGACATCCAACTGCATTTTAAATATGTTTTGCTAGTCTGAAAAACATTGTAAAACAGGTGCAATATTAAATAAGATCTTACAAAAGGTCTTTAGACACATAATTCTTACACAATTAAAAAACTAAGCCGTCCATAACTTTTCTTTTAGGAAAAACAGCTCCAATAGTTTAAATCGGATGAATGGTGTTATGTTTCCTGGAAATTCACCAAACTACACTGACCGGTGAGATTATTGATTTTTAAAAAAATATATATTTTAAAAATACATATGTCCAAAGACTTCGCATTTTTCTGATTTTGAATAGCAGGTTTTAAAAGAAAGCTGGACATTTTTATGAAGGACATAGAATATTCTAGATCCTATGTCCGTGCTAGGTCCTTTATCTAGGGTATATTGAATAATAAATAGGTAAGGCATGAATCTGAAAAATCAGAATTTTAGCAAATAGCTACTGTGGCATATGCATAAACATACTTTTGAGGGGGGAGGACTTCTTAGAAAAATGGAAAATAATGCTGATTTTTTTTATAGGTCTAATATAAATGGACCTGGAACGCCCAGGCCACTTAATCGACCAAAGGTTTCTTTGTCAGCTCCTTTGACAACAAATGGTTTACCTGAGAGCACAGACAGCAAAGAGTCAAATCTACAACAAAGTGAAGAGAAAAACCACAGGTTTGTTTGTGTGTGTTTTAGATTAAAACAGCAAGAAGTTTTCGTGGTTTTCGGCATTATTTATAACCAGTGGGTTAAGCTTTGTGAATAGTAAGTGAGAATACATTAATGTATTGTTATCATTTACATTATAGTAGATGTTATAAGTCATCTGGAGATGCTATAAAGTACATGGGAGTGTGTGTATAGGTGCTGTGCAAACACTGTACTCTCGCATGAAGGGGACTCCACTGTCCTCACGTTTTCATGTCCTTGGAGGTTCATGAGACTCATCCCAGGGGGCTGGATGGGTGGGGAGCATCGGGAAGTAGTCATATTTTGAGGGACAGAACCATGCTTTATTGTGGTTGTAGGAGCCATGGCTTGTGTTGGTTACTTTAGAATAGTTGGAGGTGGACATCAAAGATGAGAGAATTGTACAGAAGGGTCATATAAATTGCCAAGTAGACCCTACAGAGGGATACTCTTGAATTGCCTTGAAATTGTTCTCTTTTTTTCTTTGCACAGATGTTGTAATTTAACTTTGACACTAAAATGCACTTAAAAAATTTTACCATAAAAATGAGACTGTAGAAGATAAGAAAAATAATCTTATTAATAATACTTTTGAAAAACAATTACAGTGATTCTCCACCATCTGAATCAGAAGTTTCCTCAGTAAGCTCTATAAAAAATAAACATCCAGATGAAGATGCTGCAGAAGCTGAAGGGCATGAGGTAAAAAGACTAAGGTTTGACAGAGAAGAAGTCAGAGAGACGGCCAGTCAAACAACTGCCGGTGAGATTTGTTCAGTCGAGGTGGAAGAAACAGAAGCATCATCTTCATCTCAGGATAAAGACAAAGAAAGTAGTCATTCCAGGCAGCACTGTTCAGAGGATGAAGAAGAGGATGAAGAAGGGGAAGAAGAAGGTATTTAGAGACCATCTGTAAAAGGGTGGAGTAAGCAGATCCTCAGATTCTTATACTTTTATTTATTTATTTTTTTTTTGGTGAAAGAATTTAATATAATGGAACGCCTTACAGTGATGTTGGGCTTTTCCCTCCTGCGATGTATAGTTGCTGATGAGTTTCAGGGATATGATTTGAACTATAGGATATCAGAATTCATGAAACTTAATTATGAAGGTATTTTGAAAATAAAATTTAACAACAACAACGTTTCCTTATTTTTAGAGTCTTTTATGACATCAAGAGAATCGATTGCAGAAAGAAAAACTCAAGAAAGAGAATCTGATGATGCCTTAACTGTGAATGATGAAACTTCTGAGGAAAACAATCAAATGGAAGAATCTGGTCTATCTCAAGCTGAGAAAGAGTTGCATTGCGAAAGTAGTGAAAGTGCAGGCCCTGAAGGTAGTGGTTCTGACTGCCAGGAGGCAGAAGAATTAGTAGGATCCACTTCCAGTAAAACTGGAGAGATTGCCTCAGAATCATCCATGGAAAATGATGACGAAGCCACAGAAGGCACGGATGAACCAATGGAACAAGACTAACTACTTAGAAACCTTTAGATACAGTATTTTACATACAGTCCTGGTTTTACACTGTATAAAACTTTTATGTAACAAAGTGGACCTTTAGTTTTACAAGAGAAGCAGGTTGTAAAATAAAGTACTTTAAGAATAAATCCTGAAGAGTTGTACCTTTAAGAACTGTGAATATCAGCTCCTTTGGGTCCTGCTTACCACTGTTTTTTTTGGTTTGGGGTGGGGGTGGGGGTCCTGGTCAAATCAGTGGTCTGTGTATAGATTTTTTTTTTTAATTTAGAATTAAAGTTTTTAAACTGGAAGGTAATTATAATTTTGCAAACCTTTTAAAGATGAATATGTTTAGTTTATACACATACAAAGAAGCTTTTTGTCTTGTCTTTTTCTGACAGCTTTAGGAGTTTTCATATTTTGGTCATTGTTTCAGCATTTTAACATGTGAATTATAGGGTTTCATGCTGGTTTCCAGATTTTATTGTTTGACTATGTACAATGGAACTTTAAGTCATATATACATATATATATATATATACATATATATATATTATTCTAAGGGGGGGAAATGTTATATTTTTCTGTTTCTATAAGAGATGAATACAGTGGATACTTTTTCTATTGGTAATGATTGAGTTCACCTCTTTCAGAAGACGTTTTCTTTCTCTTCTGAGTAAATCAAATAAAATCTGGCCCTTGTGAAACCCTGGAAATCTTGTCTGTCAAAATACCAGGTTAGACACATTCCAAGAGACCTGTTCAAACTAAAATTCTTTTGTATACTTCTGAGGTGCCTGAGGGGGAAAATGACTATTTATGAGGACATGTGCTTTATCTTGGAAATTGTGTTCAAACATAGCTTGCTGTTTTATAGGATGAACGCTCATGAAGCTGATATGAGACCATCTCACAGAATTGGACAGGTTCCTTAACTTTTTGCTTGCGTTTCTGAACATTTTTTTCTAAATTATTCTAGAGTATGCAAATGTCAATGGTACGAAACACCACAGTACTGGAAGGATCCACATATTACATTAGTAATGTACCCAAGCTAGGACAACACAGCTTTAGGGGTACACAGAAGCCACCATAATGGGCCATGGCATTTTGATGGGAATTAAATATTTTTGAACATGCTTCTTCGACAGCCAGTGTTAAAATTTTCAGATCAACACAAAGCACAATGATTACTCTAAACTCAATATTTTCAGATTCACATATTTAAAGTCATGCAACCTGCAACTTCCCTGTCAAAATTACTGGCTGCCAAATTTATACCTGTTTCTTCAGCTGTATCTTTTGATATTTAGAATTTTTAAATTTCTGTAAAGTAGATTTTGTAGAATGTAACGTGTTTACTGCCTTTGTGAAGCGGTATATAATTGTATAATTTCTGTGTGTAAACTGAATGCTTGGGCTTTCAATACAGTATTCATATAAAGCAATAAATGTTAATGTTATGAAATATTCGAGTACATTTTTATCAGAAAAATTTCTTTAAGTTTCAGTTACCTGAATATACAGATGAGCTTCAAAGCTGATGCAAACGATCTCTGACATTGTGTCATATTCTCTGGGTGATTGGAAAGTAAGCCACAGTTATGTTTTGACTACTTCCAATTTCTTTGACTAAAGATACCATCATGAGTCGGCTCCGTTACGTTTGTAGAGTAATATACTACTGACTGTGTGGTACTGTCAAGTTCACAGCAGCTACTTGATGTACTTGTGAATATGTCTTAACAGTTGAGATTAAAACAGTGGATTTTGTACCCAAGGGCGGGGGTGGGGGGCAGACATTGTAAATTTAATTTTTTTTTTTGCTACAATAGTAAGATGAAGTAAATTTTAAATGTGACATTCATTTTTTAGTGATTATTTCATTGAGGAATTTTGCCAATGAGAACAGATTTTAAATATTTTAAGTTTAGAAGTCCTGGGATTTTTCTTTAGGGTATTTATGACATTGTCAATAAACCTATTCTCTAAGCTCCTGTGATCTTTTGATAGTTTTTATTTTCATTATAGTGCCATGGACCATTTGTAAACCAATTGATTGACTTCTGTTGGTTATAAGTTGAAGACTTAGCATTGTGACTTCAAGGTCTGTGGTTTTATTTGTAAACTTGCAATTGCTATTTTGCAAGGGCAAATGTATTTCTTTATTAAATAAAGTACAATAATGGTGAATATACCAAAACATCACTTAACTCTATGAGAAATCTTCATTTTAAGCTCTATGATAGTTTTGATATTTGTAGATAGTCATGTTGATCATGGTCAGACTTGCTGTTTATACAGATACATGTAGAAGGCAATGGGTATCTCCTTTAGGATAGGTGGAACGTATGGTCCTACCTAGCAAAGTGAAACTCACTTGACTGACTGCAGATACTGGTGTCCACTGGGAATTAGGTTTCCATGGTGTGCGTAGGTGCACTTGGCAGAGGTTTTGGTCCGTGAAATGGCAGTTCTAGTAGGGAGTCATGAGTGACTGGTTCAGAGGCTGATTTTGGCAAGTTTCTTTGGCACATCAAGGGAAGTCATTAAAATATCAAAATAAGAATAAAAACTTGAATGACTGAATTGTTACTTGTTGTTGAAACTAGACTATTAGGGGAATTTGGAGATACTGAGGAAAAAATTGAGAATATAAACGTGTTTCTACCACCTTCCTTTAAAAAGTGGAAACAATTCTAGACAAATATATATATATATATATATATATATATTTTGGTCAATATTGGGTTTGAACTCAGCCTTCCCACTCTCTTGTATTCCCCCCCACCCCCCGCCACCTCTCAGCAGTGTCTACCACTTGGGCCTTGCCACCTTATTGCTGGTTATTTAGAGCTAAGAGTCTCCTGGATTTGTCTTCCCCAACCTGGCTCTGAACTGCTATCCTCAGATCTCAGCCTCTTGAGTAGCTGGGATTGTAGGTGTAACCTACTATAATGTCCAGCCTCAACCTTTAAGAAAAACATTTTTTTCTATTCTGAAAAGTGTAGTGGAACAGAAATGTGTAAGTGTACTGTTTTCAGTGTTTATTATTAATCCATTTAGTACACATAAACACACCTTGCAGAAATGTGTCCAGAGCACTGGAATTTCCATTTTTAGAGCCATAACAATATGGAAAATGTCCCAGAAGTCCTGGGCCAGAAAGTGTGACCTGTTAAAGCATTGAAATTGAGAGGATTTTATTTTTCTGGTGTAGATAGGCATGTATTTATGCATTTTTCATTTGTAAGCCAGCAACTTTTCAAATAATGTAGATGCAATATACTAGTTTGCCTATAAAGGTACTTGAGTGGAATATAAAGCTGCTACAGTGTTTGATTATGAAAAAATGTAAGTTGAAAATGCAACTTGTAGAACCAAAGGAATTAATGTTGGATAGTCATTCAATTAAATTGTCTTCTGAACAGAAGTTACATAAACATTGGTTTTGATAAAATGATCAGTTCTCAAGATTTGTGCTAATCAAAATGGGTACATGCAAAAACATCTTGTAATTTTATATGGAATTATTAAAATTAGATTTTCTGAGTTATTGGCCTAATAAGGATACTAGTATGTATTGGTTAGAATATATTTATCTCACGTTTTTTAAAAAATTACCATTACACTTCAGAACTTTTATCTCATCTTGGAGCCTAGATTACTTTGCCAAATAAATGTATTATTTTCATAATGCAATAAAATATAAATTAGAAGAATATCTTCATGTGTGTAGTTATTTTATTCACTATAAAGTAATTCATCACCCTTCCTTTCCTCTTCCCACTCCATAATGAGGAGCAGATATTTCCTGATCTCCAGGGAGAGAAGTGATGCATGTTTTTATTATAGTTTCTCTAGTGCTAAATAGAGTGTTCATTTGGAGAGTGCAGCAGAGTGCAGCACACCATTGTGCAGCATTTTGCCAGGAGTTTCAAATGAAAGATTTGGCCTTAGCCCACCACGTGTGTACAGATGCACATTGCTGTTGAAATCTTACTCTGGAAACTACATGGTTAAGCATAATCATGTGAAAAGAAGAGGACTGCTTGCAACCTCTCTGCCCTTTACATTTGATCTTGCATCTTCACAGAATGATTAGCCTGGGTCCGAGTGTGGGCTACTAGAGGAAGACTGTTCTTCCACTGACAGAATTAAGTGACTTGTCCCTGGCTATGTGTGCATGTAAAATGAAGATTGTTCCCTTGTAGTCTTAGCAGTGTGTTAGAGCAACAGATTTTAGTTTGAAATTTAGTTTGGTCTTGGGGTTGATTTGCGAACTTTCAGATGTATCCCAAAGGCAAGGTGATACTTTTCAGTGGTATTGGAGTTTGAGCATTCTGCCTTCTGCTTGGCAGGCAGATGACCTACTACACCCACATCCCCAAAATCTCCCCCTAGTTTGGCCTGGACCAAGATCCTGTCAACTACTGCCTTTCATGTAGCTAGGATGACAGGTGCCTGCTACTGCACCTAGCTTTTTATTGGTTTTTAACCTTTTTCTTCTGGTCTAGGCTGACCTTGAACCCCAATATTCCTAAATCTCAGCCTTCTAAGGAGCACAAGCCTCCTGACTGGCATTGCAACTTTTCAATGCAACCTAATATATGAAAATGGCCTGTCAGTTGCTTATGAGTTAACATTGTACTGTGGAAGTAGCCTACTTGGCAGGGTGGCTGGCCTGTGAACACCCCAGCAAAAGCAATGTCCACGAGTACGAGGATGGCTATTCCTGAGGGCACCTCACCTGCTCATCCTGGTCACATTTGAGACAATGGAACTTGTTAGGTCACTAATGGCATTGAGCAGTCATTGTGCTTGACTGTGCTTGCAGGGCTTATGAGGCTTTTGCTGGAATTTGGTGGTGGTTGGTATTATGTTGTGCGTTATATTGTTCCCTGCATGCTGTTCCGTGCATTTAGGATGCACACTTTGGATGTCTGCACACCCATTGCAGCCTGCTGGTACCAGGAGTTACTTGGTTAGAATCCAGGGGCAGTTGCTCATAAATGATTGAAAATGTAGCAAGCCTTTTAGTCCTTAATGTGAGTGTGTTGTAGCAGTTATGCAGCAAGAGTAATATTTCTACTGTGGGATTTGGGGGGGAAAACACCCAAACCCCTCCCACAGTCTGGCAGTACAGGTGGGGACTGCAAGTGGTCATGTGTCCAGGAGGATTTAGTAAGTTACCACATAGGTCATCTATTTTTAATGTTGAGGACTTGACACAGCCTACCAGATATATTTCAGTATTTGGTGAGTCAGAGTGCATTGTGACTTGCAATCCCTGTGGTCATTTGACATTTTAGTCTATGGAGCACTGTAAAGAGTATTCTCCGCGGGAATTGGAGAAAAATTCCCAATGTATTTTCTAATATATATATATTTCTAATATATATTATATATATATCAGCACAGGAAGAATCTCAAGTATTTGTGAATCCCTGAGTTTAAAAACGTATTTCCTTAAGTAAACTGGACCAACTTCTTTAAAACAGTTTTAATAAGGCTTTCCTACCACGTCCTGCTGGTGGAGGCTGAGATCTGAGGATCACTGAAGTCAAGAGAGAAAACACAACTTATTTCCAATTAACCAGCAAAAAAGCTAGAGGTGGAGGGAGGCGGTGCCTTGTGTCAGTGCATGGGCTTTAAGTAATGAAAGCTAAGAGCTGGAGGCCAGGCTTCTTCATTCCCTGCAAAGCCAGCCTCTGTCTCTTTCTGCCCCGTTGTGCCTCCTGGTTAGACAGCCCCTTGCCTTTCTTGGGTATCTTTATATTTCTCCAGCTGGATCATCACAGCAAAAATTCACACAGTGCAAAATAGTACCTGTCAGACTCTCTACCAGTATCCTTGCTTCCAAATTTCTCTGTTGTACTTCTTCCCTCCTGCCGGCAAGTAGTGCCGGAAAGCAAAGATTTTGAATCTCGGTGCTCTGGGCATCTGTAAGGTGAGCTGGCAGGCTCCCTCGGGGCTAGGGAAGGATGGTAGATGAATGTGAAGTCCAGCCATGGCATTTCTCAGTGATGACCTGTAGCTTTCCAGAGACCTTGGAGAGCTGCAGATACAAGGAGTTCATCTTGTGATTTCATGTTAACACCTGCAGTGTCGCTTCCAGTTTGTTTGCCTGCTTTCTAGTCTTACAGTGTATGCGGGTGAGCTATAGTTTGTTAACCAACAAACCATAGTTGATTTAACATAACTGACTTCATGCTATTTCAGCTTCTAGCCATTAGAGCAGCTAGATAGCTGGGCATTTCTAAGTGGTCTCCTCTCTGCCCTCTTTGTTCTCTTTCTCACAAAACAAGCACACAAACCTAAGTGTGCTGCTAAAGTTTATTGTTTTAATAGTTACTAAGTAATGTGGTTAAATACACACCCTTGTCCTCTGGGAGGTGATGGAGGGAAGGGTGACATCTGGCAGGTAAGCCACAGGCTGTACTGCAAGCTGTGATTGTATAGTTGCTGGGTGCTGGTAACTCATGCCTGTATCTCTAGTTATTCAGGAGGCTTAAGTCTGAGAGTCGCAGTTCACATCTAGCCTGGGCAGAAAAGTTGAGGAGACTCTTACCTCCAGTTAACAAAAATTAAAAACTAGAAGTAGAGATGTGGCTCAAATGATAAAGCAGAAACGTCAAATGAGAGCACGAGGCCTTTGAGTTCAGTCCCCTGTTCCAGCACCAATTAAAAATAAGTGCTGCCAGGCGCGGTGGCTCACACCTGTAATAGTAGCTACCCAGGAGACTGAGATCTGCTCGGTCCTAAAGACCAAGGGACTCTTGTGTCCAGTTAACTCTAGAGAACCAGAAGTGGTACAGTGGCTCCAGGGTAGGGCTGTAGCCTTGAGCGGAAGAGCTCAGGGACAATGCCCAGGCTGCTTCTGAGAGATCTTCCTGTCTTCCAGTCTCTCCTGGCCTGACAGCTTCAGCTATCCTGAGGTTCCCCCCCCCCCCGCCCCAGTCCTGGGGCTTGAACACAGGGCCTGAGCACTCAAGAACAGAGCTCTACCACTTGAGCCACGGCACCACTTTGCGCTTTTCTATATATGTGGTGCTGAGGAAAAGAACCCCGGTCTTTGTGCATGCTAGGCAAGCACTCTACCATAAGGCCAAACTCCGGCCCTATCCTGCAGTCTTTTGCTGTTTCTTCCATACTTTCAGTGGTTTGGCTCGTGATGAATGATTCTGAAATAAAACACAGCTGCAATCTAACTGTGGGTGTGTGTTCTCTTTTGGCTTTGCCAAATTTGGGTTACTTGGTAAGAAAAATGCAGAATCTCATTCAATCACAGTGACAAATACATGCTTCCCTAATATCAGATTTACTCCTTGTTCCTATTTCTGGGACTCAAAGGATGTCTTTGGGAAGAACTGGAGTTTAATCCTCCTCAGGACATGTGGTGGGGATTACCTTTGTCCACTACAATACCCAAACCTCACACTGGTGTGTGAACAGCCATAGGTGCTCAGGCTGGCATTGGCCAGAGGCTGTAGAGAAGATACGGGAATTATGCTGGAGCCAGGCACCTCAGAAAGACATCAGCCTGTGCAGGCAGCAATCTAAAAATTTACTGTTTCATCCTGGGGACACAGGATGGGAAGAAAAAGAGGGTTAGTAAGAATGTATGTGCATGGTGGCCTGTGCTGTGCGCCTGGACCCAGCGGGCAAAAGGATGAGGTCGGGCTGGAAGGTCTTGTTCCAATAGGTGTCTGAAGTGACATATTGGGCGTGACAATTGCCCCCAAAGGGACAAGAAATCACTGCTCCCTAGAAAGTGGTGTCTGGCTGCCTCTGGGAATGTGCTGGGATCTTTTTCTTTGATCTGTTTTTTTTTTTCACACTCAAAAATTTTCAGTTAAGGACTAGATTTGGCTTCTTAATAATTTAACCTAATCTTATTTTCTATTGTACGAAAACCAGTATTCAGAGGCATTTGAAACCAAGTATTTAGAAGTGTGTTATTGGGTATTCATTGGCAGAGGTATAGTCACAGGAGCCACCAAGACCAGCAGGTCCCCATGCGTTCTGCTGAAAGAGCTTGTATGTCGTGGTCTGGGCATGACACATCTAAGCCAGAATTTTTAATTTTCCTTTTGTGCCAGGCAGGTACTCTTATCACTGAGCCACTCCCTCAGCCCCCCCCCCCTTTTTTTGCTCTGGTTATTTTGACATAGTGCATCTCGGTTTCCCCGGGGCCCATGCCTAAAATGAAGCTTCTTCTCGTGAACATTTCTGCCTGAGCCAGCCTCTGCGTTGTCCCTGAGTTCTTCAACTCAGTAGCCAGGATTAGTATGAGCCACTGGTGCCTGGATAAGCCTTATATTCTTGGTTTAGCTCAAGCTAATATCAAATTGGCCGCAGGTCCACTTGTAAGGCTTCTTGCACCCTGCTGGTGGTTTTGTTTATGTTAGTACAGTATCCCTCCTCTTCTTCTTCATCTTCCTCCTCTTCCTTCTGTTCTTCTGTCTCTTCTTTATTTTTCTGAGCCAGAGTCACTGGGTTTGAACTCATAACTCTCCTACCTAAGCTTCCCAAGTGCCCAGATTACAGGTCTGCACTAGTTTGCCTGGCTTAGAATTTCCTTGAGCATTCATTTGTAATGTTATGGAATTTATCCTTATTGTGTAAAACAAGTTACATAGGTTTTTTTTTTCTTCTCCCAGTTTGGTCTTTTTTTTTTTCCACGAGCAAAAGCTTGCTTGTATTAATTTGATTCCTCCCCCTTTTTTTTTTGTCTCGTTCTGAATTGTTTTTCAGAATTTTAAGTTAGTTTCAATTCTTATATTTAATATCTGGTCTCTTTGGAATTCCCTTCCTTCCTTCCTTCTTTCCTTCCTTCCTTCCTACCTTCCTTCCTTCCTTTCTTCCTTTCTTCCTTCCTTCCTTCCTTCCTTCCTTCCTTCCTTCCTTCCTTCCTTCCTTCCTTCCTTCCTTCCTTCCTTCCTTCCTTCCCGAGGGTCTTTCTTATGTAGCCCAGTAGCCCTAACTGCTTTGAAAGTTACTGTGCAGTCTGGTCTAGCCTTGAATTCATGATCCTCTGCCTTGGCCTGGCAAGTGCTGGGATGATGAGCCCTCACCACCACACCCTGTCCTTTTCATGAACATTCGAGTACAAAATCTCTGGAGAGGGTTTCTGGCATCTCATCAGGAATTTTACCAGGAGCCCGATTTCATAACTCATTGCAACATAGATGATTCTCTTACAAATGGATGCACCAAAGTGGCACCTGTCACCACGTGGACTGAACGTGCCATTCATGCAGCCTTACAGCAACTGTCATTTCCTGCTCATCCTCCCCCTGCCCAGAAGTAGGTACTGAAATTGTTTCCCCAGAAGAGAGAAAAAGATGGCACCTCAAGGAGACCAATTCATTTCTCTCATGACACCCCCTAGGTAAATACTTAAACAAGGTTCTCTGACATTAAATAAGGCTCAGTTTCCCCTTTGCTCTACTCTATGTAGGGCGATCACAGCGCCACCTTCATTTACCACCCGCGCCTCTTCCTCTCTTCCAGACTTCTTCCAGACCCAGGAGAGCACCTGGATATTCACAGCACTGGTGAAGATGGAAACTTCTCCTTTGAGTTGTCACTAAGAAACGGCTTGAGTAGGAATTTTCTTGCTCTCGTCAGTTACGGTATTAGCCTTGTGTGGGGGAAGTACTTTGTTAAAGGAAAAATTTCTGGAGGTTGTAATTTGCAAAAGGCTCAGGTTACTTCAGTTTATGCATCCACGCTGATCGTAGATACAATCATATGCATAAGAGACATAATATACAATATACAATGATACATGATATATAATATATTAATATACAATATATAGCATATGTGAACGTTAAAAGTATATAAACAATATACTATATGATATACATATATTCGCATATATAACATAAAATATGTACAAAATAACATGTGAATTAATATATGTTATATAGTATATATAATGCATAACAATACATAATAGAAACATATATCATGTAAAATATAAAATAGATAGATAGATAGATAGATAGATGAATTTAGAATAAAGTGTATTTGGAGAAACCTTGGGACTTTTCCCCCTGAAGCTCCAGCTAACAGGATGCTCTACCGTTCAGGGTTTTGCTTTTCATGTCGTGGGCCTGGGAATGCCTTACTGTGGGTCCGCGAGATGCTGACCTGCAGGGACGTCAAGTTCAGCAGTGTCCAGGGGCTTCGCTCCGCGCCTCTGGTGTCCACCCGCAGCGGGAGTGCGGCCTCGTGGTGCCCTCTTGTGGCCGCCTGTGTGATTGCAAGACTCCGGGGATGGTTCACTTCAAAAACAAATAGAAGGAAAAAAGATTTCAAAGAACAACAAGAAGCCAGAAAGCCCCGGGCCAAGTCGGAGGTGACCCTTGGCGCTAGGCCCGCCATCATCCCCGTGGAGCCCAAGGGACAGCAGCAGGCTGGCCGAGCCTCTTCCAAAGGGAGTCTCTGGGCCTTGCACGCCACCTGGGGACTGGAGGCCTGTAGTCAGGTAGCTTTCTAAGGGCCTAGAATCACAGTCTACTGTGATTCCCCCTCTTCCTCTCCCTCTTCCTTCCTTCCTTCCTTCCTTCCTTCCTTCCTTCCTTCCTTCCTTCCTTCCTTCCTTCCTTCCTTCCTCCCTCCCTCCCTCCCTCCCTACCTTCCTTTCTTCCTTCCCTTCTTCCTTTCTTTTTCTTCTCTTTCTCAACTCATAGTGAATCCATTGAAGACTAGTCTGACTGTTCATAAAGAGCTTCACTTGCTCCTCTCCTGGCTGGAGAATGTTCTGTGGATTTAACCCCCAAGACTCTGAGCTTCATCCAGACTGGAGCTGCTCCAGGCCCAGCAGCTCCTCTCTACAGTCAGGCGTGTGCCCAACCCAGGCCAGCCCAGTGTGGGTTCTGGGGGTGGGGGAGCGGTAGGTGGGAGGCCTGAGCAGGGCCCCAGGGTCTGGGAAACAAATAAAGGAGCACACTGTCAGAGGAGAAACACTTCACTTGTCCCAGCTCATGAGTGGGCTTGGAGGGGAGAGATACAACAAAAGTGACATGAAGGGTTGCTTGCACAAGATCAGGGGGTCTGACGGGCAGGCATACCCTGGTGTGTGGGGTCTCCCCAATTCCTCACTGGCTGAGTGCTATGGGGTCTACATCTGATCTCCATGTCACCTAAATGAGCTTCTTTCCGTTTGGTGATTCAAATCCATGCATTGCTTGAGATTGGTGGTATTTCAGAAACTAGCTTTTGGCCTTCTTTTTGTTGTTCTGTGGTGGGAAGGGATTTTTTTGCTTGAAAAAGTTATACTTACCAACATGAGCCACGAATGCTTGGTTGAATATAATGACCTTTTTTTTTTTTTTGCCAGTCCTGGGCCTTGAACTTAGGGCCTGAGCACTGTCCTCGAACTTTCTCAAAGCTAGAGATCTACCGCTTGAACCACAGCACCACTCCTAGCCTTTTCTATGTATAAGGTACCAAGCAATCGAACCCAGCTCTTGATGCATCCTAGGTAAGCACTCACTACTAGGCCAAACTCCCGGCCCGGGTATAATGACTTTTGAGAATTACTTTGTGCATCTGAAGCATTATGATCTCTCTCTCTTTTTTTTTTCCAGTCCTGAGGTTTGAACTCAGAGCCTGAGCACTGTCCTTGGACTTTCTCAAGGCTATGTAGCTCTACCACTTGAGCCTGAGCACCACTTCCGACTTTAAATTATTTTAAAATAAGCTTGAGCTGAGCACCAGTGGCGCACACCTATAATCATAGCTTTCAAGAAGCTGAGAACTGAAGGTTGAGGTTCAAAACCAGCTTGCGCAGGAAAGTCTGAGAGACTCTTATCTTCAATGAATCACCCCCAAAGCCAAAAGTAGAGCTATTGTTTAACCAGCAGAGAGCACTGGCTTTGAGAAAAAGAAAAAAAAAAAAAAGAGCTCAGGGACAGTGCCCAGGCCCTGAGTTCAAGTTCTAGGACTAGTATGCACACAAACATGTGAAAGCCCCCAAACAGCCCCACCCCCCTAAAAATCAAGTGTGAGTGGAATAAGTGTCATTGATATCTCTCATGAGTGTTAGATGTGCATTGGTTGAGCAGTAAGTTCCATGATTCCCACATCATCCATCCCACACAGCTGCAACCAAGCCGTGTTGTTGTTGTTGTTGTCGTCGTCGTCGTCGTCACAGTCACCATCTCAAGTCATCTGTGGTGGAGGCTTTTCCCAGGCATGGCCTCAGCACCCTGTCCCATGCCACCAGCTCCTCTACCAGCAATGGTGACCTTTGCAGTCCTGCCACCAAGAGGCAGGGTCTGCATCCCCTGTCCTTGCATCTGGCTTGGGCTTCCTTCCTCACTTCCTTCTGAAAAAGACTTCATGTGGCAATCAATCCATTCCTTGCAGTGCACAATTCAATGTGCTTTAGCGCACTGGTGTGTTCACAGTGATTTGATGTTAGAATTAACCTCAGGACACTGTAGAGAGCCAGCTTGGCAGCTTGGCCATCCTTTTGGCTGGGGCACCCATGAGCTAACCCTGGCCCTCTTTCTAAACCCTCTGGGACAAACAAGTTGGTAAGTTAGAGTCAGCTGGGCATCTCATGCTGGCCAGGGAGCCCCAGACAAACCCCAGGCTCCTGCTGAACTAATGCTGGGCAAGTGAACAGCTTTGGGGCAACTTCAGGTACGTTCCACCTGGCTGCAGCCCACCTTTGTCTCGCTTCCTCCTACCTTGGGGTGGGGGCGGGCAGATCCACCTCCCAGGACATGTCTGTGTCTGTAAGTCCCTTATCAAATACACTTGGTGCATTTCTGGAGTTTTCCTCCTCAGTCTCTGGGCACCTCCCAATCTTGGCAGCCAGTGGTCCTCCATCAAAAAATAAGCTTCAAGTCATTCTCGTGTTTGTGACATTTCAGACACTGTCAGGACCCTCACAGGGTCCCTCTCATCCCGAGGCTTAACCAGCCCACTGCAGTGGCTCTTGACAGGAGGGCACCACTTGTACCCATTTTACCCAAGAGCTCTGGACTCGTCATGGAACTCCACAGTGCCCAGGGGTGGTGGTAACAAAGCCAAGGTGTGATGTGGCACTTCTGTCATTGTCACCAGGCAGTCCCCCGACATCTGGCTGGCTTCCCTCAGCAGTGCCTCTGACAGTTGTAGCTTGGCTCATTCTGCCTGTAACAGCAGGACAAAGAGCCCAGTGTCTCCCACAGCCACTTGTGTGCTGGAGGAAAAGTCTGCCGGCTGATGGAGTGAACTCTCCACAAGTTGCTCCACTCTCCAGTCCGCTGGTTTCCTTCTGGGAAACTCACCCTATAAGGAACCTTTGACAAAAGGAAATCCTCTTCAAACAGGGAAAAGCCCCCAAGTGATGAGCAAGTAGACTGGGTGGCTATCCTTACGTTGCCTGTAATTTCAGCTACTTGGGAGACTCAGATCTGAGGACTGAGGTTTGAAGCCAGCCAGGTCAGAAAAGTCTGTGAGACCCTTAACTCCAAAGCAATAGCCAAAAGCTGGAAGTACAGACATGACTCAAAGGCCGGAGCACCAGCCTTGAGCAAAGAAGCCAAGCAAGGGTCTCCAGGCCCTGAGTTCAAACCCTAGTTCAGCACATATTAAAAAAAGATATCAGGCTACCCTCTTGACTGTAATCATCACATTGCCTGCCCATGAATTAACCCTTCCATTCCTGGGCCTTTGTTAAAAGCATTTCTTGGGCACCCATAGTGCTCTGATATAGGGGCTATGAAAAATTCTCTTCCCTGCCTTTGAAGCATTCAAGATCTAGAACCAGAATCCTTCCTCAGTGAGTTGTGAGATGCTCCCTGGGCCATGTTCCAGTGTGCCAGCCCAGCCTGTTCACTCTTTGGGGAGTCAAGATGAGAGAGGCTTTCTCTGAGTGGCATCTGGGTCCTGCCTGACTTGGAAGAGGTGCTGGGGAGCCAACCCAGGGCACGAGGCCCATGTCAACCTCACCCTGTCATCTGTCTCAGGCTTGGTAGCCTTAGCTTTTGCCCACAGCCTCAATTTCCCTTCATTCTGGGCCCTGGTGGATTTGCAGGGCCATCTCATGCATTAGAGTTTACATTAGCTGCCATGAAAAGAGGTTGCTGAAGGAAGGCTGGAAGCCTGAGGCAGCTGAGAGCTTCAGAGCTTGTCTCCTGGGCTTCAGAAAGCCCTTTCTTGCTCAACCCAAACAAACCCCCACTTCCCTGCAGGTAGGTACATGCTGCCTTCAAAGTCCCCTGAAAAAGACTCAAGGTATAGCCTTAATTTGACACAATGCCCTAATTCCTGTTATTTTAAGAGTTTCTTTCTCCACCATAATACCCGCTTCCCACATATACCTTGATTAAGGTCATGTGTGACAAAGAATTAGCCATCATTCAGCTGGAGTGAAAGTTCATCCATTTTTCTCCAAATACCCCATTATTGGAGAGGGTGCTGTGGAGTCTGAGTTCGCAGTTCAGATCACAGCCACCAGAGGGGGCACGAAGCTTTGGAAAACAGACTGATTTTCTCCCACCATACCAAAGACCTGCTGCCTTTCTCCCAGCCAGAGTCTGTATGGCAGGTGGAGCTACTGGAAAAACTTAAGAATTTAGTGATACGTCAGATTCCATGCACATTCAGTCCTGTAAATAATGCAGACCACAGGTCAGTCCTGAGTGGATGTGGTTTGCTGACAATGATGGTGTTGAAAGTCATACTTGGGGGCCGGGAGTTTGGCCTAGTGGTTAAAGTGCTTGCCTAGCATGCATGAAGACCCGGCTTCGATTCCTCGGTACCACATACATAGAAAAAAGCCAGAAGTGGTGCTGAGGCTCAAGTGGTAGAGCTCTAGCCTTGAGAAAGTCCAAGGACAGTGCTCAGGCCCTGAGCTCAAGCCCAGGACTGGCAAAAAAAAAAAAAAAAAAAAAAGAAAAAAAAAGAAAGTCATACTTGGCAAAAGGCAGGCATGGGGGATGGGGGATGGGGGTTGGGGGTGGGCAAGGACTCATGCCTATGATCCTATAATCCTAGATGCTCAGGAAGCTGAGATCTGAAGATGATAGTTCAAAGCCAGACTCCTTTCTCTAATTATCCATCCACAAGCCTAAAGTGGCTAAAATGGTAGGGTGCCAGCCTTGAACAATAAATGCTTAGGCACAGTGTCCAGGCCTTGAGTTCAAGCCCCAGGGCACCCCTCCCCCCACCACATTGTTGTAGTGGGCAGGGGATAGAGTAAATTAAGCTGCCTTCACCAACAAGTAGAAGCAGCCCAAGGCATGGCTAATTGGAGCTAGGTGGTGAAGGGTTGGCCATGGCTGGCCAGGCCTGTGTGAGGATTGCCAGCTGTGGTGAACCCACTTTCTCACCCAACAGCAGGGAATTTGGAAGGAAGGAAGCAAGGCGGCCTGGCTGGTTGCTCTGAGAGACTTCTGTGCCCTGGATGTCACTGTGGCTGTCTCTGGGACTCTGCACCTCCCAGGTGACATTCCTCTTGTTGTCCCTGCCAGTCAAGCCACAGGGCAGGTTGGCTATTTGCAGGAGCAGTGGGGACATGAGCTGGAGCCCAGGTCTGTGTGGCTTTGCCCTTCCTGCCTGCCACACAGCCGCTGCTGGGCTCAGGTCACCTGTTCTTTATGCCTGTTCTGCATGTCGTCGGGTGCAGGCCACAGGTCCTCTCTGCTCCAGGCTGTGTGCTAGAACTCAGGGTTCAGGGGGAATAAGAAAGGCGCCTTTTTTGCCCTAGTGGAGCTTATTCTCTAGGCAGGGATGGTGGCTTGAGACTTTGGTTTTGGTAGTTGTGGGGATGGAGCCCTGAGGGGTACAGGCAGGGGAGGCTCAGGAAGGGGGAGTCCTTTTAATGCAATGTTAGGGAAGGGGGAGAGGCCAGAGGAAAACAGAGTTCCACCAAGGGAAGATGCACGATAGGAATCCTGGGTGGAGGGCACAGCCTGTGCCAAGGTCCTGAGGCAAGGATGGCTGGGCACAGTGTGTCAGATGAGCTGGGCCTAACGGCTCTGTGTCCCTCATGCCACCTCACAGGCTTTCCTGAAAGTTCTACTTGAGAGCCCAGTGTTCCTGCACCTCTGTACTGCTGTCAGATGCCAGTTGGCCTGTGGCTCGATTCCAGCTCGTCTCCCCTTCTGAAGGGGCATTCTGTCTGTCCTGGCTGGCCTCTGGCCCTCTGGGGAAGACCCACTTGAGTGTGTGATGTTGTGATGTGGTCCTCAAAGGGGCATGTATGGATGACTATTCCACAGAAGCAGGCCAGATGGATTTTGTAGCAGCAAACAGCTGGTCCTGGGATTTGAACTCAGAGCCTCATGCTTGTTTTACTACTTAAGCTTTTGCTTTAAATTAGTCTTTCACCCAGTGTTGACCCTGGAGAGTCAGCCTCTTACTTATACCTCCCGAGCAGCTGGTGTTACAGGCATGCACTACCATCCAGCTTGTTTGTTGAGATAAAGGTGCAACAACTTTCTGTCAGGGTTAGCCTCCCACTGCAGTCCCCGCTCTCTGCCACCTGAGCAGCTGTGCTCAGAGCATGAGGTATAGGGCTGGCTGGTCATCTTCTGAATTTCCTTTGATCTGGAACATTGCAAAGGGAATCTCTGTCCCAAGGACTGGACAGCAGAAAGAGCACACCCAGGCCAGACTCCATCCCACATGCTCCATCCCAGCCAGGTCCAGGGAAGCTTTTAAAGGGACAGTTGCTGTTTTTGTGTGGGGGTGGGGGGTGTGAGGCTTGAAAGCTATTGATCCAGGCTGGTGCTCTACCACTTTGAGCCACAGTACCACTTCTGGCATTCTGGTGGTTAATTGGAGGTAAGAGTCTCGCTGATCACAGCACCACTTCTGGCTTTTTTCTATGTATGTGGGACCGAGGAATTGAACCCGGGTCTTCGTGCATGCTAGGCAAGCACTCTACCACTAGGCCAAACTCCTGGCCCTCCAAACCAACTTTTAATAATAAAAATGTGACACACATTTAACTTGTACACAGCAAGTGCCAAGGGCCACTAGGCACCTGAAATTAAAACTAATCCAGGGCAGAAATGAGTGTGGTTTTTGTTCTTACTTGTTCTTGTTAGTGGACCGTGGGGACCATGTGGGGACAGAGCTAGACCTGGGGTGGGTGGGGGCGATTCCATCTATTTCTGGCAAGACCCATGGCTTTTCTGGGGAACCCTCACTGTCCTAGTCTCAGTGGGTCTGATGAGCAGGAGCCACCACTCCAGCCCCTGTGGCATGTGGGCAGTGGCTGCTTCCCCCCACCTCCACTGCAGCTCTGTCCACTGTGTACTCTGTGTTGTAGGGCGTGGCCTGCTCCAGCTCCTCATCTGAATTCTGCTTATACCTGCCAGCCTCCCTGAGCAAGAGGGTGGGACTGCAGGAATGTCCTATCACACCTGGCTTTGCCCACCTGGATAAACTGGGCCACCTCCTGAAGGGGGGTGTGGAGTGCTTCCTCCAGGAAGCACTGATTTCTTCTCCTTTTCTAGTCTCCTTTGTAACCTCCTGCTCAGAGCCACTTACAGTTCCTCTGAAATTATTTTATGTTGTTCTGATTTGGAATCTCTGTGATTTACTCATTTTAAGTTGACATCACAAGGGTTTGCCAGCTAATGAGTAATTGGATTATTTCTATGACTCTAAGTTTGTATGGAGTGTCACTCTGGTACTATACCGGCCTCTGGAGGATGAATGAAGGTGAGAGTGGAGGGCTTCTGATTTTCTTCATCATGGCCAGAGGGCTGTCAGTCCACAACTCCAGTCTCAGTGAGTGGGGTGGGCAGCAAGCAGGGAGGAGAGGGGGCTCAGGCCTCATCCTGGGTTCCAGGAACCCTGCCTTGGCATCTGGCAGAAACTGCTGTGTGGGACCTGTGCCAGGGAGCTGGTGACAATGTGGCAAGAATGGAGCAGACACTGCCCAGCTGGGCACCAGATGGAGTGGAAGCCAGCCGAGTGGAGGCCCCCGAGACCTCTCCCCATAAGGCACCCCAATATCCTTTTCTCCTCTCTCTCTCTCTCCCTCCCTCCCCCTGCCTCTCTCTGTGCCACAGGAGTCCTGTGGGAACAGAAGCTCCTCTGATCCTTGTTTACTGATAGCTGTGCTTCAATCATCAGCTGCATGTGGTGGGGTTTGGGCCCTTTGCAACTGGGAGGGGACAGGCAGGCCCATTCTACCATGGCCTGTCATGGGTGCCCTTGTTTGTAAAGCAGGAATTCGTGGTGAGGCTCACAGGCAATACTGCGCCAGTCCTATTCTGTGTATCACTGAGGATGAATGGAGATGAAGGGCCTATGGTATGCTTTTAGGGACAGTTGAGAGTCCTGAATGGAAAGCTTTCCCAGAGAGGGACCTCTTTCTCTTGACTAGCTTCTCCTTTCACATTCAAACAAGCCAGAGAGGGGCAGCCAACCACCAATATTGATGAAGATTTTTTTTTTTTTTTTTTTTTTGCGTGAGTCATGGGGCTTGAACTCTGGGCCTGGGCACTGTCCCTGAGCTCTTCAGCTCAAGGTTACCACCCTACCCCTTGACCCACAACCCCACTTCCCATTTTCTAGTGATTAAATTGGAGATAAGCGTCTCATGTTCTTTAGTGCCTGGGCTGGCTTTGAACCTTGATCCTCAGGTCTCAGCTCCTGAGTAGCTAGGATTATAGGCATGAGCCGCCGCACCCCGCAGAATTTTTTTTTTTTTTTTTTTTTTTTGCCAGTCCTGGGCTTGAGCTCAGGGCCTGAGCACTGTCCTTGGACTTTCTGAAGGCTAGAGCTCTTCCACTTGAGCCTCAGACCACTTCTGGCTTTTTTCTATGTATGTGGTACCGAGGAATCGAAGCCGGGTCTTCATGCATGCTAGGCAAGCACTTTAACCACTAGGCCAAACTCCTGGCCCCACCGCAGAATTATTTTTATAGTGTTATTTGTGTGTATATGTACCACTCACTCCTAGGACTTGAACTCAGGGCCTGAATACTGCCCCTGAGATTTTTTTTGCTCAAGGCTAGCATTTTACCAGTTGAATTGCAGATCTACTTCTGGCCTTTTAGTAGTTAGCTGGAGATAGGATTTTCATCAACTTTCCTGTCCAAGTTAGTTTTGAACTGTCCCAGCCTCCTGAGTAGTTGGGATTACAGGCGTGAGCCGCCAGCACCTGGCTATGATATATGATTTTTGAAGAGGAAATGGTAAGGTAGAGAAAAATGTCTTTTCTACCTCGGCTTCTAGAACCTGCCAGAAACAACAATGATTTCCTCTTGCTTTGATTCTTTATATAACAACATTACTCAGGAAGCCACATTTAAGCCATTTCAGAATTGCAGACATGCAAAATCTTTATGAGCAGCATTTGACCTGATTTGTTTTACTAATTAACAAATAACCCTCTACTAACTAGTGTGTTTCACTCGACAGCACATTTTTAATCAAGGCATAAATTGTAGCAAACCAAAGGTTTCTAAGAAAACCATGAAATGCCACCTCCACTGGCAAAATGCTGCGTCACTACAGTAACACAGTGGGAACCCCAAATTTTCCAGCTGGGAGGGGAGTTGGGGTTCACACTGAAGTAGCCACTTAGTACCATACTGGCAATGTGACAAATGGCATCAGGAGTTTGCAACCAGAGATGGCCCCAGCTCAAGGTGAGATCCTATTGTCACCTGGGGCTGATGCCATTCCCCCTGGCACAAGGAGCGATTAAAAGGAGCAATCATTTGCAGAGGAAACCATGTCAGGAAGTGTAGCTGCCCAAGAGCCACCAGGGCAGCAAGATGAAGCCTTGAGAGGGGGCTGGGTGGTAGGGGGCGTGGCCTAGGGGTAGAGTGCTTGGCTAGCATGCACAAAGGCCTGGGTCTGATTCTTCGGTACCACATATACAGAAAAAGCCAGAAATGGCACTGTGGCTCAAGTGGCAGAGTGCTAGCCTTGAGCAAAAAATGTCCAAGGACAGTGCCCAAGCCCCGAGTTCAAGCCCCAGGATTGGCAAAAACAAACAAACAAACAACAACAGAAACAGTGGCCTGGGTCATGGCTGTGCCCTGTGACCCCAGTGCTGTGGGAAGGCAGACAGTGTAGGACAAAAATGTAATCCCTTTTCTCTCCAGGCATTTAGGGAGAAAGCGATATCCTGTCTGGATTTCAGGCTGTTTGTACTTTCGGACCTTGGTGTGTTTTGTTTCTAACTTTAAAAAGTTCGTTTTTGGTAGGGACAGGCATGCATTACCACACGGGGCTCATTTGCCAAGATGGGTTCTCCCTAATTTTTCATCCAGGCTAGCTTTGAACCATTATTATTATTATTATTTGTGTGTGTGCGCGTGTGTGTGTGTGTGCGCGCACACACACACACACGCGCACACACACACGCGCACACACATGCTAGTACAAAGACTTGAACTTGTGGACTGGTGCAGTCCCTGCGTCTTTTTTTTTTTTTTTGGTCAAGGCTGGTACTGTACTCCTTGACCCATAGCCACTTATGACATTTTTAGGGTTAATTGGAGGTAAGAGTCTGCCCCCCTGGCTGGCTTTGGACCTCTAGCCATAGATCTCAGCCCCCAGATTAGCTAGGATTATAGATGGGAACCACTGTGTCCAGCTGCTTTGCTATTTGTCCAGTTTTTGTTTTTGTTTTGTGGGTCATGGGACTTGAACTTGGCCTGGTCGCTGTCCCTGAGCTCTTCAGCTCAAGGTGACCACCCTATCCTTGAGCCAAGCCCCATTTCCCGTTTTCTAGAGGTGAACTGGAGATAAGAGTCTCAGGTCCTTTTGTGCCTGGGCTGGCTTTGAACCTTGATCCTTAGATCTCAGCTTCCTGAGTAGCTAGGGTTACAGGCATGAGCCACCGTGCCTGGCTGTCCAGTTTTATTTTTGGTAGTACTAGGGTTTGAACTTTGAGCTTTGTATTCACTAGGCAGGTGCAAATAACTCCCTCCCAATTTTAGCTTTGAGTTACTTGATCCGCATGACATAACCATGTTTCTGAGACCAGAGATCCTGTTAGAAGAGTGGTACGCTGGCCAGACACCAGTGACTCCTGCCTGTAATCCTAGCTACTCAGGAGGCTGAGGTCTTCTGGGAGGTCAGCCAGCCTGGGAAGACTCTTATCTTCAATAAACTATTCAGAAAAATCCAGACTCAAATGGTAGAGCACCAGCCTTGAGAGAAAGAGGCTCAGGGGCATCGCTGAGGCCCTGAGTTTAAGCCCCAAGACTGCCCTTGCCCCCCCCCCCAAAAAAAAAATGAAGGGAAAGACTCTTATCAGGAAGGCCAATCTGAGGGCAGGGTGTGGGCACTGCTGGTGTGGTCAGTGGCCTTGTCTTCCCTCTGAGCCTGGCCTGGGAAGTTCTTAAGAGACTCCATTTCAAACTGGGCCGGCAGCTCCTCTGCCGTCTCTGAGCTGCCTCACGTTGCTTGTCCTCTGCCGTGATGATTCCACTTTCTTTGATTAATGTCCTTGCAGGAGGATTTTCCTTCCTGCTGGATTTTGACAAATTATAGGATAGACTGAGGCCACGAAACCCTTTTCCCTTGTGGCTTCTGTGAGGCTTGAACCTGGGTCTCTAGAGATGAAAAATGGCTACTTTAGCCCATCCCATCAGGGATCTTTCCTGTAATCTAATTCCTGTGTGACTGGGGTGAGCCCACCACCCGGCTATCAATCACAACACCCGTGATTGGGGGGGAGCACGGCTCCCTGTGTGCAGAAAAGACACAGTTGGTTCAGCTGCGGTTGTGTCGATAAACCATGTGATCAATGAAGGAATGGCCACAAAGCAACCCTTTGAAACCTGGAAGGACTGAGGTGTTTACAATGGTGACATGCTCCGTTGGAAATCAAAGGACCGTTTACTTGGCCATTAAAAAAAAATGAGGATTTAGGGATTGATGATGGCTCTTTAGTTGTTTCCCCCCAGTTTGACCCATGATCTTTACCATTGTGACAGTGCAAAGGTCAAGTGTCGTAAATTCTGTCTTCTTCCATGATGGAAAAAATGGAGCCAGGTTGGTGGAAGAGGTAATAATGCCTAAAAATCCAGTATTGCCAAAAAGCTGAATTCAAATCCATGCAGTATGGATCTGGAGGGGAGGGGATTGATCCAAATATTGGTTATTAGACATTTGTTGGTTATTAGACTCTCAGTGTAGTCCTGTTTCCAAAGTTCTTCTTTTCTATCATGACAAAAAATAGAGATGTGGACTCTAAAATGTATTTGAGAAGCTGATTACCACCTGGAATAAGTAAGCATCCCCCTCCCCCTTTTGGGGGCATTACTGGGACTTGTGTACTTATCTACTCATGTATGGCGCTCTACCTATTGAACCTTACTTCCAGACTGGCTTTTGGATAGATAATTGGAGATAGAGTTTTTCATACTTTTTTGCCTGGGCAAGTGTAGAATCATGATCCTCAGATCTCAGCCTTCTGAGTGGCATGGATTACAGGTGTGAGCCACTGGTACCCAGTTGCTCATTTGTTTTGAAACAGGATATCTGTTATTTTTGGCTGACTAGTAGTTTTTCTTCTCTTACTTTTTTTTTTTGGTGTGTGTGTGGGTATTGCTGGGATTTGAACTCAGGGCTTTGAGCTTGTTAAGCAGGTACTTTTCCACTTGAGCCACATCTCCAATCTGTTATTATCCTTTCTTTTTGTAGTATCATCATTATTATCTCCTTCAGGGCCCTACTTTTTCATAGAAGTCAACCTGTTATCTTCTCCTTTTATCTTCTGTCAAGGGATGTGCATAGGAGTCAAGATTAACCAGGCTGAAAATTCCCTAGAAAAGTCATTTTTTATGCCTGTACCCCAATTACAAATGCAAAGAAATGATGGATGATTCTGAATGGATAGGTGGGCTGCCTACATTGGTTGTGTCTTTTTTGAGATTTGGCCTTTGTGTCAGTTGCCTATATCAAGACAATAGTGTGTAACAAATAGCCATGAAAGTGTGTACAGTTGCTGATGTGTCTGGGTGGAGGTGATATTTGGCTCTGCTGATTTTGCCTGGGCTTGCTCAGCCCCTAGCAGATCTGGGATGCCTTGAAATAGACTCAGGGCCACATACTCATCCAGGAAGCTAATCTAGATGTGTTCCCATGGCAGTGACAGAGAGGCTAAAAATCAAATTCCAATTTTCTCCTCTTAAATAAAACTTATTGAGCAATGGCTATACATTCTCATGAATGTCTAAGCAATATAGCAGAACCCTGTGTGTTTCTACCCATTTTCCCCCAGGGATATCACAGCTTGCAAAACTATAGGACACAGCCAAGATACTGAGATGGAGACAATTTACTGATCTTACGTGGATGGTGTTAGTTTATTTGTACTCCTCTCTCTCAGCCTTTCTGCCTCCGTGTGTGTGTGTGTGTGTGTGTGTGTGTGTGTGTGTGTGTGTGTGTGTAATTGCCAATTTTGTAATTTCAAGAATGTAATATAAATGAGATCACTAGTAGATAAGGTTTGGGGATTGGTTTTTTTTCTGCAGTATAATTCTTCGGACATTCACCCAGTTTGGCATATTTGCCCAACTACATGTCTGGGTTACTTACTTTGGTCTATTGATCCATGTGTCTCTTTTTCCATCAATGACATATTGCCTTACTATACCCATATAATATCCTTAATGTCTGATGGAGTAGATCTATAAAGTTGGAGTTAATTGCACTTCCCATGTGTGGTAAAGTTCTTCAGGGAATTCATCTGTTTAGGGCATTTTTTTAAAATTGATATATTTCTTTAATGACTATAGGAGTGTTTAAGTTACCTATTTCAGCTCGGTTCATTTTGATAGTTTACAGGAAATTGGTGTATTCTTTCCCATGCTTCCTTTCTGCGAGTCAAAGTTATTTAAGTATGTTTGTATGATCCTCTGCCTAATCCAGTTTTCTGCTCTGTCATATAACCTGGTGTCTCAGGAAATGTATTTCTCACAGCTTAGAGGCTGGACGCTCAAGATCAGGGTTCCAGTATCTGGCGAAGGCTTCTTGCTCCCAATGAGGAAGTACATTTGTGTGTGCAAGAGAATAGAAACAAGAGAGCATGGCGGGTGAGAGGCACAAGTTCAGCTGTGCACGATACAGTGTTTTTATAACAAAGCCACGATGTGACATTTAACCACACTGTGGTGCCAGGATTCATCCATTCATGAAGATAAAGCCTGTGGATTCATGAAGATAAAACCTTTGGATACTGTCACAGCGGCAATTAAATTACAACCCAAATCTTTCTGGGACCTTCACACAGAGCCTTCTGCCCATGGCATCAGATCCTTGCAGGAATTTCTCTGTTCCATTCCCAGAGGAAGGCACCCTTTCTGTTTCTTTTTATTTTTCTCACATCTGTCAGAAGTTTTGGTTTATTTTTTTTAATAATTAGTTTTTATTTCTATTGAGCTTCTTTTTGACCACTCTCACTTTCAATTTTATCAATTTCTGTGCTAATGATTGCTATAATTTGTTCTTTGTGTTTACTTCAGGGTTTTCTTTCCTTTTTCTTTTCTTTCTTCTTGATGTAGCAATTTAGATTATTGACTTGAGATCTTTCCTGTCCTTCGAATGTAGGCAGTGGATGTTGTAAATTTCCCTTTCAGCATTCCTTTAGCTGTCACACATATTTTAAAATGTTTGCGTTTGATTTTCATTCAGAGTATGCATTTAAAAATTTCCCTGGAGACTTCCTCTTTGACCCTGGTATTGTTTGAAAGTGTGTTATTTAATTTCCGAGTATTTGAAGATTTTCTTTTCCTTTTTTTCTATTATTGATTTCTAGTTATTTCACATTGTTTAGGAACTATAATTTGATTTGATTTAAATTCGTTGGGAGGGCTGAGGATGTATGCATTGGTAGAGTGCTTGTCTAGCATTTGTGAGGACCCGAGTTCAACCCACAGCATTCTGAAAAAAAAGTTGCTAGAGTTTTCTTCATGATACAGGACATGGCTCATTTGGACCTTGTTTTCAGGGTGGTTGAGTTTGTATATTTTACAAATGCCAGTGCCCCATGCTTCATGGTATTGTTTAATTCTCCTATATTTTGTGCCTGTTTTCTGTCTAGAAATGTGGGGGCATTGAAAGTTCCCAGTTATGATTCTAAATGTGGCTCTTTCTCATCTTGGTATTGTCAGTTTGGTTTTATATGTTGTGGGTGGGTTTTCTATTTGGTGGCATTATCACAGAAGGCTTGAGTATTTATGAAGAATCTGCCAGGCTAATTTATGCAGAATGAAAATTTATTTCCTGAAGTTCTAGAGGTTAGAAAGACCAGCACCCAGGTGCTGGTCTGACATCTTGACGAACTGTTTCATCATTACATAAAATTCTCCTTTGTCCTGAAGTCTTGCTTTATTCTGACATCTACTTTATCTGAAGTCAATATAGTCCTTGCTGAATTTCAAAATTATTAACACAGATATGATGTAGTCCTCATATGTTTTATGTTCTTTCTTTCCTTTTTTTTTTTGCCAGTCCTGGGCTTAGGCTTAGGGCCTGAGCACTGTCCTTGGGTTTTCTCAAGGCTAGAACTCTACCATTTGGGCCACAGCACCTCTTCTGGCTTTTTTATATCTAGGCAGTACCAAGGAATCAAACCTGGGTCTTTGTGCATGCTAGGCAAGCACTCTATCACCAGGCCAAACTCCTGGCCCCTTGTTTTCCTTTCTGCTGTGGTTTGTCTGTGATCTGAGTATATCCCCTGAGAGTTTGTGAGTTGAAATTTAGTCTTCATTGTGAGCTATTAAGAAGGTAGAAATTTAATTGGACTCTAATATTTAGAAGTGAATAGGGATTTGGGAAGTGATGAGAATTAGGTAAGAGGATCAAACTGGGTCTCCATGACTACTTGACTGGTGGCCTTTTAGAATCTCTCTCTCTCTCTCTCTCTCTCTCTCTCTCTCTCTCTCTCTCTCTCTCTCTCTCTCTCTCTCTCTCTCTCTCTCTCTCTCTATTGTGCGCGTGTGTACACTGGCTATCTCTTGCAATATGGTACTCTGTGCTTCTTTTGGAACTCTCAACAAGAAAGCTCATATCAGAAACAGATCTTTGACCAAAACTGTGAGCCAAAATAAATCTGTTTTCTTGATAAAGTTATACAGCCTTCATAATTTCATTGTAGGAATGAAAAATGAACTAATATATGCTTTGAAACACTGCCGTTGTGTTTGAAGTGCGTTTGTTTTAGAAAATCTATTGTTGGGCATGTATTTCTAGCTATGTTGGCAAGCCCAATCTTTTTGTTGTATATTTAGATAATTAACATTTATAATATTTAAGAAGGGGCAGTGGGATAAGGGACAGTGATAATGTTGGATTTATTATGGATACATTGTATACCTGGGTGGAAATAACACAATGTACAAGTAATGTGCTAAGAAAAACATTTATAGTAATATATAATATTAAGGTGCAAATAATGCCATTTTATTTTTTCTCTTTATTGCTTGTTTCCTGTATTTCTCATTTCTCGCCTTCCCATGGGATATCTCAACATTTAAGGATTCTTTTACTTGTATTGTTTTCTAGTATATTTGTCTGTATTATTTGTATTACTTTTGGCAGCATTTATATTGCTTTCTTTTAGCAGTTGTCATAGATATTTATCACATAGTTTATCACCTACTATTAATGGTTTACCATATCGAATGGAGCACTGACTCCTAATTTCTTTATTTTTTTTCTTTTGCTGGTCTTGGGACTTGAACTCAGGGACCAAGTGAGTGTTTCCCTGAGTTTTTGTGCTCAAAGCTAGCATTCTACCACGTGAGCCACAATTCTATATCTGTTTTTTTGTGGTTAATTGCAGATAAGAGTCTCATGGGCTTTCTTGCCTACACTGGTACTACCATCCACAGATCTCAGTTTCCTGAGAAGCTAGAATGACAGGTGTCAATCACTGGTTCCCAGCCTTATTTCAGTTTAGGTCTTGTGTCTCCCCTACTTTTTGATGTTCTCCAAACCCAGACTTAAAGCCAAGTACCCAGGACTGCTGTGTTTTCGAGGCCTGGCAGTCATGGAGATCCTGATGTCTGTTTCTGTTTTTACTGTGTGGTGTGGCCAGTGAGCTGATGGCAAACCTCCGACTTTGTGCTAAGATGGCCACTGAAAGTCCCAAACCAGGGCTGCACCGTCTGCTGAGCCAAACTTCCTTGTTTCTTTTAGATCACTGGGCCGCAGACTTTATATAATTCCAATAGAGTCAGAGTTTACTTCAGTTGATTGCCTCAGTACTCACGCCTTAGATTCTGCAGCTCTTCAATCAGTGGCTTAAGAAGAGGCCTGATGGGGAGAAGGCTGCAGCCAGGACAAATGGGTCACCTGGAAGAGGACTCAGTAGAAGGAAATGTCCCCATATTTTTGTGCTAGGTCTCAGAAGCACAGAGAGTGAGCTACTTATATTATTCTTTAGTCTCTATTTTATTTTTTTTGATATTCACTATAGTGAAGACGATATGAGTAGAGTAGCAAGCAAATGCTCACACAAACTTGTTAGGTTCTGACCTAAGAAGGAGATGTCATGCCCATTTCCATTTTGCAGATGAGGAAATTGAAACACATAAGGTTTATGTAGTTTGAACATATAATCTCATAGCTAGTAAGGAGTGGAAGTAGAAAAAGTGTTCTATATTCCCTTTGGTCCATAGAACCCGAACCTAGGGAGGGGAGGCTGTAATAGGCAACTGATTTCTCTAAGAAGAAATGGTTTCTTTCTGCACCACCAGTCCTGTAGTTGGTGATTTTGCCAAATCAGAGGATGGCTGATTTCTGATTTACCTGCCAGGTCTGAATGACAAGTCAGAGCTGCTTATTGATTTCTTGTCTGTCAGTCAGTCAGTCTGTACATCATCTATCTATCTGTCATCTTTTAACCACCCATCGATTTCTCTGTCTCTCTGCCTCTTTCCTCTCTAGAGCACTGCCTATCCTCTATAAGTCACTGTCAGACACCTGTCCCCCCACTCAGATGCATACCCAGTCCTTCCTGTGGGAAGAAGATACCTCCTAACAGCTGTCTTGCCACTTGCTAGGGCTGGGGGAAAATTAATTGAGAATCAAATATTTTCCTACTTCGGAGTGATTTATCTCAATTAAAAGGAGTAATTACTTGTCCTTTGCATCAAGTCAGAGATTTTCGAGGCCTTGGCTGTTGGAATATGTTCATAAATCAAGTCAGAGAAGAATCTTCCTGCCTTGTCTACTGTGTACCAAGGGACTCAGAGGAGTTGGTCTCAAAGGCGGTGGGCAGGGCCCACACTGAAGGTGTCTCTCTTATCCGTGCAAGCCCCTTAGGAGGGCATGGGCTCTACAACCCCAGTGACCATCACTGTGTAAGTCTGGCACAATTGGCTTCTTCCAAGTTAGAACTCCCTGTGGCTTGCTTGCTTTCCCCCTCCCTTCCTCCTTTTCTCCCCCTTTTTCTTTTTTTTCTGCAGGTCCTGAGGCTTGAACTTAGAGCCTTGGGTGCTATTTATTCCTGGGCTTATTTTGCTCAAAGTTAGTGCTCTACCACCTGAGCCACTTCTGTTTTTCTGATAGTTTAGTGAATATAAGAGTCTCACAGACTTTCCTGCCCAGGCTGGATTTCTCATGATAGATATGGAAACAAACAGTTGCCTCAGCAAGGTAAAGTGTACTTGTACAGAAATGTGCAGCCAAATATCTGGCCAGCTAGCAAGCACCCAGAGCAGGCAGGCTGCTTCTGTAAGCATCACCAATGCAGCAGACCCCGCCCCTCCGCTCAGATTGGCTGAGTGAGGTTCACAATCTGAGTAGTCCGACTAGAGTAAGATGTATTTACATAAAGCATCAACTTTGAAATAAGATTAACAATGCTCAAGTAATCTCAAAATATCCCCGCACGGTCTATTTCTTGAACTGACTGAAGTGTGTTTTAAATTCATCTGAAAAGAAACCAGTTTAGGACAAAGCTTACATTTTAAAAGATCCTTCCTTATCCCAAACGTATTCCAGGTCAGAGTAGGAACTTTGCTAGAAAAAGACAGTTTTTCTCTCACTTTGAACTGTGATCCTCAGATCTCAGCCCCCTTGAGCATCTAGAATTTACAGGTATGAGCCGCCGGCATCTGTCTATCACTATGGTTTCTTAGAGGGTGCCTGATGTGGCTTAGAGCTCAGCTAGAGCATGAAGTGGAGTTCCATCTTTCCTCCTGGTCTTTTTAAGCTATGTGTGGATCAGCTATGTGCAAAGCAGTGATACTTCTACTACTTGAATTATTCCCCCTTCTTCTGTCTCTCTCCTTCACATCATTTTTGGGATGATGCCTATAACTACATTTTCAAATCTAGCTCATCGTGATCCAGCCAGTCTCCAGTGAGACACACACAAAAAAAGCTGTGACTTTTCAGTTACAAAGCACTTTGGTGGCAGTTCTGGGAAGCTCTGTTCCGTAAACCCTGGTGACAGCTGGAATTGATTAACTTTCAGGACTGATTCAAATGCAGCCCAAGGCTGGATCTTCTGATCAAAGCAAATAAAGAAGTTAAAATGTAACATATTATTGGGGGCATAGATACTTATCTTTGGCAAGATTGTTTAAAATCAACTCTTAGGAGTGCTACTTCAAGCTGGTGGACTGTGTTGAGTTCAAAGGGTGTTCTTTGATGATGGATGGCCTGCTAGGTAGAAAGGTAGAGGGAAAGCTTGGAGATAGGATACGACTGGAAAGTAAGGGAGATTTTTCTGATTCCAAAGAAAGTGGATTGTGTGTATAGCAGCTTGCATGTATGACCGCACGCTGCCCTTCCTAATGAAGTTGAAGTGAACAGCTTCACCTGCTTTTAGGCTCATGCCCTTTTTTTGGCCGAGCCAAAGGCTTCCCTGGGCACCCTGGACTACCATCTTCCTTCTATTTTTTTGTCTTATTTCTTCTCTCTTCTTTCTTCCTTTCTCCTTCCTTCCTTCCTTCCTTCCTTCCTTCCTTCCTTCCTTCCTTCCTTCCTTCCTTCCTTCTTTCCTTCCTTCTTTCCTGCCTTCCTGCCTTCCTCCTTCCTTTCTTCTTCTTCTTCTTCCTCCTCCTCCTCCTCCTCCTCTTTTTTGTCAGTCCTGGGGCTTGAACTCAGGGCTTGGGCACTGGCCTTGAGCTTTCTCAAGTGTAGCGGCTCTACCATTTGAGCCATAGCACTACTTCCAGATTATTCTGTGTATGTGGTACTGAAGACTCAAACCCAGGGCTTTGTGAATGATAGGAAAGCATCTACTACTAGTCCCCCTTCCTAGCCCCCCCTCCTCTCTCTTCCCTTCTCCTTCCTGTGCTCCTCTCCTCCCCTTCTTCCTGCTATTCCTCCTGCTCCTTTTTTTTAAAAAAATATATTTTCTATTGTAATTAATAGAAGGGTTACATTATATTCACCAGATAGAAGGCACATTACTTCACATTGATACCCTTTCTCATGTCTTGGTCCCCATTTCCCTCCCCCACCCCCACCCCTCATCTTGTTTCCCCCCTTCCCTATCCTATTTCAAATAACCAAACAAGCATATATACAATATATCAGATAACAAGGTGAAATACTGTAACAATATGAGATAACCAAGGGACAGCAAAAGAGATGAGAGATAACATAGTACATTATGGACAACAATCACTCATTATATGGCTTTTGTTTCTATATCCTGGAGGTCCTTTCATTTAGCCTCATCCTATATGGCCTTATATATCTAGGTTTTGTTCTATTGTAAATCTCTGCTAGTAGAGCCCAAGGTTTCTACTGATTATGACAAATGAGGGAAACCATTGAGCCTATGTTCCTTTGAGTCTGGCTTACTTCATTTAATATGATCTTTTCTAAGTCTTTCCATTTCCTTACAAATGGGGCGACATCGTTCTTTCTGATAGCAGCATAGAATTCCATTGTGTACAAATACCACATCCACTGAGGGGCATCTGGGTTGGTTCCATATCTTTGCTATGGTAAATAGTGCTGCAAGGAACATCGTTGTGCTAGTGGGTTTAGAATGTCCATGTTTCTGGATGATTGGGTAAAGTCATGGAGTGGAATTGCTGGGTCATAGGGGCTACTCCTTTTTGTTTGTTTGTTTTTTGCCAGTCCTGGGCTTGAGCTCAGGGCCTGAGCACTGTCCTTGGACTTTCTCAAGGCTAGAGCTCTACCACTTGAGCTTCAGCACCACTTCCGCTTTTTTTCTATGTATGTGGTACCGAGGAATTGAACCCAGGTCTTCGTGCATGCTAGGCAAGCACTTTAACCACTAGGCCAAACTCCCTGCCCAGCTCCTTCTTTTTTTGTGCTGGTCCTGGAGCTTGAATTCAGGGCCTGGGTGCTGTCGCTGAGCTCAAGACTAGTGCTCTACAGCTTGAGCTATAGCTCCACTTCTGGCTTTTTGGGTGCTTAATTGGAAATAAGACTTTCATGGACTTTCCTGCTTGGGCTGGCTTTGAACTACAATTCTTAGCTTTTAGCTTCTTGAGTAGCTTAGTTTTTGCTTAGTTCAAGATTGATGCTCTTGGGGCCGGGAGTTTGGCCTAGTGGTTAAAGTGCTTGCCTAGCATGCATGAAGACCGGGTTCAATTCCTTGGTACCACATACATAGAAAAAAGCCGGAAGTGGTGCTGAGGCTCAAGTGGTAGAGCTCTAGCCTTGAGAAAGTCCAAGGACAGTGCTCAGGCCCTGAGCTCAAGCCCAGGACTGGCAAAAAAAAAAAAAGATTGATGCTCTTTCAATGGAACCACACCTCCCTTTCAGCTTTTTGGTGGTTGCTTGGAGTTAAGAGTTTCATATTTCATAGACTTTCTGCTTTGATCCACGACCCTCAGATCTCAGCTTCCTGTGTTAGGATTACGGTGGGAACCATGCTGGCTTCCTATTTTAATGACTATGGCTACCTTTTGGGTCATTTCTTTCTGGAGGCCTCCTGTAATTGAGATTTAAATAGTAAAATATACATAACTGACTGTGTTACCAAGTCATCATTTATGAATAGAGCTCGATTAATTTGTTTAGTCAGATGTAGAGGGGCAATAAAAAGTGATTGACTAAAAACAATTAAAACAGTAAAAGTAAATTGTTTGTGTCCATTAAAACCTGCTGAGGCCATCAGTTGAAAATTGTGGGCCTCAATGTGAAAATTAAAACTATTGATTTCCCCCCTCCCCTGTTTGTATGTGAATATCAAAGTTCTAATTTTTTTTTTTTTACTAGCTCAAAGCCCCTGAGGTCAAAATAAAGGTAGGCCTTCAATAACCTCTTTTGGTGGAGTTAATAACGATTTAGAAAGATAAATATGATAAGAAA
This sequence comes from Megascapheus bottae, assembly GCF_031878675.1. Lineage (NCBI taxonomy): Eukaryota > Metazoa > Chordata > Mammalia > Rodentia > Geomyidae > Megascapheus > Megascapheus bottae. The sequence continues at coordinate 38,435,238 of NC_143510.1, forward strand.
TAGCTTTGGTGTTTTCAGGGAGAATTATGGGTCTGATAGGTTCTCAAGTCACAAGGCTGCATGCTAATACTTGGTAATTTATTGCATTTTGGGGGTGAAAATGGAAAATCAAATGCAGAATATATGATATTCATAGGGCTGAAGTTTTAGGGCTTTGCTTTAATTTATGTGAGCGAGATAGATATTTTCTTTTATTATTGTCATTTTATTTTTTTTATGTGCTTCACTAAATCTTGTATTCTGTGAACTATTATTTTTTAGTGTTCAATTAAAATACCAACATAAAAGGGATTCTTTTACATGGACTGATCTTGACTCCTAATAAGAAAACTCGGCGAATAAAATCTCTTGGATCAGTGGAGGAGGATTTCAGTTAGGAGACAGGAGAGAATAGAACCCCAAAAGGCTGTCAAAAAGTGGGGTACCCCATTTGACATTCCAAGTCTGTCCCCATGTCTGATGAGGGGGGTTACTATTAGAGTTATGCATACTAACAGATAGTACTTTGAGAAGGCAGCCTGCTACACCTGGTAATTAAGTGGATGATCAATGAACAAGTCAGACTCTCTTTTGATCTTTAAATGTAAGTCAGGGCCGGAAGTTTTAGAAGAAGGATTTAGAAGTTACACATGCAACCCTCTGAGTACAGTGTTTAAAAACTGATTGTAACTATGGCTTAATCTGAATGTGATTCTTACATACTGATTTTTAAGTGAAGAAAAAAGTGATTTTTGAGGGAAGTTCCAATAAATAGCACTTATTTTCTCTGGGGGACTTTTTCTCCCCCTCCCCTCTCCCTTCTCTCCCCCTCCCTTCTCCATCCTCCCCTCCCCCTCCCCCTCTTCTCTCCTCTTCCTATCCTCTCCCTTCCTCCTCCCATTCTACAATACCTCCCTTCCTCTGTTCTCTTCCCATCCTCTCCTGTCTCCCCTCCCTCTTCTTTCTCCTCTGTCTCCTGCCTGTCCCCCCTCCCCACCCCTTTTTCTTTCTTTCTTTCTTTCACTTTGGATGGTAGTAGGATCTCCCCACCCCTCTCATATTTTGCTAGGCACGCACTCTACCATTTAGGCCCTGCCTCCTCCAGCCCCCTTTTGGCTGTGGTTATTTTCTGGGTAGGCTCTCCTATGCAGAGGCCGGTCTGGACTACAGTCCTCCTACTTGTTCACTATGTCACCAGGGATGACAGATGTGAGCCTCTGTGCCTTGCCATTGTGTTTCCTCCATAACTGTAGATCAGACTCGAGCCACTATGTCAAGCCACTAAGGTGGTTGAGATGGACTCTTGTGAACTGGCCTTGAACTATGATTTCTTTCCTTTCCTTTCTTTCTTTCTTTCTTTCTTTCTTTCTTTCTTTCTTTCTTTCTTTCTTTCTTTCTTTCTTTCTTCCTTCCTTTCTTTTTTTTGTGGTCATGAGGCTTGAACTCAGTCTAGGTGCTATCCCTGAGCTCTTCAGCTCACGGCTACCACCCTATCCTTGAGCCAAGCCCCACTTCCCGTTTTCTAGAGGTTAATTGGAGATAAAGAGTCTCAGGTCCTTTTGTGCCTGGGCTGTCTTTGAATCTTGATCTTCAGATCTCAGCCTCCTTAGTAGCTAGGATTACGGGTGTGAGCCACCAAGCCTGGCTTTCTTTTTCCTTCCTTCCTTCCTTCCTTCCTTCCTTCCTTCCTTCCTTCCTTCCTTCCTTCCTTCCTTCCTTCCTGTCTTTCTTCCTTCCTTCCTGTCTTTCTTTCTTTCTTTCTTTCTTTCTTTCTTTCTTTCTTTCTTTCTTTCTCTCTCTCTCTCTCTCTCTCTCTCTCTCTCTCTCTCTCTCTCTCTCTCTCTCTCTCTTTCTTTCTTTCTTTCTTGTCAGTTGTGGGGCTTGAACTCTGGGCTTGGTCACTGTCCCTGAGCTCTTTAGCTCAAGGCTAGTGCTCTACCACTTGTGCCACAGATCCACTTCTGATGTTCTAGTGAAAGTGGAGATAAGTGTCTCATGGGCTTTCATGCCCAGGATGGCTTTGAACCTTGATCCTCAGATCTCAGCCTCCTGACTAGCTAGGGTTACAGGCATGAGCCACTGACGCCCTCTAAGCAGCTAGCATTGCAGTAGATAAGGTTGTCTTCTTGCTGCACCCAGGAAGATGGCCCTCATGTTTCCTGCTTGCTGGCAGTGATGGAACACAAACACCATTTCCTTTGATTTCCTGGTATAAGCATGGAATTGTGTAGTGTTTGTTATGGTGTGGTCAAAACATATGGCTTTGTGGGTCTTCCTGTAGCTGTGGGAGTCAGGCAGCACTGGATTTTCAACACATCCTGCAAAAGGTGACAGTCGCAGTGCCCTTGTCAGTCCCCATCAGTCTCTGGTGACTTTCCACATCATTGCTGTGGTTTGACTGTGCTAAGCTGATCAAGGAAAGCTCGCTGGAAATTTAGCTTTCTGGCTGCTTTCTTCAATGGCACCTTTGAAAGCAGGCTCAGGGGCAGCTCCCACCAATGAACCTGACCTTTCTACGGACGTCCTGTTGGGATAATCTTGTAATGTTGTCTATCTACTAGGAATCTGGTTAAAGTGCAGTTAACTGGCTACTGGGTACCTTGAATGTGTCCCCCATGAATGAGTGTGTGGAAACTTAATTCCTAAACTCATGTGGCAGCACTTGGAGGTGAGATCTCCAGGAAGAATGAGGTCATGAAGTCTTCAGGGCGGGGCCTGCAGTGGTCTTATACAAAGAGGAAGAGAGACCCAACCTGGTGTACTTGCTCTATCTTGCCAGGCCACAATGGTCTCCATAACATTTAATGTAGCAAGAAGGCTCTAGCACCACACACTCCAAATTCATTTCTATTCTTTAAATTTCTTTATTTTGGTGGTACAAGGATATGAATTGAGGAGCTTGTGTTTTCTAGGTAGGTGCTCTGCCATTGAGTCAAACTTCTAGTCTGGTTTGAATATGTTTCCCACATGGATGACAAATGAGCACCACCAATCCCAGCTTTTATTGGTTGATGTGGAGTCACAGAAATTTTGTTTGTTTATTTGTTTGTTTGTTTCTGGGGAGGTAGGGGGATTGGGCGGAGATCTTCTCAATCTCAAGCTAGGTGACCTATCCCATCAGGTTGAACTTCCATTCTTGTAAATTTCATTATAGCAACAATCACAACAAATGCACTAAAATGGCTGGTCTGGGATGGGCCTGAGTTTCTATTTCCCCACCTGTTTTGGCGGGACCCTGACATTGTGGGCATGGAGACTGCAGTTTGAGTAGCCATGGGTACTGGCAGGTTTCCTGACTGGGACACCCTTCCTAGATCAGGTGACCTGCCTGCACAATTGGGTTCTTTGTCTGACTCTGACTTTATTCCTCTATCAGGTAGAGGAGATTGGAGACACTAGAGAGAGGGACATCCAGCCTTGTCCCCACTTTGGATTCTGTAGCTGAGGAGGGAGGACAATGACATCCCAAGTTCAAGGGTCAATTTCACCAGGCAGAGTGGACAGTGTTGAGTTTCAGCCAGCTGGCCCCCCTCCCCAGAGTGTGTCTCAGGAGGGCAGAAGCCTTCTTGGCTTGAGCTTATTTTGTGATTAAGGGAAAGGAGCCTGAGCTCCAATATTGCTTGAAGGCCTGGATTTTTAAATTGATGTCAATGAGAGGCCTATGAATCACGCCACCCACAGTGAGGCTGTCAGTTCTCATTTCCATCGCCTTTCTCAGGGCCTTTATGCAAATGCTGTCACTCTAGTCAGTATTGAGCTTGATGGGAAGGGCAGCCATGTCCCAAGCCAGGAAATGAATCAGTGAACGTGTATGCACATGTGTCTCACTGGGGGACTTCTGCTTAATCTCCTTGGCCTGTGGAGAATTGGTGACCTCAGTTTTCACAGAGGTACACTGGGCACAGACTTGGGAGTGCAATGTGAAGACTGGGTGGGAGAGAGGTGTGTGTTTGTTGTATGGGAAGCCAGTGTGAAGACATTTCCAGAAGTTCTTGGTTGGTGACTCTGGGCCTGGTGAAGATGCATTGATTTTAGTGTTGGGACTCCTTAGGTGGCTGCAAAGGAATGAACTGGGGTCCTTGCCCGTGTTCTTAGGGCCTCCTTCCTGTTTCTTTCTAGTGTGATAATTGGGGATCACATGTAGATCAGATTCTTCATGTCAGCTACTGAAATGCCACAGACTTAATTCTGTGAGATCTTGTTGGACTTGTTCTGTGCCTGGCTTATTCTACTTAACTGATTATTCTGGTCTATTTGTACTGTTGAAAAGGATAGATTTTCATCTATTTTTTCATAGCTGTTTCTAGGCAAGTGTCAAACATGCTACAATAAACATGCACACATGTCTTGTCAGCACCATGATTTATTTTCTTTAAGATACACAACCAGAGCTAGGCACTGGTGGCTCATGCCTATAATACTAGCTACTCAGGAGGCTGAGACCTGAGGATTGCATTTCAAAGCCAGCCTGGGCACAAAAGTCTGTGAGACTCTGATCTTCAATTAACTGCTAGGAAACCAGAAGTGGTGCTGTGGCTGAAGTGGTAGAGCACTAGCCTTGAGCTGAAGAGCTCAGGGACAGTGCCCAGGCACAGAGTTCAAGCCCCACAACAGACAAAAAAAAAAGACACACAACCAGTAGAGGTATTTCTGGATCATATAGTAGTTCTATTTTAAAAGTGTAACAATATCTCATTAGTGCCTGGGGACTGTGCAAAATGTTTAGGTCTATGGGTTGTGCAGAAAGTTTGTGTTGAGTTTTTCATTGTTGGTTGTGGGACTTGAATTCTGAGCCTGGGCATTGTCCCTAAGGTCTTCACCACCCTACCTCTTGAACCACAATGCCACTTCCGGTTTCCTGGTGGTTAATTGAAGATAAGAGTCTCACAGACTTTAGTGTCCAGGCTGGCTTTGAACATCAATCCTCAGATCTCAGCCTCCTGAGTAGCTAGGATTACAGGCATTGAGCCACTGCACCCAGTATAAATAATGTTTTTTCCAGTCCTGGGGCTTGAACTCAGGGCCTGAACACTGTCCTTGGGCTTTCTCAAGGATAGGGCTCTACTACTTGAGCTATAGTGCCACTTATGCCTTTTTCTATTTATGTACTGTTTCTTTGTACCAAGAAATTGAACCTGGGTCTTTGTGAATGCTAAGCAAGATTCTACCACTAGGCCAAACTCCCAGCCTCAAATCTGCGAGACTTATCTTCAATTAACCACCCAAAAGGCAGAAACACAAACCCTGAGTACAAGCTCCAGGACAGGTGTGAAAACAAAAACAAAACTAACCAAATGAAAAAGCTATTCAGGTTCCGTGTCTCATTTTGAAATTGTATTGTTTAAGTTAATTTAATATTATTATTTTTTGATTGGTCATAGGACTTGAACTCTGGGCCTGGGTGTTGTCCCTGAGCTCTATCAGCTCAAGGCTATGGCCTTACCCCTTGAGCAACAGTGCCACTTCCTAATTTTATTTTATTTTTTAATATGGAGTTGTCATATGAGTTCATTACGTATTCTGGGAATGAATCTCTATGGCATGTTTGGATTGTAGACATTTTCCTCCTATTAGGATCAAGGGTTTTAGTGCTCTGACGCTTGACTGATGGAAGATGGGTAGCTCAGAGCTCTCGGTTTGCGTGGTTCCATTCCCCACCCCATGCTGTGGAGTCAGCGTGGGGACTCAGGCTGCCTCAGCCTGGCAGCCTTGCAGGGCCCGAGTTCTTCCTGCATCCACACCTGGGTGCATTATAGGGATGCTGGAGAGCATGCCTGAATTTTAAGGTCAATGCTTCATTCACTTCCCCTTCCTTTGCCTTCTCTGCTTTATTAGATCTAATAAAACAGAGAGGTTAATTTACTATTTAATAATTTCTAAGATCAAAGGAAGTGAAGGAGTCATTTTTGCTCTTCTTAATTAGTCTTTTCTTTCTCAAATTAGTTTTCTGTTGATGCTGTCAGTAGATAAATGGAATGTCGTTTCTTCCTCTCCACAGAGGCCATATTAAAAGTCTTTGGTGGATACAGTGTTTGGCTTATTCCTGAATTTTAACTACAAAAAAAAAAAAAGCTAGCCGGAAGTTAAATAAAGTATGTATTATGATGACATATAGCTGCTTTTATCCTTTTGAGGGTCATCTTTCTTAGCCAGGCTTGTCATGCAGATACTTAGGGATCCAGCTTTGTCACCTTCCACAGGCCATCTCTATTAGGTGGCTGAAGATGGGGTGGGAGAGAGGAGGATACTGGACATGTAATGGAATAATTAAATCTGAATGTTTTCTCATTTTGGTGATCAAATTTTCTTTAGTATTACTGGAGTCTGAACTCAGAGCCTCATGCTCTACTACTTGAGACACACTGGCAGCTCTTTTTATTTTGCTTTCTGTTCTCTTCCTATCCATGCCTCCTATGTAGCTGGGATAACAAATGTGAACCGCCACGCTAACCTTGTCTGTTGCGAATGAGGTCTTGCTAACTTTTTGTCTGGTCTGGCCTTGAACTGTGTCTTCCTCCTACATAGCTAGGATCATAGGCATGAACCACAAAAGCTCAGCTCAGATAGTCTTAGAGTGGTTTTATTTTTAATAAGCAGTACTTTCATTCTGATTTGTTTCCTTTTTGATAATCTTAGAAGTTACAATTAAAGGTGTTCTCATGATCAAGAAAGCACTCACTTCTTTGGAGTAAAACCTCCATGGAGCTCTGCCCAGTATCCTGTTTCTGAGCTGGGACCACAAGGCCGTCAGCAATGCTGGTTTTGATGGGACCCATCCAGTGGTACCATTTTAGCAACTAATATGAGCAGTTGTGTTCTTAGCTGTAATTCTGGGCACTGCTATGTTGGGCTTTGTCATCTAAGCAGCAGCCCAGCATTCAGAATGAGCATGCTTTGCTTTGCTTTTCTGGGACAGGTAGCTATAGTTCAAGGATCTACAGGACCCTTTAATCCTGATAGCTTCTTTGTCATTTAGAAATGGGAAGATCTGGGGCTGTCTTGGAGATAAACAGAGCTCTCGGGTCAAGATGGAGAAGCTGGCATTTGATACCCTTCAGGAATGTCTGTGGTTGGAGGTTCTGTATTTCTGTAGTTAAAATAGCACTGGAGAAAAACCAAGAACCTTCGAGGATATCAACATGCAAATATTTATAGGTAAACAGTCACAGAAGACATCTCAAGGACTTAAAAGGGTGCTTGGCTGGGTTCTCCTCCTAGGAGCTACGGCTGAGTGCCAACCAGGGCTAAACTTTCTGGTTCCAGACACCAACTCTTTGGGGAAAATGCCCCCAAACAACAAATATGTCCAGATTCTGATTTTCCCTTTGATTTTTTTTTAAAGTCTGGTTTTGACTAATGACAAACATATTGGTGTTTTGCTTATGGGGTGCAGGCCTTCACTGCCCTTTCTTGGTGAAGGTAGCCAAAAAATGCAATTAGTCCTTTGAAGTACCCCACTTTTCTTCCCAAACCCCTCCTTTCAGTGTCTCGAAGTACATGGGTGGTCTTCTGGCATGGGAAGACTCCTATTTTCCATTTTCATTTATTTAAATGAAGTTGCATGCTTTGCGTGTGGGAACTGTGCTCAGGAGGAAGTCTACTTATATGTGTGAGTTCCTTTGAAATCTATTAAAGAAGTAGGATGCAGTGGTAGATCAATAAAACTTTGGGTAGACGTAGGATGGAGCAAAAATAATAAAATATTAACTCTCCAAGTCTCTGAAGTAAGCAGCTAGATGTTCACTGTGAAATCCAACTTTTATGTATGTATGGAATTATTTATGGATAGACATTGGGTGGGAGAAAGGGAGGATTTTCACCATGGTGGGCGCTCACTTGGATGAAACCAGACTCTGTGAGTCCCTCAGAGTCCCAGAAGCCCTATGTTCCAGACAGACTAAGAGAACTTGTAGCGAACATAAATCTGTTGTTTTCCATGTCCATTTTCCAGCATGAATGACAAACCAATGACAAATATCATCCCAAATGGGGAGAATCTGAAATCATCTTCTTTAAAATCAGGAACATGACAAGGTGATTGCTGTTGCCACTCTTAGTCTACATGGGACTTGACAGTGTAACCAGGGCAGAAGGCAAGAGAAATAAAAGGATACAAAAAAGAAAAGAGGAAGTCAGTTCTTCTTGTTTGCAGATACTATGATGCTAGGATGGAACACACTAGAGACTCAGTAAAAGACTCTTCAAAATGAATAAATGATTTCAGGAGAGTATCAGGATACCAAATTAGCACACAGAAATCAGAAGAATAAACTCAATCTGAAAGAATCAGGAAGACACTGCCATCACAATGGCTTCAAAAACTACCTAGGGATAAACTTAACTGAGGAGATGAAAAACCTCCACAATAAAATGATAGAACACTAAAGAAGAAGACAATTGAAGATGCCACTAGAAGATAAGTAGGGAGAACTGACATTGTGAAAATGGCCATGCCATTAGAAGTGATGGCACCAATGCAATTCTTATTAAAATGACAGTGATGTTCTTTACAGAGCTAGACATTTTTACAGAAGCTACAAGCTACTCAGGAGGCTGAGATCTGATGATTGCAGCTTGGAACCAGTTTGGGCAGAAAAATCCACAACAGGATTTTTTAAGACATAAAACAGAAATGAGGTCATTCATTGCAGGAAAACTGATAGAACTGGAGATCACAGTGTTCAGTAAAATAAATTGTATTAAGTAAAATTAGTCAGATTTGAAAGGACAAGTATCACATGTTTACTCATGTCAAAGCTAGAATTAAAAATAACAAACAACTCCAAAAAGATGACTTAAAGGTACCAGAGGTATGGTTAGAGAAGGATAAAGGAGTTAAGGCAGGGGAGAGCCAGGAAAATTGGAGCTGGTGCTTGAGAGATCAAATATAATGCATGCATGTGAATCACAGTAAAACCTACAAATATGTACCATTTGTATACATTAATTATCATGATTTTTAAATCGCATGACATGGGACCGGGTGTTTGGCCTAGTGGTAGAGTGCTTGCCTAGCATGCATAAAGGCCCGGGTTCGATTCCTTGGTACCACATACGTAGAAAAAAGCTGGAAGTGGTGCTGAGGCTCAAGTGGTAGAGCTCTAGCCTTGAGAAAGTCCAAGGACAGTGCTCAGGCCCTGAGCTCATGGCCCAGGACTGGCAAAAAAAAAAAAAAAAATCACATGACACAATAGCAAAGACTACTTTCCTGTGCCTTTTCTGTTTGGGGGAGGGGGTTTAGAGAATTTACTATATACCACAATTTTTTTTTTGGTGCCAATCCCAGGACTTGAACTCAGGGCTTGGATGCTGTCCTGAGCCTTTGTGCTCAATATTAGCACCCTACCACTTGAGCCACAAGTCTACTTCTAGTTTTTTGTGATTAATTGGAGAAGAGAAGTGTCTCATGGACTTGACTTGGCTGGCTTTGAATCACAATTCACAGATCTCGTCTCCTGAGTAACTAGAATTATAGATGTGAACTATCAACACCTTAATACTATATTGTTTTTAATTTTAAATAATTCCAATTCTTATTGAGAGAAGTAGAATCTCAATGTCACTTTAATATTTTGTTTGCATTTATGCTTATTCCTGTTTTTTTCCCTAAGATGAGAAAAAAGATGTTATATAAAGAGAGTAAAGGAAAACAAGTGAATTTTACATTAGTAATCACAGACTAGATAGAAATAATTAAAATAATTGCTGCTGGAAGTCAAAGAGATATGGCATGCAAGTCTTCCTTTTATTGTATGTCATCCTTTACCTTGATTTTTAAGAAATTTTGTGTTCTGAATTTTAATAAAAATGAAGGTATTTAGAGAATGGGCATAAAGCCTGACACTGGAAATTAAATAACAGAGAAATCAGTAAATTTGTAAAATGCCAAATTCATAAGGTTTGTTTTCTTCCATTGTGCTTTATGTCATTTCCAGGACTACAAGACACGGTCAGGTTTGTGGACAGGGCCTTTCAAGATAGGCTAGGAACAGTGACTCACATCTACAATCTTGGACACAGGAGGCGAAGATGGGTAGGATCATGGCTTGAGGCCAGCCAGTCTGGGAAAAATGGCATCAAGACCCCATTGCAGCCAACAAATTGGGAGTGGTGGTACCTGCTTATTATCTCACCAATATGGAGGCTTATAATCTGAGGTATAACTAAGCAAAAATCATGAGACCTTATGTGAAAAATGTCTAAAACCAATGGAGGGCTGGGGGCATGGCTGAAGTGGTGGAGCAAGCTCGAGATCTTGAGTTCAAATTCTATTACTGCCAAAAAAAAATATGGCCTAGTATAGGGACAATGATTATAATGTTTCCTGGTTTATTTCTGCAGGTATGGGGCAAATGCAGAACTCTTAAGAATGCCAGTGATTCTTAGGTTCTCTGAAGTTTTCAAGAAATTCATTTTTTCCCCTTTTGTTCCAGTTCAGGGGCTTGAACTCAAGGCCTCTTGCTCCCACTCAACTGTTTTGGTCTTGGCTGGCACTTCTCCCACATGAACCACATCTCTAGTTCTGGCTTTTTGATGGGTAATTGAAAATAAGAATCTTGAAGATTTGGCTGCTTGGATTGGCTTTGGATCTTAGCCCCCTGAGTAGCTATGATTACAGGTGTGAGGTACTGGCTACCTGTCTTATTTAATCCATTTTAAGAGGTATATAGAGAAAGACAAGTCAGTGGGATAGCTCTTTTTATTCTGTTTCATGGGAAATGACCCAGTTATTTTCCATTCTTTTTCCTCAGTAAGTCCAAATATATTTCTTCCTTTGCAATTAACCTTTATTTCAAAACCTATTTCTTTGTTTCTTCTGCTCATCTGTGCTCTAGCAAATGAATTATGTATAACCAGCACTAACTTTTTTTTTTTTTTTTGGTGTGTGTGTGTCTAAGGAGCTTAAAATAGTGAAGACCGAAGTCTCACCAACCTTGTAAATTAGACCACTAAAGCTGTCACAGGAAGTAGAATGTAATTTAATGTTTTTTTTTTCATCCTTTTCTTATCATTAGAGGTTCCGCCCCTCCCCTTTTCTCAAGCTGAGGGTGACATTTAGGGTTCAAATCATCACCACTGTTTTCCTCCTGCTTGGTGTTTAGGCAGAACCCTGGCTGGTGTTTTTCAGCCTGGGCAGTCAGCCTGAAACTGGCTTCAGAGGCTGGGTGGTGACTCTTGTCTCAGCAGTGCCCACAGTGCTAAAAATAAGCCTTCCGGAGCTGCCGGCACGTCTAGACCTGTTAGAGGAGATGTACTTAAAACACGTACACTTGTTGAGTTCTCCAAATATTAGGCACTTTTCGTTTGCGTTGGAGAGTGTGAGCTTCGGTAGGGAAACCTTTCCACCAGCCCAGGAACATGCCCTGAGCCCTCTTACCATTCCCCACCATCTTTCTGATCTGTCGGTTTTGCTGCTTCCTGCTCCATGTCAGTCTGAAGCTTCTCTCCTTGGCTGTCTGCTCTGTTCCTGAGACCATCTATCATTGTTTTGGAAGGAATGATGATGGCTTTACTTAAGTCTTCTTCTTTTTTAATCAAACACATTCTTTTCCTCTCATCTTCTGCAGCTCAGGCTGGCCAGGACAGCACATGCTCCATGTTTCTTCTTTCCCCTTTCTTCTGTCCCCTTCATCCTCTGCAGGTCCAATGCTGCCCCCTTGCCTAGAATTACTGACCTGGAATGATGTCACAGCTTCTCTGGGCATGACTATTCTGACACTTTGGACTTTCTTCTGGAAGCTTCTATGTCCCTTTACTCTGCGATGTTGGGTCCTCTTGAGTCATCTTTCTGCATTCCTGTTTCCTTCCTTTTTGGTGAAGGGAATGGAACTCTGGCTGCCAGTGTGCTAGACAAGCGCTCTATCTCTGAGCCATGCTCCTGGCCCTTCACACCTTCCCTAATTGAATGGATTTTTATTCTTCCCTGTCATAGAATCTGTCCCTTTTGATAACAGCTCCTCTCCAATGACCCTCTTCTTTCTTCTTCCTCCCCCACTTTTCCCCTGGTCTCATTTTTTGTTGTTGTTCAGCCTGTTCCTGGATCCGGATAGAAATAATGCTTTCCTCTCCTCCACAGCCACTAGCTTTCCTCAAAGTCCTTCGAAGTGCTAATTTCCTCCTGGACCAATGACTCTGCAACTGCCATGGCAAAACACCGCAGACTTGGCCATGATGAGAGAATTGTTCCTGGCCTTTGTCCTCAGTTACACATGACTGGGAACCTCCTGGAAGGCTTTCTGTGCTTCTGATTGCAGTGGATTTTTTTAGATCCAATAGAATGATTGACAGCCATGAGATATCTCCGGAACCTGGAGCTGATCTGCTCAGTGGTTTAAGCTGCACTGTGTGTCTGGAGGTCAGTTTTCGTACTCTGGATTCTGGCTAGAGGTGGAGAATGCATTTGCATCTTGAGTTTGGAGGGATTTAGATACTGTCTGCTAACTTGGCCTACAGTAGCAAACAAGGAATACTATTTTGCTAGAATCACATGCCCGTAGCAACTATGTGTAGAATCAGATTCGGAGCTTGGTGACACCATTAGCGCCAGTCCAGAGCAATTTGCACCTGTGGGTGCAGAAAGAATTTCTTGCTGAGCTCAAAGGGACTGTTGCTTCCTCTTAGCATCACCTGCTTCCTTAGGAACTCACGGGTCCAGGGACAGGCATGCTAGCCTTCAGGAGAAAAACTTGATGGCAAGAATCCCTCTAAATCCTACATCAATTGTATGCCTTATTGAGAAGGCTTATGGGAAAACCTATGTAACACCTGTACAGTAGCTCCTTCTTCATGACACGCCTTCTTTTTGGGGTTGTTGTTTCTTATAGCTTGTGTGTATGCTGAATTTTTCAACCAGGTGACTGCCAAGAGTTTAAGAGTTTTAGAGACTTGTTTGACTCTCAGAAGCTGTTTGAATCTCCATACTCCATACCACACGGCTCTTTTAATTATAGCATCGATTGAGCAAGTCTGTGAGCCACCACGATGCCTTTTAATGATGGCTAGTTCCCATATTTAAGATCAAAGTATGTATTTCATTTGTGTGTGTGTGTGTGTGTGTGTGTGTGTGTGTGTGTGTGTGTGTTGTATGTACTGGGGCTTAAAACTTAGTGCCTGGGTGCAGTTCCAGGTTAGAATATTGTGTTAATTTTTTAAAAAGCACACTTTCAGGTAGATGCCCCTATGATTTTCATTTCCCTGAGATGAACACGTAGAGGCTTTGCACAGCTCAGGGAGTCTGCTTAGGGACATGGGATTTGTTCTCAGGGCTGAAGGGACAGTGACAAAAATACTATAATTCATCAATTCCCAAGAGGCCCTTTCTTCATATTCTAATAATGTTACAGTCATGTTTTCCAACGGATGAGCATGTTTAGTAGCTGTGGCAATTACTTAGAAAAATCAATGTATCCCCTAACCCTTTTGTGTTAGGATTGGAAAATGCTTTGTGTTTTCAGCATTTATAATTTAGTCTTGTTTGTTGTCATTCTCTTTCAAACATGACTTATCCCCCCCCCCGCTTTTTTTTTCCTGAAAATGCTTGTGTTAGGATCTCTGTTTTTGCAAAATGGATCTAAGCAATGATGAGTTTAGCTTGCATGTTACTTCTGTATGGAGAGGCAGACTAGACTTGCTGTCTAGTGCCTGTCTGTGCCTGGGGGCACAGCCTAGCTGGGTGACTTAGAGCCCAGGTCCCTAATCTGTGGATGATAAGAAGCTGGGGGTGGGTATTTAACTGTTTTTCCTATGAGAAGACTGAATAACACAGAGGATGCCGGTAAGACTCGTAGTACATATTCTGACATGCACCCAGCAAACGGTCTACACGGCTCCCTGCAAGTGCTAGACCCTGTCTGCTTTTAGCTCTCTGGCTAGCACCTTTCAGGTGAGGTTGACTAAGGTGTATGACTGTCCTGCAACAGTGGCTGGAGGCAACCAATTAGGGCCTGAGACGCTGGTGCCACTCCAGGTCTCCCTGGATTCTCATACCTTGTGGTACTCTGGGAGGTCCCCAAAACATTTTAGCCAGAATATGAATGTTGTCTGCCAGGAATTCTTCTTGAACATTTCTTATACCGTTTTGTGAGCCATTCATTTAATGAATAAGAGTCTGCATGGGACATTCATTATGCTAATTAGCCCAGCCTTGAGGGTTAATGGAAATGGAGACAAGGCCTGTGCTCCCTAGGGACTGTGTGTGACCCATTTCATAGGACATTGCTAGTCCTAAGTATGGATTGTTTTTAGAGTCATGGACTGGTTTTCGAGTTAAAGTTTGGATTTACTAGCACATTCCATCATTGCCATGCTGTGTATGTGGAACATTTCAGAGTAAGCAGAGGACTGGCTAGCAGTTCAATGTCCCATGTGCTATTTTACCTCACTTGCTTACAACAATACCCATAGCACTGTGAGTGCTTTATAAATAACTGGCATTATTATTACTAAGTGGTCTGATAAAAGCCATAGCCTACATGGGCTTCCATAGAATGTACTGAAAGAAGACTTGGTGAAGTGTATATTATTTTAGGACAGGGTATTTGCAAATTCTTTCATCTGCTATGATATGCAAGGGTCTTCCTTGACCATTTGTGGACATGTGTAATGGCTACAAATTGAAGTAGTCCAAGGGGAATGTTCGCAGCTGAGGGGGGACCAAAGAATACCTTTTTGTCCTAACTCATATACAAGTATTCTTTGTATGGTCTTTGGTGAGAGTTGCTCATCTCAGTTTCTTGTTGGTGGTGATTTTGCTATTTAAATGTTCCCCATGTTGTTGTATCACCCTACAGGGCTACTTTGTACGGGAGCACTGCCATGTGTACCCCAGAGAAAGTCCACACACGAGGCACAAGCTGTAGCACTGTGGGCTGAGTTCGTGTTGATGGATCACAGTTCATAACGTGTCTCCATAAAGGATGCATACACACATGGTGCATCGGTCAGTTCATAAGGAGGTTCTGGCTAGAAATTTTCAGGAACCTAACTCTTGTTTTTCCCCTAGGAACCATGGCTCACAGTCAGTGTTTGCAGAAAATTTATAAAGCCTGACGACCATGAATGATAATGGATGAGATCCTATTTCTTAAGGCCCCCATTTCAATAACGGTTCATTTGCAATAATCCAGGGACCCTCTGGCCAGGATTAGTTGCATAATTGGTAGGGCTCCGTGCAAAATAAAAATGCAGTTTCAGTTATTCCATGTAAGTTTTAAGATGAGCTTTAAACTAAGCAGTGGGAGCCTCTGAGATCAAAGGCAGCCTACAAAGACAGCCAAGGTTTGGGGAGACTGAGATGAGGCTCTGTGGCCATTGTATGGGGGGGCAGTGGTGTAGTTGAACGTAAAGGGAGATCCTTGTGGGTCTAGGCTCTGTCTGGGATGCCAGGCTCCTATTCCTCGGGTTCCTATGATCTTTTCCTAAAGCACAAACACCATGGAGTATAGCCAGCTCCTGCTGACAAGTGGAAGCCAGCTCAGACGCCTCCCTCGTTGCTGAAGCTCTCTTTGGAGAGCTTGACCACTAGAACTCTATTCCTCTCAGTCCTTCCTGATGGTTCTCTCCAACTTTGATTTCTTGGGGAGAAAAGGTTGAGACTTTGGGTATTCCTGAAGTTCCCACAACTTGACACCAATTTTGCTTTCTATTCCACAAGGGTACAGAAGTTTTACTAGCTTAAGAACCAGCTGAGCTGTCCTTTGAAAGCCTGGCTGTGTGTCACATGTGTGTTGGCGAAGAGCCTCTCCATGGGGCAGTGGCACTTTGCTCTCAGGGGGTTTTCTGTGCCCCCTTTTTGGAATAGCATTAAGAAGCTGAGCGTGAGCACCATAGGAATTTGTCCTTACTTTGTTGGGCCTGGGTCTTAGTCTGCTCTGGATGCTGTCACACCGTTATCAGAGTCTGGGAAGCTTAGAAATGACAAAAATCCCTTTCCTGGAAGTCTGAGGTCTGGGGATCAATGTGTTTTGGTTCTGATGAGGGCTTCTTCAGGGCTGCGACTCTCCAACTTATTCTTGTATCTTCAAAGAGGAGAGGGGACGAGGGGCCTCTTTCAGGGCTCTGTGATTTGGGCACCAATTGCACTCTTACAATCGGAATCACCTCCTCCAGCCCCACATTCTAACACCATGTCCTTGGAGGTAAGAATTTCTGCAGAGAAATTCTGGGAGAACACAAACATCTGTATGTGTATTCATTTTATAGAAGGCTGTAAAGAACTTTTATTTTTTATTTTTTGTAAAAACTCAAACTAGTTGCTAACATCCACACATTTATACCAGGAAATTTCATAAAGAAATTCCATTTTAGCTTCTCCCAGGGGAAGAGGGGGAGTCTGTGCTTCTGATAGTGGTAGGCTCACATTTCCCATGTCTGCTGTTGCCTGCAGCTAGGTAGCAGCTCTCTACTCCATGACAGAAGCACAAGTTGTCCCCTGTCATCCTCCCCAGTACCCACATTTCCCTCTTACCTGCCTGCCCATAGGCTTATTATATCTGTGGCTGAGGGTGCCTGCTCTCAGCCCACCGCTGCCCAGGTGGTACTGGTTGTTAAATATTTTGACTATCTCCAGTGCCTTACAGCCACTGGAGTTGCTAACCTTGCTCCACAGAGAAGCAGCTGTCAGCTTCTTGCTCAAAAAACAAATTTAAATTCTGACTCGAGGGTCAGGCTGCTACACTGATGAATCTGTTAGATTGTCAGTCTTCTCCAGCCTTTCATTTATGGAGAGCAAGGTTTCTAGATTGAGTCTGAGAGGAAATATGCACGAAGTCTGATGGTGGCTGGGAAGCCAGTTTGCATAGGGGCTGAGGCCTTTCCTGGGAGATGATTGTCTGGATAAAAACAAAACAAAACAAAAAAGTACCAGATACTGAACTGTGTTCTTTCCTACCCAGAAGGCTCAGATAATGGTGTGGTGGTTGACTTCTGAGTTTTTTCAGCACCCAGCTATCATGGGATCTTCTCTGGGTCAGAGTGAAGAGCAGCGGAGGAAAAGGGGCCAGTTGTTTCTCTGCAGTGTTTCTGCAGTACCGAGAGATTGAACTCAGGGCTGGCACTTGCTAGGCAGGCTTTCCACCTCTTGAGTCATGCCCTCAACCCTTTTAGCTTTAGCTATATATATATTTTTTCACAGAGTGTCTCTAGATTTTTTTTCCCCAAGCCTGCCTAGATCCTGATGCTCCTATCTCACGGTCTGGGTAGCTGAGATAACAGGTAGGTGCCAACGTGCTCAGCCTCTACAAACACTGGAAATCCCTCTGACAGGGTTGAATATGAGGGGATATATATTTTTATTTTCCCCCATCACTGCTTCGGGGTAGAACACCAATGTTCTATTTGCTGCCTGAGAATACACCTGCATCTTTTTTCTCTTTTCTCTCTCTCTCTCTTTTTTGATTGTCCAAGTAATGTATAGAGGGGTTACAGTAACATTTCCAGGTAGTAAGTGCATTACTTCTCATACATTGATACCCCTTCTCATGTTTTTGTCTCCATTTCCCTCGCTGACTCCCTCCCAGTCATTTTGTTTTTCCCCTTCTCTTTCCTATTTCAAATAAACAAATAAACATATATACAATATACCAGGTAACAAAGTCAGATACAGAAACAATATGAAATTAACCAAAGGTCAAAAAAAGAGAAGAGAAACATCAATCATACAAGATAAAGCTCTTGTTTCCATATCCTAGAGTTATTTTCATTTAGTTTCATCCTACATGACCTTATGTACCTAGGTTTTGAGCTGTTGTGATTCTCTGCTAGGAGAGTCCTAGATGTGTACTCATTATTACAAATGAGGGAAATCATTGAGCCTTATGTTCCTTTGGGTCTGGCTTACTTCACTTAATATGATTTTTTTCCAAGTCTTTCCATTTCCTTATGAATAGAGCAATGTCATCCTTTCTGATGGCAGCATAGAATTCCATTGTGTCTAAGTGCCACATCTTGTTGATCAAATCATCAACTCAGGGGCATCTGGGTCGGCTCCATATCTTTGCTATGGTAAATAGTGCTGCAATGAACATCGTTGTGCTAGTGGCTTTAGTATGTCCTTGTTTCTGGACAATTGGGTAAATGCCAAGTAGTGGAATTGCTGGGTCACAGGGGAGGTCTATGTGTAGTCTTTTGAGGCACTGCCACACTGCTTTCCATAGTGGTTGAATGAGTTTACGCTCCCACCAACATACACCTGCATTTTATTGGTGGAGCTCAAGAGTCACACCAACATGCCTCTGGAGTCTTAGCCAATCTCCCTCCTACCTGTTCATGACCTTAACCTGCTGTGAACAGACAGAAGAGCCAAGTGGGCTAATTATAGAACTAGAGAGTGTGGCAGGAGTATTCTGTCCGTGGTAGCATTCTTAAAATATTTCAGTGCAGACAGTGCATGTGTGTGAAGTTATATTTAACACGATCCTTAGACACTGTTAAAATTCCAAGCATGCTTATTCTGTTGTCTTATCAGTGCATAACACACCACCCTGAAGTTCAGTCTTTTAGATTCAGTGGCTGAACATCTCTCTTGTGGTGTGGGTAAACCCAATCAGCTGGGCCATTCTGACAATCCTGAATTCTTGCCATTTGAAGACAGCTGGAGGCCAGCAGCATCAAAACAGTCCTTGGCGATGGGTGGCTCCTTTCCCTCTCTGGAATGGCTGGAAGAGTTGAGGACTTCCCCGGGCACTTGTTTCTTCTTGTAGTTTCCCCTCATGGCAAGTTGGGCTTCCTCACAGTATGGCAGTCTCAGCGTAGCCAGACTTACAAGAAAGTATTCATAAAGACCCGGACCAAAGCTGCAATGCTTCAAAGTCCCACAGCATTCTGTGCGCTGCCTGCCTTGCATTGGTTGCTATTGTTAATTTTTTTATGTGTCAGCTTGGCTAGGCTGTGGTACCCAGATATTTGGTCCAACTTTATTTATTTTGGTGCTTGAATTCTGGGCCTAGGTACTGTCCTAGAGCTTTGTTGCTTGAAGTTAATGCTCTACCATTTGAACTCTACTTCTGGCTTTTTGTGGATAGATTCTAGGTGTGAACCACCAGCACCTCTTCTTTCTTTGTACTGGCAACTAACCTCAGGGTCTCATGCTTCCAGGGAACCACACTACAAGTGGAGTCATGCTCTCAGCCCTTTGCTTTTGTATTTTGCTTCTGAGACAGGGTCCCTGTGATGTTGCCTAGGCTAACG
The DNA here is from genome assembly GCF_031878675.1 of Megascapheus bottae. NCBI lineage: Eukaryota > Metazoa > Chordata > Mammalia > Rodentia > Geomyidae > Megascapheus > Megascapheus bottae. The sequence continues at coordinate 38,454,402 of NC_143510.1, forward strand.
TCAAATCTTTTTGCCTCTGTCTCCCAAAGTAGCTGGATTTATAAGAGCATACCACCATTCCTGGCTTGTTGACATATTGACAGTTAAGTCAGACTTTGAGTAAACAAATAGCTCTCCCTACTGTGTGAGGCTCCTCCTACCAGGCCTTAGGAGAAAAGTGGTTGTCATCCTGCCTTCCTGCCTCTCACAAGAAGAGGGAATTCTGCCAGCCCACTGCCTTTAGATTCTAAGTGCAACATTCCTTTCCCCCTCGTCTTCCCTTGCTGGACTACCATGCAGATTTTGACTTGTCAGACTCTATAATTGTATGAGCTAATAATTCCTTAATATCAATATCTCTCTTTCTCTGTCTGTCTCTTTCTGTTTCTGTCTGTCTGTCTCGTTCTGTTTCTCTAGAGAACCATGATTAATATATAGGCATAGTTTTAGAGAGGGGAATTAGACTCTCAGAGGGGGAACAACATAGACAAGAAATTTTCAGCCCTCCTTAATTCATCACAATTCTCATCTGAAATCTCCACTCTTGAGGGGGTTTGCGATTTGAAAGAGCCTAAGGAGGAATCTGCTCCCCAGTGTTTATCTAATGCCCAGTGGGAGGTTTTTGTTTATATGAATAAGTACTTGCTTTTAGCTGGTGAGGCGAGTGTTAGTTAAAGGTATTGGATGGCTAGCAAGCCTTGGCAGGCAGGGCCAGCCGTGCATGGTGATGTTTACAAGAACAGCAATGCTCTGGGTCCAGGAACACACTGTACTTAGAAGTGTTGTTGCTTGAACCAACTTAGAATGGGGCTGGGTACAAGTGTCTGAAATTCTCATGGGAGTTTCCTGCAGGAGATTTTAAGGACAGAGAGTAAACCCTGACCTTCGTCTGATAATTCTGAGCCCATTGGACCTAAAGAGGATTACAGAAATTGGGTCCCAGACTTGTCTTTGTTCCAACATGCTACACCACCGTGAGCTGTGTAGTGCCCTCTTCCTGTTGTTAACCATGGCGGTATCTGCCTCCCTTCCCCAAATCAAAATAGGCTCCGGTCAGTTAGTAGCAGGAATATTTCCTTCTCCAATCACAGGCCTTGGGATTCCTATTTAGTTACAAACCGAAGAACTAGTACCAGGAAAATGAAAGCTAACCAAGTGGTCCAGCAGCAGGCCCTGTGTCATCTGCTTATGGAAAGGGGCAGGTAACATTAGCAACCACAATGCTTGGCAAGCATGATGGCTTCTCCTATCCTGTACAGTGCAAAGGAGATCCAAGGAAGTCATCTCACCGATGGCCCTCGTGATGTCTGTTCACCCTTGCTACTTCTAAGGAGAGGAGAAGAGGGTGCAAGAGGGTCATTCTATCACTGTCCCATCTAGGATAGGGGGAAGAAGCCTCATAGCTTGACTAGGACCAATGAAACAGAGGAAAAGGGACCCCAGGCAAGGTGAGCTAATGTCAAGCACAGCTGTAGAAACAATGACCAAGTCCTGCCTGACCAGGTAGACATGTGCTACTCACATGGAGACTGTTATGGAGACATTATTTTCAAGCTGGTAGTAGCTGAGAACTCCCTTAATCTATGGGCTTTAGTTGTTCATATAGAGACACGAAGGCCATGTCTAATGATTGTGTGTGTGTGTGTGTGTCTGTGTGTGTGTGTGTAGATACAGGCAGTAGAGGCTGGCTTTGAATTCTGTATCCTCCTACCTTAGCCTCCTGAATGCTGGAATTACAGGAATGCCCCACTACAGCTCCATTTATTTCTGATCTTTATTATGAAGTGCCCTGCCTTCTGTCTCTTCACACCTGTGCAGAGCTCTGATCACATTTTTGTGTTAAAAACCTATCTGTAAAAAAACAAAACAAAACAAAAACCTATCTGTGGGATCTGGGAGCCCAGCATACACATTCTTGGCCAAGGTAGTTGGGGTGTGGGTAGGGGAGGTAGATCTAGCATGAATAATTAGAAATACAGTTTTATAAGCTTGTATGAGCAAGCTCCTTTTAAGTCAAAGCTGACTTATGTATGGATTCCCAGTGTTGATTTAAAATATTTACATTTCTTAAATTCTCAGAACTGTAGGAGAAGGTAGTGGAGGTTTTGTGTGCCTCTCCGGTCTAGTCTATGTTTTTTTCCTTCACTTTGTGTTCAGGGAGGCTGGCCTAGCTGAGCCCTTATCAGGGGTCCCCTTGTCTTTTAGCATTTGGTTTGTTAATCCTTAGAGAGCCCTGAATTTGTATAGGGATGAAGTCAAAATATTACTTTTTTTTTTTGGAGGTAGGGGAAGTGCTAGAACTTGAACTAAGGACCTCAGACTCTCATCTGACTTTTTTACTTATGGCTGATTAAAGATGGAGTCTCACAGACTGGGCTAAGTATAAGCCTTCTGAATAACCAGGATTACAGGTGTTAGCTACCAGTGCTTAGTTTGTTAATATTTTTATTAGAATATACAAGAGAGTTTCATGGTAAAGATTTCACAGACATGCTCACAAAGTTCTTTATGGAAGTTCACCTTCTACCTTCACTATTCGATTAACTGAACTTACTTTCTTCCTCCAGCCTGTTCTCTCTCTCTCTCTCTCTCTCTCTCTCTCTCTCTCTCTCTCTCTCTCTCTCTCTCTCTCTCTCTCTCTCTCTCTCACACACACACACACACACACACAAAATGCTACCTTGAATCACTTCATTACAGAGTTTTAATTTCTCTTGTGCCTTCATCTTTTGGTAGGACACCAGTGGATACCTCTTTTTCTCTCCACCTTCTTCCTCCTCCTTCTGCTATCCTTCCCTCCTGTCTATGTGTCTGCCCAGGAACATGTTCCTCTCCTCTTTCCCTCTTTAGGCCTTTCCCTACATCTTTTCTACACTTTTGTGAATACTCTGTAGATTAAACTCCTCTTACCTTTCCTTCTCTGAGGCCCTTGTCTACTTCCTGCCTGATCTCTTACCATCTGTGAGGTCCGTACTTTGGAAATCGGGACTATTGGTCCTACAGGGAACAATCAGTAATGTATGGAGATATTGCTGATTGCCACAGCTGGGAGAGGCTGATGCTATGTGCTGTTGGCCTCTAGTGAACAGAAGCCAGGATGCTGAGTTTGGATACTGGCACCCTCAGCAGAGAACGTTCCAGCCTTACATGTCAGTAATGATGAGTTTGAGAAGCCCTGTCCTTGGACTTTCTCAAGGCTAGAACTTTAGCACTTGAGCCTCAGCACCACTTCTGGCTTTTTTCTATGTATGTGGTACCAAGGAATCGAACCCGGGTCTTTGCGCATGCTAGGCAAGAACTCTTCCCCTAGGCCAAACTCCCAGCCTCAGATGACTCATTTCTCTTATGTCTTTCTACACAGCTCCTCGAAAAAACTTCTATTCCCAGAGTACACAGCAGGTTTTGTTGGCTTTTATTCATTTTATTTTAATTTTATTATTAGGGTGATGTATAGAGAGGCTACAGTTTCATGTTGGCTTTTATTTTGACTCTCATATAAATTTCACCAGAAGACTTCCATTATGACTGCTTCTCCTTAATCTGCCTCAAATGAAGGTACGCTAATTGGTGCCAATATGTTCATAAGGAAGTTCCTATGGCAATTGTCCTTTAGATATTTTTTCAAGACTTAAAAGACATTAAGATAAGACAAGATATTAAAATAAAATGTGTATAATGAACTCATCAATCAGGAGTCAATCCTTGACTCCTATGGGAGAAATAGTGCTCTGGTACTTCCTGGAAGATGGAAAGGGAAGAGGATTGATGATAGAGCTGCAGAAAGTTTTCATGGTGGGTGTCAACATTTTGATATGAGCCAATACTGCTCTTTTTTTTTAATTATTTTTTTTTTTGCCAGTCCTGGGCTTGAGCTCAGGGCCTGAGCACTGTCCTTGGATTTTCTCAAGGCTAGAGCTCTACCACGTGAGCCTCAGCACCACTTCCGGCTTTTTTGTAGGTATGTGGTACCAAGGAATCAAACCTGGGTCTTCGTGCATGCTAGGCAAGCACTTTAACCACTAGGCCAAACTCCCGGCCCAATACTGCTCTTCTTACTCTTAAAAATCACACCCCGGATAAAGGAAGCCCTTTCCAACAAAATTCCACTGCAGTCCAATAAATATATTTTGCTTTCTCAGCTATAGCTTTTTCCACACACTTCTTTTGTGATGGGAAACAAGATAGCAATATGATGTCTGTCTGTCTTTCCATGAAAGAGAGTTTTGGGGTTTCCTCCTTTTTCTCCCCTGACTGGGGGAATATGTAAGCGCCTAAAGGTTGAAGAATGTATAATGTACAGACTTGCTTTGCGTAGGGTCTTATTTTAAAGTTCCCCAGGAGAACCCACACCGTATTTCTGTATCTAATAACGCACGGCACTGGTCCTATCAATCACGATGTCTTACGTTGCACTTTATTTTGTTCTCATACTAGCACCTTTTGCAAATCTAAAACAATTATGAAACCATTTGAAAACAATAATGCTTAATGCAAATACTTCCATGTTATTAAACTGTTAGCATCTCGCTGAATTATTTCCTTATGGTTAATTACTTTATTTCTTTATAGCTAGCCATGATGGATTGCCAGTTGGGCTTTTTTCCTCCTCTGTAAGAAAATGTTATGTGTTCTGAAACTGTTCGGGACTCCAGTCACCACTTTGCAAATGATCTTGAAGCATTTTTGGGGGGAAGGGGAGGTTTTGGTGGTAATAGTGGTGGGGCTCTTCATTTTAATTTGGTTTTTATTTTTAAATAAATATTTAGCTATCTTGATTTTGATGAAAAGCTCTTTACTGGCTTAATGAAGGATTTTTATGGATCTATATAACATCAGTGTCTTAATTACTACAAATGGATAATAAACCCTTTCTCATATACGGGAATGGAGACACTCAGTGTGTGCACCATTAGGAACAATTGGATTTTCACTTGACAATTCAGTAAAAAAAAAATGTAAATACTGCAAATAACAGCCCAAGGGGGAGTCTCTGCAGCTCCATGAGAAACCATAGAGCATAACTAATTTTTACAGAGATTTTGTTCCGTGTGTTTTGGGCTGTGACAAAAAGCGAAGTATAAATTCATGCAGAGAATCAAATAGTTGCTCATTTGGTGGGTGCTAATTAATTTCTCTCTGTATGCTGGAGACATTTAATTCCTCATCATAAAAGGCCCTTGGATTTAGGAAAGCTCCTGAGAGAGAGACAGAGAGAGGAATGGCTCTGGGCAAGGAGCTACATAGACAAAGGAGTCTGGTTGACCCCTACACTTGTGTGTGGCTTCACGAAGTGCAGTGGGGTTAGGGAACTGTCACTTAGTGCTATTTATAATGCACTTGGTTTGACTGACAAAAGACCAACCAGAAAACGTTATGAGAGAGAGGAGGGGAGGGAAGGAGAGACAGAGAGACAGAGATTGAGATAGACAGAGAGAGACAGAGACAGAGAGAAAGGGAGAGAAGGGGTTTCAATAAGAATGTAATGGAGCTGAATATTACAATTACCTAGTGATGTGGAAGATGTCTGAGGGTCACAGTCCAACATCCTGAGACACACTCCCAGTCACACGGAAATGCAGTGTCCACTTATACACACGACATGACACTTGCTGAGGAGAAGAACTGAGTGTGATAGTGGGCATGCATTTACTACATTATAGTGTTAGTATTATTTTTGAGTATTTTCCTTTAACTTGTAAGAATATGGGGGCTGTAAAATGGTGTGGCAGCGAGGTCATATCCAGTGATGGAATGGCACACTTACTTTGGGCAAGAGCATGCTGTGATATGTACACACTGGCAGAGTCATATCTTGCAGAATGTAGACATGTAGTTTAGTGACATACAATTGCATTTCACAGTTTTCTTTTAAAATAAGAAATGCATATAATAGCAAATATATTAATAATATATGTAATAATGTTATATATTAATATGATAATTGTAATAAATCTATCATATATAATATAGTATAAATTTAATCTACCTAGAGATTATTCAGTGTATCGTGTCTCTCAGAGCACTGTCCATAATACTCTTAGCATTTCCTAGCATTTTCTAGTCAGAGGTTTTTGTACCGGAGGATGCCTAAGAACCTGCTGGAAAACTCTATAAAATGTGTGGTTAAAAGCTCTGTTTCAAGATATTTAACCTGACAGGTCTGGCTAGAGACCTGGAATGTCTCATTAATGAGTTTCACCTATAGGGACTATGTTTTGAAATTATTGATTTTGTTAGGTTAAATGTACTCCTTGAAATTGTTCCTTTTCTTTTTGTTTCTTATGCTTTTTATTATAATGAAACTGTCAGGCTTTCAGGCTAGGATGTAGCTCAGTGGTAGAGTTCTTGCATAGCATGTGTTAGGCTCTGGATTTGATTCTTAGTACCTCAAAAATATGTTTAATTTTATTTAATTCTCAAACAAGGCAACATTTTTTTTTTTTTGCCAGTGCTGGGGCTTGAACTCAGGGCCTGGGCACTATTCTTGGACACTTTTTACACAAGGCTAGCACCTGTTACTTGAGCTACAGCACTACTTCTGGCTTGTTCTGTGTACATGGTACCAAGGAATCAAACCTGGGGCTTCATGCATGGTAGGTGAGCACTCTACCACTAGGCCACACTCACAGCCCCACAAGCCAACATTTTAAACTAATGTCATAAAGTCTGCATTATGTGTTGGTGTGTTTCTTCCTCTTGGACATTAAATGTTTTTGGAGTGTGTATATCATAGCATCCAAGAAATCATATTAAAAAAATCTGTTATTTACAAAAAAATAAGCCATATATGGAGCACGCAACTATGTGTCTTTTTAAATTTTTTTAAAATTTGTTTTTTTGAATTAAGGCACAGCCTACAGTCCACTGAGTCTAGACCTGAAGAAAGTCTGGGCTCCCATTTCCTAGAGCATACTATATTGACTTCATATAAAATTTTGATCCCCATACTTGGGTAAAGATTTATCATTTTAATGGGATTTAACATTTATTTCCAATAGCATAAAGTGCTTCCTTTGCTCTATACTTCTCTCATCAATTTGCCATTTAAAGATTAAGTGTTCTACACTGCCTTTTCAGATGAGCAATTATAAAGCCAGTGGAGTTTCTTCTTCAACTTCAATCTTCACATATGTGAAATCGTTCCATTTAATTGTATTATCTGTAAAAATAGAGTTCATTTCTAACCCTAAAGTTTTTCTGAGGTCATCTATAATTTTTAATGCTTTATTTACCAGGTCAAAAAATCAAGATTTAGATGCTGTACATACATATCCAAGTCTTAAAAGCTTAAAAAAAGTACAGAGGAGAAAATGATATCAGCTCTGCTTCCTACCTGGGGAAAACTCAATGCCTCTCTGAGTAGTTGTTTCGGCACTGTTGACTCCATCTTCCAGACTACTTAGATCTAGTTCTACAAGTTTAGGTTTTATAATATTCCCTTTTGGAAAGTTTTTGACAACATCTGACCAATATGACCACAGCATTTTTTTTTTGAGCACTGCCCAAGAGAAGAAAGAACTGTAGGCTTCTTGAAGATGTCCCCAAAGCCTCATAAGTATTCTCCTGCTACATCGTTTCCTCTTGGAAGTTTTGTTGGATCCAGTTTGAGATTACTGGAAGAAATGTACGTTTTCCTCTCCTGTCCTCTTCCTTCTTTCTATTCTTTCCTTGTCGGTTGTCATTGTCATCATCATCCTTCTCTCCCTTTTCCCCGGTTCCTCCATCTCCTCTTTCTTCCTTCCTTCCTTCCTTCCTTCCTTCCTTCCTTCCTTCCTTCCTTCCTTCCTTCCTTCCTTCCTTCCTCTCTCTCTCTCTCTCTCTCTCTCTCTCTCTCTCTTCTTTCTTTCTTTCTTTCTTTCTTTCTTTCTTTCTTTCTTTCTTTCTTTCTTTCTTTCCTCTCTCTCTCTCTCTCTCTCTCTCTCTCTCTCTCTCTCTCTCTCTCTCTCTCGCTCTCTCTCCTCCTCCTCCTCCTCCTCCTCCTCCTCCTCCTCCTCCTCCTCCTCCTCCTTCTCCTTCTTTTCTTCTTTCTTCTTTCTTCTCCCCCTCCTTACCCCCTCTCTGTACAGGTACTGGGCTTCAGATCATAGCCTGGACACTCTCTACAACTATCTTTGCTCAAGGCTAGCACTCCTCCACTGGATACACAGTTCCGCTTCCAACATGTTTGGTTGGTAAATTTCTGACAGGCTTTCCTGTGCAGGCTGGCTTTAAACTGGGATCTTCAGATTTCAGCCTCCTGAGTAGCTAGAATTACCAGCACCTGGTTTCATCTTCTTTCTTTTTTGTCCCTCTCCCCATTCCCTTCCTCACTTCTCACTTTCCACTGCTAGCCTGTCTGGATGAAAACACAAACCTTCCCGAGGGAATCCGATCTGATCAATCAATACCTAGAAGACATACTAGAGATGGAGATTTTTCTCTCTTTTGTCACGGCTGTAATTTGATCTTTGCCATGCCAATAGCCACCACGTTTTCTTGTAGTTAAATGACATTTATTTGACATCCTTTGTCACATGAATAATCCTTATCCTATGCAGTCCATTTATCTTCATCTGGAGGCAGTTTTTGTTTAATAATAGCAGTGGCCAATATCTGTCAGTTATTGAATACTTACAGTGCTCCAGGTGCTGGATGAAAGCTGAACACACTTTACTCCCCTAATCTTGGTCAATAGGACCATTGTGATTTGACAAGTCAGTTGGTGAGACTCAAGGGGTGAGGACTTTGTCCCTACCATGACAATGCTAGGATTCAATTTTGGTCTTTTGGATGAGTCAATGAGCTAACAAAACATTCTGCCAGTAATTGGAAGACATTTATAAAATGGTATTAGGGTGTCTGTCAGATGAGTGAGCTCATGGAGCAGAGCAGATTCCTTCTGTCAGGAGTTTTGGTGTAATGAAGAGTCCCGAAGTCTCCTGAGGCCTGGGCTCTGCTGGAGTTATTCTCATGGGCCCACCCAATTGGTCTCCCATGGTCCGCAGATTCTAGGCTTTCAGTTCAACCCATAAGCTCTAATCTGGCGTCTTGGACTCGGCTCTTGGAGGTTAGACAGCAAAGGGTCTCTTGTTACAACCACAGGAAATGTGACTAGGCGCTGTTGTCTGGTCCGTGAGTCATGAGGTTGGTGGGACAGTTCTGGAACACAGCCCATCTTAGGAAGTGGTGGTCACAGAATGAGCTGGTAAAGTGGAGTGTGTTATGTGTTGTGTGGGATGGGTATCAGACTCTAGGCAGAGGGAAAGTAAGAATCCAGCTAACAGCCTGGAATATCCATCCTAGAAGGGAGACCCATGGTCCCCCAGGATGGCTGTTAAGCAAACCTTGGAAGTGATTAGATATGAGTTTTCTTTTAGTCAAATTTAAGAGATTTTTTGAGAAGTAAAACAACAACAGTAGCACCGTCAATCTTGGCTCTCATTCAGGTTGTTGGGCTCTGCATGATGGAGAGGAATACACAAAGACTCTCTTCTTCAAGAAAGACATGCCAGGAGAGATGGGGCAGAACAATGGAAAGGGATGACATCGATTAAGATTTATTATACTCATAAGCTGACGTGTTGCATTGAAAACCCTTGAAGATATTGCTTAAAGACAGTAACAAACAATAAGAAAGATTTACCCCACAGTTTGCACCTACTACATACAACTCCTCCAATCTCTGTTGAGCAAAATTATTTGTACTAAAAATTATGAAATGAAACTAATAATAGAAATGACAGAAAAAGAATGCAAATAGCCTAACTTGTTTTTCTTTTAATTAGCTTACATTAGTTATGTGGGGGTGGGGAGGAGTTCACTGGTGGCTTTCCATACATGTTTACAATATATTCCAATCAGTGTCATCCTTCTATCTATTACTCTTTTTGCCCCTCTTCCAAAATTATCTTTTATTGCTTTGATATATCATCACCTTGTTAAAATATAAAAACGAATGTTATTGCTTCAAAGTGAAAAGATAATAGACTAAGATAATAGACTAAAAGTTTGCATGCAATTAAAAAAAGAGGGAGAATTTTTAAATAGATACCCCTTTTTCAGTACTAGGGGCAATTTTTCTTTCCAAGGCTTCTCTTGACTTGTCAATTATTTCAACATGGTTGATCTTTACATATGCAGGCATAGTAAAGTCTGTAGCCCTTCTGTCACTCTGTCTTTGCTCATGGTTGATCAAACTACATTTTTAATTAATTTTAATTAAAAACACCTATTTTACACAAAGCAACAGATGCATAAAAGTTCGGGGAAAATCTTAAACAGAAAGCTAATGTTGATCTTGAGCCCTGAAGTCTTATTTCCTATGTATTTATTAATTCAGAGTAGATTTTAGTAGCCTTCAAATGTTTTTGTAGTTGGAAAAGTTCACACACAACACTTTAAGTGATTCCATTTGTGACACAACTGAACTAAATTGAATTCTGTTTCCTGTTTTCTATGATGCTCCTGTATAAACACAGAAAGTAAGCTGTGCCATACAGTAGGAAGGAAGACACAGGAAATGTGCCTAGAATTGTGGGAAGATGGTTATGAATTCTTAGAGTTTAGTTTCATAAGCCAGGTGCTGGTGGCTCATGCCTGTACTCAGGAAGCTGAGACCTGAGGATCATGGTTCAAAGTTAGCCTGGGCAAGAAAATTCACAAAGCTTTTTTTAAATTTCCAATAAACTACTTAGAAAAAGCTAAAAGTGGCAGCATGGCTCAAGTGTCAGAATGTTAGCCTTGAGCACAAAGAGGCTAAGTGACAGTGCCCAGGCCCCAGGTTCAAGCCCCAGGACTGGCAGAAAACCAAACTGAACCAACCAACCAAAGAAACAAAAACATGCTTCAAAAAAGCAAAAACCTCCAAACAAACTCAAAAAGAATTTATTTCTATGTAGAATGTGATATTTGTCCAAGGTTAAAAAGGAAAGTCATGCCAATTAAATGCATTTATGTACCTATATCTATGTCTAGATAATTAATGGAACTGAACGCAGTCAACACAGCAACATTGCTTAGAATTTAGGCCAAGGAGAGATGTTTTGTCTTATTTAGGGAGAAGTGTCTTCTCACTGATCTCCTTTAGAATTGCCAGTGCATGGTGATAATAGAAAAGAAACAGCCACAGGATGGTAGAGGTCTGGTCCCTGGATCCCCCAGGATTCCAAATTCTACAAATGGTCAAGTCCCTTATAGAAAGTGTAAAGTGTAGTGACTGCCTATAACACACACACACACACACACACACACACACGCACACGCACACACACGCACTCCCTTGTACACTTTAAACGCCTGCTGGATGACTTATCAGACCTAATGCAATGCAGTGTCCACATGGGTCTTGCATGCTTAGAAGAGATAAGGTGAGCAGTACTTAGTGAGTGTGTCAGGAAAAGCCTAGGGCACAGTGGTCAAGTCCATCCTTACTCTGCTTACACTGACACAGACACAGTGTGGTGCTCAGCTATATGTTGTGGTGCTCTGTTCCAAGTTTTACCTTTTGAAACTTTCTGGAATTAAAAAGGAATAGTTTGACCCTCTGTAATTGAATCCTCAGGTGCAGTACTCTTAGGTACGCAGGACTGGACTCTGACCTACCTGTTGTGCTGTATGTATGTATGCATGTATGCATGCATGCATGCATGCATGTATGTATGTGTGTATATGTATGTATGTATGTATGTATGTATGTATGTATGTATGTACGCACGCACGCACGCACGCATGTATTTTGTCAGTTGTGGGACTTGAGCTCTGGGCCTGGGCACTGTCTCTGAGCTCTTCAGTTCAAGGCTACTGCCCTAACCCTTGAGCTACTGTATCACTTCCGGTTTTCTGGTGATTAATTGGAGATAAGAGTCTCACAGACTTTAGTGTCTGTGCTGGCTTTGAACCATGATCTTCAGATCTCAGCCTCCTAAGATTACAGGTGTGAGCCACTGCACCAGGCTATTTTATTTTTCACTTGGAAATGAAACTTGGCTGACCTTTGGTAGTCCTGCCTTAAGAAGAATGCCTTGGCTTTGGGTGTTTGAGATTGTTCTTGACCACTTCCTACCCACACTGGTCCTGTGGGGAGGGAGGGAGAGAGAGGAGAGGAAGGGAGGAGGGGAGGGAGGAAAGGAAAAGGGAAAGGGGAGGGGAGGGGAGAAGGTGAAAGGAAGAGGGGAAAAGCAAAGGGGAGAGGAGAGGGAGAGAGAGGGAAGAAAGAGGAGAGAAGAGAGAGGAGAGAAGAGTGGGTAGATCTGGGTCAGGATTTTTTGGAAGGCAGCTGTCCAAGCAGAGAGATGATGGGATCTTTGTGATGCTCATCTGGAGGGTGTATCCACCATGGCTGATCTGCCGTCCTAGCAGGCATCTGACCTTGGCCTAACTGCTCTAGGACCCTGCCACAGAGAGAAGGAAGGTGGTATGCCTGGCCATCCAATCTCTTTCCAATCTAGGTTGTCTGGCAGGGTGCACATGTGTCATAACAGCTTGTCCCTTGGCACTAGAGATAGCAGTAGTGCCATCTCGATCCTCCGGCTACACCAGATATTATCTTTTACCAGCTGGGCTTGTCTCCCCTCCTCCCCATCCTGCTTTCTACTAAAATGGCTGTAGAATAGCACTATGCATCAGGAGACAATGCTGATCCACTAATTCCATTAGAATATGGTCCCTTTGCAGGACAATCTCATCAGAAATTTCCCTGGAGGAAAATTATTATTAAATTTGGTTGAGGAAATCCTCATTCCATACAACTACAGCCCCTCCAAAATATATCCACTTCCTTCATCACACTGAGACAAGCCCACTGCACTCCTCCTTTATCTTGCTCATGTTCACTCAGAGATGCTATTTTCGCTGTAGAGCAGATTTTCAGTGTGAAACTGAAAATCCAGGGTGCTGAAAATGCGGGGTGCTGGGAGCCTGTGATACTAGCATGTCCATGGAACATCTGGAGGAGCTACGAAGAAAATAATTTGTTTCCTATATTCTGTTTAGAGGGAGGCAATGGAATAAATTAAATCTGAGAAGGATGTAGGTGATGACTGTATTTGGATCTTAACTGTCCTCTTCAAGTATATGTTGAAGTCTTAGTCCTAGGGTGGCAGTATTACGAGGTAGTAGTAACTTTAAGGGATGGTGGCGGGGGTCTAGTGGGAGGTCTTTAGGTCATTGGAACAGAAGGAGACTGTGAAACTCTGATTTTCTTTCTTTCTTTCTTTCTTTCTTTCTTTCTTTCTTTCTTTCTTTCTTTCTTTCTTTCTTTCTTTCTTTCTTTCTTTTATCCTTCCTGGCAATGAGACGAGCATTTCGGCTCTGTCACATATTTGGGGTCAAAGCAATGAGGTTAACCAGTCATATTTTGTAACCTCTACTACTGTGAACAAAATAAACTTTTTTTAATTAAAAAATGTCATGTTTAACAAATATGTATTCAAGAAGGGAATCTCTATACAAAATAAACTTTGAAGAAATGGTTTCCAGTATTTGTTTCAGTAGTAAAAAGCTGGCTAATATAGTGGCTGAAGGTGTTTATAGTCTCATTCAAAAGAAGAAACATGAATAGGCCTGGAGGTTCCCAAGGAGCCTGAATAATGCACCTGAAATCACCTCATCATGGGTGAGAGGCCCTGGCTTCCCTGCCTGGGATGCATTGTTTGTCATTCCCCTACTCTGCTCCAGGGGGTGAAGCAACCGCTCTTGCCATTGCTCTTCCTGGATCAGTTGGCTGGGTTGAGCCAATGGGTTGTGCAAATGGAGCATCCAAGGGCAGAGGGTAGAAAAAATTCAGGGTATTTTCTCTCTTGTTCCTGCCTTTCTGCTTTGGAAGGTGTCTCCAGAATTCATGTCTTTTCTGTCATCAGATGTGCTGTGGCTCTAGTTTTTGTAGTGTTCAGTTCCCTGGAACTGGAACAATAGAAATCACCTTTTCCCTCTGTGTCACTAGCGCCATGACTGTGATGGCTTCCTGCTGTCCCTTATCTCTGGACTGCTCCCTGCATGTCCTGTTAGCTTCTCAGCTTTTCCCTCCAGTGGGAAGTGATTCCTGGAACCATGCATGCTAGACCACAGTTGGGAACTGTAACTGAGGTCTAAGTCTTTCCTCTAGTCTCTTATTCCCCAAGATGTTTTCTTGAGAACTCCAGTTTTGTGATGTATATCCTACAGAAAAGAGGCCAATACAAACTTGACCACCCCTCCTGTTCCCCCCATCTCCCAATCCTGTGGTTGCCTCTAGCTAGATGCAGCTATCTAGGTTTATTTTCCTTCAGGGACTCAACATGAAGTGTTCCGGAGCTCTGAAGAGCCTTCAAAATAATAAGCACTGTTGAGTTTTATTTTAACTTAATTTGGCTTTGGAGCACAGGCTCATTAGCATCTCTTCTGATGAGTGTCCATTAGGAAAACTTTACTGTGTAACATTTTCTCATCTAGATATACTGATGATACTTGTGATTAGCTATGTGCAGTGTGGGGGACGACTCCATGCCCAGGGAAGAACTAAGGAAGATACCCTGATAATTCCATGTGCTAGGTTAAATGGATTGGGTTGATGGTTCAATGCCATGCAGCCTTGGTAACAGTTCAGAATTTCTTATTTGAAAAAAAATTCATTTACTTGTTTTTATTTATTATCTTTTAAGTAGTTGGATAAAAGAGTTGCCATTTAATAAAGCAGTTTATGAATTCAATATATCTTGTTCAAGAAGCCCTCGTCAGTCCTGCTGGCATTGCAAAACATAGCTTACTTTAGCTTCTTAGCTTATATTTTTTCCTTTCTTTTTTTTTAAAAAGGTGTTTGTGTAGTTGATATACAGAGGAGTTATAGTTATGCAAATTAGGTATAATCAGTACAATTTTTTGAACCATTTTCCCCTTTTGTCACTCTCTCCCAATCTTTTTGTTTATTTATTTATTTTAAAATACATTTTATTGTAATTAATAGAAGGGTTATATGATATTTGCCAGATAGATAGTGCATTAATTCCCATACATGGATACGCTTTCACATGTCTTGGTCCCCATTTCCCTCCCCCCCACCCCTACCCCTCATCTTGTTTTCCCTCGTTCCCTATCCAATTTCAAATAACCAAATACCAATACATCTGATATATCAGGTAACAAAGTGAGATACTGTAACAATATGAGATAACCAAGGGACAGCAAAAGAGATGAGAGATAACATAGTACCTTAAGAACAACATTCATTCATTATATGGCTTATGTTTCTATATCCTAGAGATCCTTTCATTTAGCGTCCTACTATATGGCCTTTTGTATCAAGGTTTTGCTCTATTGCAAATCTCTGCTAGGAGAGCTCAAGGTTTCTACTGATTATGACAAATGAGGGAAACCATTGAGCTTATGTTCCTTTGAGTCTGGCTTACTTCACTTAATATGATCTTTTCTAAGTCTTTCCATTTCCTAACAAATGGGGCAATGTCATTCTTTCTGACAGCAGCATAGAATTCCATTGTGTACAAATACCACATCTTGTTGATCCACTCATCAACTGTCTCTCCCAATCTTTACCTCCTGTCCCCATCCAAAAGATATCCAGTTCATTCCCCACACAGTGGTGAGCAGCACTGTTGTATTGTTTGCCCTTCTATGTACCCTCCCAAATATAAATGGAGTAAAAAACACAAAAGGAAAAGAGAATAAAGACAGTAACAGTGGCAACTAAAGAGTATCTTTTTTCCTATTTTTCTTTGGAGTTCATTTTATGGAATATTATTTTATGTGATCACCTCTCCATAGCTATTGAATCTTTGCCCCCTACTCCTATGCTTAGCCTTCTTTAGCCTCTGTATGTTCATGATTAGGGTCCTATCTAATTTATCATGTTCCAATTTTGTTTATTTTAGTCATTCAGTGTATTTGCTTGTAGATTTACAAGCACATTCAATAAGCACAGATGAGGGAAACTATTCAGCCTATGTTTCTTTGGCTCTAGCTTATTTCACTTAACCCAATATTTTCTGAGTCTTTGCATTTCCTTACAAATGGATGAATAGAATGCCATTGTGTGTATCTATATATATATGTATCTATAATATATTATGTAGATTTTTTATATATATATATAATGTCTAGGGACATGTAGACTGAGTTCATATTTTGGCTATGGTAAATAATACTGCAGTAAACATGGTGGTTGTGCTGGTGGCTTTAGTTTGCCTGGCTTGTGGTCCCTGGGTAAATGCCAAGGAATAGAATTGCTGGGTCATTAGGAAATCTCTATGTTTTAGTTTTTTAAAGAATCTCCATACTGCTTTCCAGAGTGGTTGAACAAGTTTACATTCCCATTAGTAGTGTGATAGGGTTCCCCTTTGGCCACATCCCCACAGTGTTAGCTTATTTACCCAAATATTTTTGGGGACCGGGAGTTTTGACCTAGTGGTAGGGTGCTTGCCTCACATGCGTGAAGACCCAGGTTCGATTCCTTGGTACCACATACATAGAAAAAAAAGCCAGAAGTGATGCTGTGGCTCAAGTGGTAGAGCTCTAGATTTGAGAAAACCCAAGGACAGTGCTCAGGCCCTGAGTTCAAGCCCCTGGACTGGCAAAAAATATTTTGCTGTACTGAGATAGAATGCAAGGCTTTCTGTATGCTAGGCAACTGTCCTCCCATTGAGCACAAAGCTTTTTATAAGTGACTTTTCTCTCTTCAATACATGGGCATGCCACTTTGGCATTAAACCATATTTTCATCCATTTTGGGGATGGGGATAGCACCAGATAAATCACTGGAAGTCTCTTAGGTATTGCAAAAATACATTTGGGGTTGTTTCTACTTGCAATGCTTAGTTCAGAGATTATTATTTTCCAGAATTACAAGCAAATGTCATGGAGTCTTCCCTGCTCTGAGCTACACAGAAAAGAGGATTTCATGATTTGATTAAAGCATCCCCAATTAAAAAAAAGCAATCCCACCTCAATCTTTTTTACCTGACCTCATTTTAGATACAATGCAATTTTCCCAGATGGAACTTTCTGGGTTGCAAATGTGTGGAAGTATGTGTTAATAGTGGTGGCAGTGGTTGTCATTTGGTGATATTCTCATTAGAGAATTAAACCACAAGATCTCTACAGAATTATGGTGAGTCTGTTTGAACTGTTAGCCATCTTCTCATGATACATTGCAGCTTGAATCTTTTTTACCATAAAATAGTAAGACTATAAATCTGGAAGGAGACAGTCAAATTCCAAATTAGCCATATTGTGCTATTAGCTGCAGATTTCATGATAAATTCTGCACATAAAATTTCCCTGCAATGGTTCTATCTGTAAGAACTTGTACAAACTCCATATATATCTTTCAAAATGAAGACCGATGAATAATGGTTTGGCCAAGCAATAAATACATAATGAAGCATCACCTTTGATCTTTCTTGCTTTCTATGGGGTCAAAGTTGGGATGGGTTATAAATCATGATTTATGCCTTTTCAGTCTTTAGTATTTTTATGTAGCCTCTTCCCCCATTGGTTTGATTTTTCACTTGTTTAATTATTCATCAGTCTGCAGTATTTTTCACTGCCTTAATATTAGGTATGTTGGATTAATTTTGGATACAACTTGCTTTTTAAGATTTGGCTTCGTTGTAAATCTCAGTACATTATCTTTGTTTATAATTGATTGCATTACAATAACATTAACATTATGGAAAACAGCCTTAATATAAAATTTACTTGAAGTAAATAAAAATCTACAATACATGTGTTGTAGGTTTTTATTTATTAAAACCTAAAGTACACATAAAATACTCATAAATATGTGTGTGACAAAAACTCATACATATGCACTTTTGTGATCAGCTTCAAACTAAATAGCTCTTTAAGTAGATTTTTCAGACATGTTCTTTTTTTCTCCTGTTCTCAGAATTTAATTTCACTTTCTCAATCAGGCCATCTCTTTTTTTAAAATATTTTTATTGTAATTAATAAAATGGTTACCTGATATTTGCCAGATAGAAGGTGCATTAATTCACATACATTGATACCCTTTCACAGGCCATCTCTTATACAAGTCTTTCTTTTTCTTTTTAGAATATTATTGTTATTTTAAGTAGTTGTACAAAGGAGCTGCCATCCAACAAAGAAGATATGTCCTTTACCTGTTACATTTTTCAAAACTTTTCTTCAAAGTTCAAAAATCTGAATGCTTATAGTGTAAAGGTGACAACGGTATTTCATACACGCATGTATTATATTTTAATCAGATTAACCTCTATTACTCTTTCTTTGCTCTTTTCCCTTACTGTTAAACAGTTTTCAGTAAGTTTTCTAATACTATCTTATAATATATTAAAAATACTATTTGAGGCCGAGTATTGGTGGCTAAAACCTGTGCTCCTAGCTATGCAGGTGGTTGAGGTCTTGAGGATTATGGGTTGAAGTCAGGTGGGGCAGAAAAGTCCATGACATTCTATCTCTAAAATGACCAGCAGAAAGCTGGGTTGGAGATATGCTTCAAATGGCAGAGCACTTGCTAAGAGAGTAAGCCTAGTAAGTGTGAAGCCTTGAGTTCAAATCCTAGTACAGGCAAAACAATTACTATTTGACTTGTTGACCTTGGCATTTGATAAGGAGTGATTTAAAACAAAATGATTATTTATGGTCATGCCAGATATGGTGGCATATACCTGTAATCTCAGCGTTCAGGAGGATAATGCAGGAGAATCTTGAGTTCAAAGCTAGCTTGAGTAAGATAGTAAGAACCTGTCTAAAGAAAGAAAAATAATAATTTCTTTGGGAGACAATTGGTTAATGGGCGGCAGAAAGCTAGAACCAGCTTCGTACCCCCTGGAAAGCATCCTGATCTATTCAAGCTAGACAGACAACATGCAAATTCCATTTTATCTTAGCGGTTGGACTTCAAATTTAGAGTTGATGGATGGATGAGACCCTGTAGCATACTTAACCATACTACTCCATGTTAAAACACATTCATCAACACTTTTAGCATAACATGATGTTGTAATTGGATACCGGCAAAAGCTTGATTCATACATTACTTCTCTTAATTTGTTTTTATGCCCCAGTTAAAGTTCCATGCTACTTGGTACCTCATGGGAAAGAAACAGTCATACTTTGCCCCCCCCCTCTCTCTTTCACACACACACACACACACACACACACACACACACACACACACACACACACGGTTAAAGAAAAGAAAAATCCCTCCCCCTCCCCCATATCATCTCCTTCCTACCTACAGAGTTAGTTCTCTTAACTATGAAATTATTGAGACAGCACTGAATATTCTAGCTAAACCAGCCACACCTCATTAAGCATCCTTAGCAAGGGTTGAATGTGGCTGTGTGACCATTCTAGTGAATATAGTCCCCGCACTAAAAAACATTTATTGCCACCATTAAAAAAAGGAACTTTTAAAATGAGTTTGAAAGAAAGCCATTACCTCCTTAACTACCAAATAAACTCAGTGGTCTATGTAGATTATGATGAAATATCTCTGCTGCTCAAATCTCAGTCTCTTTGTTCCACAAGCTGTAATTCATCCCGGGTTTTCGCTGACAACCGGATAACTCTTCTCTTCCTCCTAGTTCTCCCCAATTCACATCAGTTCGCCTTCTCTCACTTTTTTGCTTTGTTTGCTTTATGTTCCTATTTTCCTATGGGGATGCACACGTTTGTTCTTTCTTTCTGTGTGTGTGTGTGTGTGTGTGTGTGTGTGTGTGGATGTGTGTGCATATATGTGTGTGAGTGGTGGTTAAATGCTTAAAATTCTAGCTTTAGGGGAGTGAGATGTTTTTAGATTCTTTTAATTTTTTTCTCCCAATACTGCAACTCATGGGACAGGCACGGCTTGTTACCTATTTTGGAAGGGAATAATAATCAGAAAAAAAAATATAGCCTATGATTAAGCTTTAACAATTGCTTTGGACCCAGTGCCAGTGGCTCACACTGTAATCCTAGGAACTCAGGAGACTAAGATCTCAGGAGCGCCGTTCAAAGCCAGCTGAGGCACAGAAGTCCATAAGACTCTCAATTAACCACAACTGGAAGTGGTGCTGTGGCTCAAAATGGTAGAGTGTTAGCCTTGAACTGAAGAGTTCAGGGACAGTGCCCAGGCCCAGAGTTCAAGCCCTGCGACTGACAAAAAAAAAATGGCTTTGAATCTAGAGGATGTTATTTATAATTGAGTAACAGAGTTTTTATAAACATTTAAAGAAATGCCATTTAAAACTTGAAACTTTATCAAATCAACCAGGTGATCTGCTAGAGGCTCGCAGGTATAGCAGTCCTGTAGGTCCCTGGGTCTAGAGGAGTCTGAAACCTGGATCTTGGGGTTGAAAAGATAAAGGTTTTATTCTAGCAATATGCATCCAAGTGGAAATTCAAAACAATTTCACAGCTGTCAGAGTGCTAAGAAGAATCATATAGGGTCCCTTCCATTTAGGTAGAAGTTGATTAGGAGAAATTTGGGCATAGAAGAGATTAAAATCATTTTCATACAGCAGGCCTGGACAGCCTGTTTAGCACTTTGCCAGATCAAATGTATAAACAATTAAGGTCTTGAGCAGATATGGGGGTCTGGGATTTTAATTTAAAACTATTCCCCACTTGACAACCCTAGCTTTTCTACTACCTACTATAACAGATGACCGATAGGCAAGGGTATAAGTTCCTGCCAATTACAAAGTAGACAGACATGGGAATTAGAAAGGATACTTACAGATTATTTTTCTATGACCTCCCAACTCTGATTACTTTGGAAGAAACAAGTGTAAGTGACTCCAGGATCTGACACCATCTCTGCCATCCAAGCAGTGCCTTTAAACTGTCTCCACATACTCTGTCACTTTATCCCAGGAGTGTCTTCTTCATGCTGGGATAAATGCACTGTTGGCATTTGTCTTGGTTGGTCATTGAACTTGAACTCAGGGCCTGTGCACTGTCCCTGAGCTGTCCAGACTAGAACTCTACATCTTTGAGCCACAGCGCCACATTCTTGCTTCTCCCCACCCCCCAACACTCTGCTGGCTAATTAGAGACCAGTCTCATAGTGACATTTTTCTGCCTGGGCTGGTTTTGAACTGCAGTTCTCAGATCAATAAGTCTTTACAAAAGGTCACTTTACTCTAGTTAAAGCAACATGGTAACAACCAATAGAAGTAGTTTTTAAAGCATGATTTCTTTTTTTGCCAGTCTTGGGCTTGAGCTCAGGGCCTGAGCACTGTCCTTGGACTATCTCAAGGCTAGAGCTCTACCACTTGTGCCTCAGCACCATTCTGGCTTTTTTCTATGTAAGTGGTGCCAAGGAATCAAACCCCGGTCTTCATGCATGCTAGGCAAGCACTCTACCACTAGGCCAAACTCCTGGCCCTTAAAGCATAATTTTTAACATGGAGCTTATTAGGGACCTAAGTTACATCTGATAAATCTGTAAAATCTGTTCTCTGTGGGCCCAAATGCAATTGTCACAGAAAACCTGCAAGGTAAACAAGAATAGCAATTAAATGGTTTCCCCCCCTCCTCCAGAAAGAATTTTACATATTTTCTTGTCTAGCCTTAGAATGAGATCCTCTTAACTCTGCCTCTTGAGAAGCTTTGATTATAGGTATGCACTGCCACACCTAGCTAACATGGCGTTAATATACACAGACTCATCCAGGAAGGTAGGTATAATAGAATTAGAGGGAAAATTATAGTTTGCTGCATCCAGAGTTTCATAGCTCTTTACCCTGCTTGGAATTTTTCACTTAAGATAGTATAATTGGGTGCTCAATAGCTCCTGATGAAGTACCCCAGTGTCCTGTGGCAATCAAGACACAAATACGCAAAAGTAGACTGTCAAGTCCTTATTCTGATGTATCAAGGTGAACCCACAACACTAAGTAGGCCCCAGGGTCTTGTTATGTAATGTAATTCAGGAATCATTAAACAAGCATCTGTGACCAAATTTATTGTTCTACCTGTTTTTGATCAGCCCATGAGCTAAGTTAGGATAGTTCTCATGTTGTTGAAGGCTATTAAGAAAAAAAAAAGAATGAGGAAGAAGTTGAGATGAAAGAGATGAAGAAGAGGAAGGAAAAAGGGAAAAGGAAGAGGAAAAAGGAGGAGGAGAAGCAGCAATTCCATTAGTCCAAATGCCTGATCTCTGACTTTCACAGGACAGGTTGCTAGTTCCTGGTCTGCTTATAATAATGTTCAAGTCTTTTGCATCAGCACACATAGTTGTTTAGCAATGATTTGCTTTTTGATTTCTCCTTTCTATTACAATTAGGGAAGTGTATGGGTTTGAGCTCTTGTCTGTTGGTTGGATGTTTAGGATTCTCTTTTTGGGATGGAATAGGGTGTGTCCGTGTTGAGGCTGATGTGTCAAACAAAGCTCAGCATGTCAGGAAGGAGCCGCTCTGGCCAGCTGACTTTTCTTCTCCTGTGTTTGGGGTGTCTGTGCTTTCTTCTCTTCCATTCCCACTGGCTCAGGATTGCCCGGGGACACACCTACACTTACAGCCACACTCCATCCCTCCTTCTTGCCTCACCTCTAGGCTCCAGGAAGGCCAGCCAACAATGGAAGACAGGAGAGGGTGGCTGTGGTCAGTGGTCCTTGTCCTCCCACAGTGGGAGCTTTGCTCCCCAGCTCCTCTGAATCAGACCCTAGTCTGTGGTTCACTCCAGAGTTTCTCTACTGATTCCCCCTTCCTTCCTTCCTTCCTTCCTTCCTTCCTTCCTTCCTTCCTTCCTTCCTTCCTTCCTTCCTTCCTTCCTTTCTTTCTGCAGTGCTGAGAACAAACTCAGGGCCTTGCCCATGCTAGGCAAGCACTCTGCCACTGAGCTACATTGCCTGCCTCTCTTCTCATGTGTTCAGGCCTTTGACCCCCATTGATCAGTTTCCATTACCACATTCAGGTTTCCTACATTTCTTTTCTTCTGCCTCCCCTTTGCTTGACCTTGCCGCCTTAACCTTCCTCTGTGTGTGTGTGTGTGTGTGTGTGTGTGTGTGTGTGTGTGTGTGTAGCTCTCTTTGAGAAAGTACAAACTGCTTCAAGAGACATGGGACATATCTCTCACCTTTTACAGTAGAGACCTTTTCCATTTTATTTTTCACAACCACTGTATAGCACATCTCTCTGTCACCTCCTGGCCTCTCTGACCACTGAGGGTGGCAGAATGGAGCCCATTCAACAAAGAACAAGGCATTGGTAACCAGAGTGGCCAAATTACAAGCAAATCATTTTGTTCTTGATGCTTTAGATAGCGACACATGAAAAAGCTCAATAATTTTTTTTGTTGTTAGAATATTTCATTTTACTTTTCAGCCCCACTGCATTTCTTTCTTTTTGTGCCAGTGCTGGGGCTTGAACTCAGAGCCTTGTCTCTTAGACATTGAGGTTTTTTAAAAATTTTTAAAAATTTTTATTGTAATATGGAGGGTGTATTACTTCTCAGTCATTGATACCCTTTTCATGTTTTGTCCCCATTTGCCTCCCCCCACCCCCTCCCAGTCATCTTGTTTCCCCCTTCCCTTTCCTATTTCAAATAAACAAACAAATAGACATATATACAATATACCAGGTAACAAAGTCAGATTCTGTAGCAATGTGAGATTAACCAAAGGGCAACAAAAGAGAAGAGAAATAACACGGTATATTAAGAACAACAATCACATAATATAAAGCTCTTGTTTCCCTATCCTGGAGGTCCTTTCATTTAGCCTCATCCTATATTGCCTTATGCATCTAGGTTTTGAAGCTCAAGATTTTTCTAGGTCATGAAAGTAGAGAAAACCTGGAAAGCATCTCCAGTCCTTCCTGTTTAGCTGAGCTGGGTAACGCAAAGACTGCTGTTGGGTGGAGCATGGTGTGCTAGCTCTAGGGCATGGTGGCAGATGGAATATGGCGTCTAATAAGCCCAGGCTCCCCATTGCAGTGTGGCCACATAAGGGAAGCAATAATAACGCTCCAAGAATGAAAACATCCATCAAAGGCTGACAAACCCCTGACATAGATTTTCTTTATGTTACTAAAGGAGCTAGTTAAATGTGATGGAGTTGCTAATAAAAATTCTTTGGTGGTCCTAATGAAACAGCCTGGTCTATTCCATTCTCTTCCCTTGTTAGGCAGCCAGGAGACCTGTATTAGAATTTCCTGAGGGAGAAATTTTAGCACTGGTCCTGATCTGAGGAAACAAAAGGCCACTGCACTGATGTCATCCGACTCAGTTATCTTTTGGAATTGGAGGCCACACAGTGTTGAGTTTGTTTTAATGGTGGCCTTTGGTATCTCCAGAGGCTGGCTTTGTTATTTTGGTCACAGAGCATATGCCCTCTAGTGAGTAGGAGATGGGAAGAGATGTGGATCTACTTTGCCCTGAGGGAGTCTAATATGTTGCCTTTTTTTTTCTTTTTCATAAAACACGTTCCCTCAAGGCGACTGTGTTCTTTCTTCTGGGACTCAAGGGAAGCCAGAGGGATATGTTTCATGCTAGAGGCAAAGCTGTCTACAGAGGAATTATTAAGTAAGATACTTTATTATTTAATGGTATGTTACCACTTATTGTAAATGTGCCCTATGAAGGAAGGCAAGACACTTTGGTAATAATGCAGAACTTTTGTAGGTTTTGACCCCTGGCTGGACCTCTGTGTGATTTGATATAGGTCCACATTGGCTACTTCCTGACTGTATCAAACTTTGGTGGCGTTCTCGCTTGTTTGTCCATTCAGGAAATGGGATTTGGCCAAGCAATGGACTTGGGCTTGAGGTTTCTTGTTTCCCACTGCCATCCCTTCTGAGGGGTGGCCACATGCCAAGGTCCCCAGTTGGGGAGCAAGGTCTGAATTATAACTGTCTTCACGACCCAAAGATTCTTGCCCTCTTCTTAGTCAGGTAGAACTCATCTTTTCTCCATCCTTTCTTCCCAAAGCCACCTCCTCCTTTCTTCTTCCTTGGTTCTGTCAGGGTGAAGGGTTTTCACTGACATAAGTATTTACCAAGCACAAGTATTTACCAAGGGAAGATGGTGACATTATCCATTTTCTCTCTCTCTATGTAGCCTGATCCTTTTTATATATGATTTTGCACATGAGGAAACTGAGGCCTGGGGAGATGAAGGGATTTGGACAAAATGAATGCTCAAGGCTCATGGAGACTGAGGCTCTGTCACCTTTGGCCTGTCTTGTCTGACTACCATTCACAGGTCAGAACCCATCTTCCTCATGTCACAGGGGATGCAGCTTGGAATGTGATCATCTTTACATCTAGAGTCTCAGGTCCTCTGAATAGAGTGGAACTTGGGAATGGGTCACCTGAGCAGTCTGCTTTTGTTTTTGCTCTTGTCATGTGCTCCTGGCTAAGTCATTTCATCTCTCTCACCCTCAAATAATAATAAAATTACATATCATTTATTATTTATTTATACATATTATTATTATTAGTGCCAACACTGGTGCTTGAACTCAGGGTCTTGTGTTCTTGCTTAGCTTTTTCCAATCAGAGCTGGTACTCTACCACTCGAGGTATATTTCCACTTCTGGCTTTTGGCTGGTTAGTTGTAGATATGAGTATTTTAGATTTGTCTGCCCAAGCTGGCTTCAATCCTTAATCCTCAGATCTCTCAGCTTCCCGAGGTGTAGGACACTGATATCTGGCTCAAATGACTAAAACCCAAACTATTGTCCCAGTCAACTTTACTGGGGAGTTATCATTACATAACAATCCTGGAAACTATTTTGTGAGTTCTAAGCACCACCTGGGTTAAGTACAGGTTCTCATCATTGCCTTTTCTTTCTATAAAGTCCAAGTGTCTTTCTCTTTCACTTCATTCAGTCCTTTCAAATGCCAGGGAACAGTCACGATGTCATAGAGTGAGCATGAGAAGAATTTATTTGCTTATTTGTTTATTATTTTGGTTGTCTGAGATGATCTCTTTTCTCATTGGCATTTGACTTCTCCTGCATCAGAACTCTGGGGGTGTCTTCATGTTGATGGGGCTAAGTGAACAATTAATCTGTGTTAATCGTTTGTTACCCATCTCATTGCTCATGGGTGGCCTTGGGCAACTCAATTAGCCATTGTTCCTCTCTTGTCTGTTGGGAAAGGGTGTGACTGAGTTCTAGGGCAGTTCTGTCCTTGGAAAAGTTCTTATTGACAACAAAAAGCTCCTGTTAGAGCTGCTTTACCCCTTCTCTTGCTTAAGCTGGATCCATCCCAGGGCCAAATAGAGCTGAATGCTTCATTGTGGCCCTCAGGGTGCCATCTGCATAATGGGAAGCATTGTTTGTATAACTGATGCTTTCTTTACCAGATTGTGTTGCCAGAAATTGGGGTGTGTGTGGGGGCATCTGTTCTTTATGTTATTACTATTGACTCCACTTAGCAAGATGTTTTACATCTTGCCATGGCCCAATCAAGCTTGTATGAATAGAATTCCATTCCTCATTTTCCTTTGGCAGATAGAAAAACAGGTAGATGTGTGGTATGCTGCTAGCAGTCACATAGCAAGTTTATTTCACAGAGGAATTGGTTGATTACCATAATAGGGTGAGTACAGGGGACACACTTGGAGCCATGTTTACTTGTGTCAAACAGTATGTCAAAGTGGATGAAATCACAGTGCCAGTTGGGCCCAGTGAATTGCTATTCAAGCTGACAAAATGCTTCGAGGATGATTTGGAAATTATCTTGAAAACAAGTTGGTCCAGAATTTAGGAAGTCAGAACGTATCTTCAATGGCTGCACAAATGGCCCCCGAGTTAACAATTGTTTGCGTTTTTTTTTTTTTAACACTTGCGTGAGAATGATAAATATTCTGTAGAATTTCACATTTGAATCTGGATCTCTTCCTGGACTAGCATTCTGTGGTCTGGTGCATTTTCATGATGGTAAAATGGAGCAGCAGGAGGCTACAAGCTCCACTCACCCACTCAATCATGAGAGGAAACTACAATCCTCCAGCTGGTCGCCAAAAAGGATTGTCTTATTTTTGCCTTTGCTCTTGTGAGTCAGGAGTTTGGGGAACACTGAGTTTTGGAAGTTTGCATCTGATCTACAAATCATCAGCTGTGGAGACTGGAAGATTGATTCGCTTTCAAGATGGCCCTTGTGTTCAGATTTAGTGTCACAGTTTTCATTAGTGTCTGTCTCTCTGACTAATCTTTCCTAAGGTTTCCACATAGTTCAGTGTCTCAGAGCAGAACGGTCTCATGTGACATTTTATGTAGGCTTTCAATAAGTTGGAACTAGAAGCTTGCAGTCCAGTTAAGAACTACACAGATGGGCCCGGGAGTTTGGCCTAGCGGTTAAAGTGCTTGCCTAGCATGCACAAAGACCCGGGTTCGATTCCTCGGTATCCCACATACACAACCAAACCGGAAAAGTGGCAGAGACAAGACTGCGACGGCGACAGAGAGCGAAAGAAGCGAGCTGAGCTGAAGTGAACAGAGCCCAACCGAGTGGTGGCCGGAGCGAGCGGGGCCGGAGCGAGCCGAGTCAGAGCCAGCGAGGCCGGAGCGAGCGGGGCCAGAGCGAGAAGGGGCCGGAGCGAGCGGGGCCAAGAGCAAGCTGGAGCGAGCTGGGCGGAAGCAAGCGGGGTCGGAGCGAGCAGGGCCGGAGCTAGCGGGGCCTGAGCTAGAAAGGGGGCCTAGCCGGGCCAGAGCGAGCAGGGCGGGAGCGAGCGGGGCCAGAAAGAGAAAGGGGCCAAAAAAAAAAAAAAAGAACTACACAGACAACTGACACAGTGTTGCTACCGCTCAATCACAATGGTCAGAGCAATAGTGTGGCCTGTCCGATTGTGGGGTGTATGGAAGCAAACCTTGATGGAATACCACCAGGTCTCATTTCAAAAGGAGTGGAATTGAGGAATGCTGCTGAGGCCATCTTGGAAAAACACACCAGAGAGGTGATCTCCTGGGGCATGTGTCCTGAGGAAGGTGTTTGTGGTATAAGGACCAGATCGGAGACTTTGACTGGTAATGGAAACTCGCCATTGGGGAATGGCTTGCTATCACAGTATTTCCCTGTTGGCAGAATATCTACTCTACTCCTTTGCGTACATTCTTGGCATTTTGGAAAAAGAAGGAATCCATGTCACATGTACATTTTTATCTTCTTCCCCATTGTCCTCCACGGGGTGAATCTTTTCCTAACATGTGACTGAAAAATACTGTGAGCCTTTAGAATGTTTGCATATACTCACTCATCCACTGCAGATGATGGTCCTCTACCTTTCCTTGAGTTTAAAAAAATTCATACACTCTCGTCTTAGCCCCTCAGAGTGATCGCCTTTTCCCCAATAATACTTAAAAATCCCATTTATTGGCCTCATCAGGTAGTGGGGAAGTAATGCTTTTCCATTTGCTTTCTGCCTTTCTACGCGTATCCTGCAATTGATGCTATCATATCAATGATACCACTAGTGGTTTTTTATTATATTACAGTGGGAAAAATTGCATTTTCTCCCCATTTTTAAATGTCTTTGCCATATTGAGGCTGTGCATACATTTCACCGAAATGCCCTGCACTTGTTAGCTGATCCACAAATAGCTCCTCTCTATATTTATGATAATACTTTAGGCTGAACAACAATTTCACACTCATAACTGTCCCTATTGGTTTGTCTGTTTTAAATGTCATCTGCTCATATTTATAAATGTGGAATGAGCTTACTTAAATTGGATTTCTTGGGTCCAGGACACTTCTGATTTTCCTAATGACCAAATAATCAAAAAGCAGAACAGATTAAAAAGAAGAAGAAGAAGAAAAAGAAATCTTAGGCATACACAATTTCCAGGCCATCAGGGTTTGTTTAAAGCTGCTTTGTTCTGCAGGAATGGCTAATAAAAGAAACATTTCCCCAAAGAATTGTTGTGGTCTTTAATTAAACTCCTTTCCCATAGGTTTGTAATATAGCATCGAACAATATTTGGTCAGTTCCTCTGCCTGTCTTTCTTAAGTCACATGCTGGACTTTATTGGATCCAGGGTCCTAAGGGAACATTAGGACTGGAGAGAGGCAGGCTGCGTCAAATGAAAAGTTAATTGTGTTTAAGCTGTGTTGGAAAGCAACCTCCAGTGTGCCTTCTCTGAGTGCCAAGCCAAACATTCAGGTACCCAGCTGTGAGGCTGGGTCCTGGCACACAGTTTACATGGCACGTAGGAAGTGCAGCAACCCAGAGGCTGGTGATGATGGAACACACTAACCCCAGCTCTACCTTTTGACTTCCTTCCGTGGGCTCTGTGAGAACAGACGATGAGAGATTCAATCTGGCGGGCCTGGAAGCTGGGATTTTCTGCAAGAAAGCATCACTGCTGGGCTGTAGCACTTCATTAAGACTCAGAGCTGTCTTGTGGAAGAGCTGTGATGAATTGCGGCTAATGGCCTGGGAGCTAAGCACTGTGTTAGCTATGGAAGTATTTCATCCGGCTCTCTTCCTGCCCTCCAGTTGAGAAACACCATATCTGAGTGGATGCCTCTGGTGGTGGCCTGCTTATAGCTGACATCCACGGTGATCATTTCTCATGAAATACATGCCTCTTCTTGCGGGCCCCGTGGGTATCGCCTGGGTCCTAGTACATTCCTGGACCCATGCCACTGGGAAGGGGACTTAAGACATCTCCCGAGACACTGTTACCATTCAACTTCCTCATCTGGATGGGGCTCCTGCTCTTGGTGCTTTATGATTATTTATTCAGCAATACACCTGCTTTATTTACATTACTTAATGAATTAGGTTAAGACATGAAATCGCTAATAGTGAACCATTTCCCAACTCATAAAAATGGCAACTTTATAAGAACATCATAAAATAAGGCAGAGAGCGAGCATATCATCAAATATATCAGGCATGTCTATGGTGTGAGTGCTACTGTTAGGTTGCTGTTCCACTAAGCAATGATTTTGACTTTCTTTTGCATCAAGAGGCAGCAGAGCAAGTAGAGGTGTGGCTCAAGTAGTAGAGAGCCAGGCTTGAGCAAAAAAGCCAAGAGAGAGACCCTGAATTCAAGCTCCGAGACTATCTCTGATTCTCCATTCTACCGTGTACCAGTTGATTTTATCTCAGATCAAGTTCTGGATCAGAGTTTTCCATCTGAGTTCCCTTGGATAAGACCACGGAGCGCATCACTGGAGACAATTCCCACCTTGCTTTGTGCTGTTCCATCATGTTCCCTTGGGATTTGAAGCTCGAAGAGCTCTGGACTTCCTTTTACTTCTTTAGATACACTGGACTCCTGTGTGCCATTGAGTCTGTGTATCCTCCTTCCCCTCTCCTCAGATCATTCCTCTCCTATGTACGTCCTCGTAGACTTGCTTCCTCTTCACTCTTGAGATCTTAGCTTGTTTCTTAGCAGTTCTGAGCATCACTGGTTAGGTCACTGTGGTCGCATCTTCTCTACTTTTATAGAATCCTGTAACTTCCCTTTCTAATAGAACTTATCACCTGCAGCGGTGACTTCAGAGGAATGAAGCAACGGGTCGATCCCTGTGTCATCTTGTTTGTCTGTGAGCTACACACTGGCAGGAAATAATGATGAATGTTTGTACTGATTGCTGTCTTCTGGAGGATCTAGCTCATGGCGGGGTGGGGTATTTCCTACAATAGGAGGCTTTTATTCTAGTAGTTTTAACTGGGTTTTCCTTCTAATAAAATAATGAGATGGTAAACAATGTACAAAAGAGGTGTGTGTGTATGCACTTGTATGATATGAATTGATAAACCTATCAGTTTCAGGAAATCTGCTGTGGGCATTTTGTACAAATCAGTGGTTAGGGAAGAATAATGGGTTTATCAGATCTCTGAGTTTAAGCCTATTTTGTCATATACCTACCCTCTGATCTTGGAAACATGGCCTTTCTTTTTTTTAATGTGCCAATACTGGGCTTGAACTCAGGGCCTGAGTGTTTTCCCTTAACTTTTTTACTCAAAGGTCGTACTTTATCACTGGAGACATGCTTCTATTTTGGGCTCTTTGCTGGTTAATTGGAGATAAGAGTCTCTGTGAGTCTTTTTTTTTTTTTTGTCAGTCCTGGGCTTGAGCTCAGGGCCTGAGCATTGTCCTTGGACTTTCTCAAGGCTAGAGCCTCAGCACCACTTCTGGTTTTTCTCTATGTATGTGGTACCGAGGAATTGAACCCGGGTCTTCGTGCATGCTAGGCAAGCACTCTACCACTAGGCCAAACTCCTAGCCCCCTCTGTGAGTCTTTCACAGTTAAGTTCAAGTGCAGTCATTGGGAGGAGCCCTGTCCCAATGTGATTAGTGTCCTTATGAAAAGGGAAAATTTGGACAGTGGAAACATAT
The DNA here is from genome assembly GCF_031878675.1 of Megascapheus bottae. Taxonomy (NCBI): domain Eukaryota; kingdom Metazoa; phylum Chordata; class Mammalia; order Rodentia; family Geomyidae; genus Megascapheus; species Megascapheus bottae. The sequence continues at coordinate 38,485,618 of NC_143510.1, forward strand.
ACAAGAAAGATTATTAGAGAAGGGGGTAGGGGAGGGAAATGGGGACAAAAACATGAGAAGGGATAGCAATGATTGTTAAGTAATGCACCTTCTATCTGGCAAATGTAATGTAACCCTTCTATTAATTACAATAAAAAATAAAAAAATTAAAAAAAGAAAAGTTATTAGAGGAACACAGAAGGGAGGTGTTCACTTCAAGTTGAGGAGAGAGGCCTGGAACAGGTCCTTTTCCCAGCCCTTGGGGATGACTAACCTGTTAATGTCTTGATGTTGGCCTTCTAGTTTGAACAAAGGTAAGATGATCAAGTTCTGTCATTTAAATCAGCCAGTTTATGTGCTTTATCATAGCAACCCTAGCAAAAGAATATGCTGAATTAGCCAGATGAACACATAGTGATATTAGGTGTGAAACAATAAAAAAAAATCTCTGTTTTCTTGCTCGTCTGGTTTGGCTGTAGCTCAGTCAGACTGTAGGCTGGCTGAGTTAAGATCTATTCCTGTGGCAATAGAGACACAGTCTGGGATTGGCAGGTAAAAATGTTCTCCTCACAGAGAAAGACAAAAGAAAGGCCAGAGCAAATGATTCAGGGCCTCTCATTGTATCATGTCTGTCATTCCATTGGCCAAAGCAACAATCCTGGCTATCCCTGTTACAGATAAACAGAAAAATCTAGTCTTTTCCACTTTAATGGGAGTCACTGAAGAGTCACATGAAAAAAGAGAGGGAGGGACAATAGTTTAATTGATTCTAATACCTATGAATCATAGTTTTCTTCAGTAAATACAGTTACATAAAGTACATAGTAGAGTGCCTGCTTCTTAGTCAATACTTGATAAATGGCTGTCACTATCATTATAACTGTTATCATTAGTATTCTTTTTGGTGGTGTTGGATTTGAACTCCCTTGCGCTTGCTGGGCAGGTGCTCTACCACTTGAGCCATATCCTCCTAGCCAATGGCTGTTGTTTCTATTCTTTTTTTTTTTGCCAGTTCTGGGTCTTGAACTCAGAGCCTGAGCTTTGAGTCCTTGGGCTTTCTCAAGGCCTAGTTCTTTGCCACTTGAGCCACAACACCACATCTGGCTTCTTTCTATGTATGTTATACTGTTGAATTGAACCCGGGTCTTCATGCATGTTAGGCAAACACTCTACCACTAGGCCAAACTCCTAGCCCTGTTGTTTCTAGTCTTAAACTCTAATCATTCATATTCTTTTTTCTGTGAATTCTTGTTTATTTTACTAATTTGTATAAACTATTAAATTTTATAATAGTTTTACACTTACAGAAAAATTGTGAAGGTGGTGTGGAAAGCTCACATATGTCCCTCCTCAATTTCCATGCTTATTATTTTAATTTTTAAAATTTTGAATTGTACAAAGGGTTTCAATTTAGCATATCAACTTATGAGTACAACCTGTTTCGATCAGTGCCACTCTTTTGATCATTCTTTATCAACCCTACTCATCCCCTAAATATTCATTGAAAGTTTATGTGAACATTCCCCTCCAAATAAGCAGAATTATGTGAATGAACTCTATTAATATTTGGTTAAGTAAAATACTCTGTAGTCCACATTCTTGCAGCTGTGATTAATTCTTTTAAATTGCATCTCTGCTTCACTGGATTGGAACAGAGATATGATTTCAAGCTTATGTTTCTCGTTAGGACACTGAGACCACAATTAAATGTTTTTTTTTTTTCCTGCTTTGAAAAAAAATCAAAGACTCTTGAAATGGATTGTTGTGAAAGGAAACATAAATATGTTTTAATCGATAGCTGAATTCTCCAAAGCACCATCAAGACAAAGTGTTAACTGTTCTGATTAAATTTGTGATTGGGTAAGCTAGAAATCCATACAGTTGCATGTCACATAATATTTAATAAATGACATGGAGAGTACCTTAATTGTACCCATTTATCACTTTCTTCTGTTGCTACATGTATAAAGTTATCGAAATCTGGAAAGTGAAACATTTTCATTTCTACTTGCTTTGTTGGGCTTTGTTCTCTCTCTGAGTAAATTGAGTAAGATTTTGAGTTAAATATTTCTGACATAACCTTCATGACTCATTTACATTTAAATAGTAAGAGAAAAATCTCTGCCAGTAAGTGATTTGAATCAAATTTTACACCAGATCTTACATTTTTAAAAGAAGGCCTTATTACCTATTATTTCAAACATCAAAACACTCTTTTGCAAAAGTGAAGTAGTAGAGACAGTGTACAGTGTTTTTTTTTCACTTTGGGAACTTATTATAGCTTCTGTTGCTTATAATTTATAACAGTTCTTATAATTTCAGAAATTAGAAATGGACTTCTGAGATAGGTATCATCTTTGCTGTTGCAATATGAAGTGAGTTTGAAGTATAATCGGTGTCCTTGAACTTGTTGTTACAAGCTGAATGAGACTTCTACTATGGAAAGTATATAATTATAGGAAAGAAGATAAAAATCAAATAGATTTCTAATCAGCAAATTGAGGTGTGATTTATAAAGATCCAAATGATGAGATGACTTAATGAGACTTGATGTGTGTTGAAGCTGATCAAGAACAGATCTCTCTGGCTGGGAAAACAGGGTTCAGAAAGCAAAATTTCCCAGGGACTCATGTGGATCTTACTGGCCAAAGGAATTCTTTAAAGAAGGAATTAGACTCACACACAGAAAGCTTCCCAGCTTGTAAACTCTTGTTGGGGCATTAGCTTAGTTAGATATTGTTATTCTAGATGTCTGTAGGAGGAAGAACAAATTCATTGTGTCTGAGATTTGTCATGACTCTCTTCAGACTGGATGTAAAAACACAAAAGGTTTGGTAAGGCCTTGCTTAATAAGTCTTACCGAATGCCTGTTCTACGCCACAGATTGAGTATCTGCATATATGAATTCATTTTGTTCTTTTCTAGTCTTTCAAGGCTGGGCATATTATCCCTTTTTTCAGAAGTCAAAACTGAGGTTTGGGAAGGCTGGGTAAGATACCAGTAATGTAGCTGGGAGTGAAATCTTGGCAGACAACCAAGAGAGCCCATGGTCTTCATGACTGTGTCTTGCAAGTGTCTTGGATAGCTCTCCTTCAGCATGTCCTCTATATCTCCAGGTCTTTGTTTCTAAGGTTTTTTTCCCAAATATTTTTATTGTAATTAATAGAGGGGTTACATTATATTCACCAGATGGAAGATGCTTTACTACACATACATTGATACCCTTTCTCATGTCTTGGTCCCCATTTCCCTCCCCCCATCCCTGTCCCTCATCTTGTTTTCCTCCCTTCCCTTTCTGAGTTCAAATAACCAAATGCACATATATACAATATATGAGATAACCAGGTGAAATACTGTAACAATATGAGATAACCAAGGGACAGCAAAAGAGATGAGAGATAACATAGTATGTTAAGGACAATAATCACTCTGATATGGGTTTTGTTTCTATATCCTGGAGGTTGTTTCTAAGTTTTTTGTGTGTGTGTATGTGTGTGCTCTGGGGCTTGCACTGAGCTCTGGGCATCATTCCTAAGCTTTATTGTTCAAGGTTATCCCTCTAACACTCAAGCCCACTTCTAGCCTTTTTTTTTTTCTTTTTTGGTACTTAATTGGAGGTTTAGATTCTCTTGGACTTTGCTGCCTGGGGTGGTTTCGAACTGTGATTCTCCGATCTCAGCTTCTTGAATAGCTAGGATTATAGATGTGAACCACAGGGACCTAGTTAATCCCCCCATTCTGCCTTTCTCTCTGTACATATATATTCTCTGTCTGCATCACACTCAGCCCTAGGAACTGGGAATTGGGCGTATTTCTGATGGATGGGTGCCTGTCTTTTAGGGTGCTTGTCTCTCAGAGGAAGCAGACAGTAACCAAGTCAGCAAATAAACATGTCATGTATTTTCAGATGGTGCAAAGTGCTAGCCTTATCAAGCAAAGCTAGAGAGCTTGGAGGAGAATACTGATGACAGGAAGATTTTCCATATAGACCAGCAAGAGCTCCAACACTTTGTTGATGCATTTTCTAGAAGGCCCCAGAAAATTAAGCCCCCGGTCTGTAATGTCCAGGAGGCACCTTACGAGTCTCCCACCACACTGGACCATAGATGAAGAAAGCGAAGCATTTCTAAGGATCTCAGCTGACCTTTGGAACTTGCTGGTCTCATATCTCTCCTTCCTTTGATCTCCTCTTTCCGTATCTTGGCTGAAACGCAATGCTTTCTCTCTCTAGACCTGGTCTTCTGTAACCCATACTTAAGGAAGGGAATCTGCCTTTTAGGAAGACTCCATGAGGAATTAATGCCCAAATTGTAGGGTCAAGGTTAGAGCCTGACATCAGTTGGAAATACTGAAGAAGACAATAGACAAATAGCAGTCAATCAATCCCGTGCTTCTTTTCCCCTTTTCTCCCTAAACAGGTGGAATGACATCCAGGGCTATTGGCTATTGATTGGGCTGGAAAGGCATGGCACCCCAGGCTTCTTCTCACACACCGGCTCAGATCCTTCTTCCAGACTTCCTGGAGAGCAGTGCTTGGAAGGAGTGGGGGTAGGATTTGGGAGCACAAAGATCACATGTTTGTGGATCCTTATTGGAACCACTGGGTGATTGTGCTCAGACACATCAATAAAAGGTATGATGTTCGATTCTTTTTCTTCTCTCAGATCCTTTCTAAGCATCCTGCATCAAAGTCAACCTCCTCTGCAGGAAGTATACATGGAAAGATCAGTGTTCAGGTGGATGAGGGCATACATTCCAGACCCCATGTGAAAAGTAACAAAAGCAGACAGGACTGAAGGTCTGACTTACCTACTCGAGTATTTACCTGGCAAGTGTGAAGTCTTGAGTTCAAACCCCCAATACTTACCCCTTCCTCCATAAAAAGAAAAAAAAATCTAATTGATTAGAATCTGCCGTTGCATAAGTGAGGTTTAAGAAAAAGGCTAATACAGGTCTAGCAAAATACGTGCTCCCACTTAAGGGTGGATTTTGTTGTTTAGGTAGATGTTCAGAACACTATGGTGTGATGTCAGGGTCGACCAACCTACACAGTACTCTATAAAGTTCCCAAAGAGCCTGGGAATAGAGGCTTAGCTCAGGGAAGGCCCATGCGGCTTGGTTCTCAGGGGACGTGCATGGCTCGAAAGGCACGTATGGGTGGTAGAATTCAGTATGAAACTTGCCTTAATTGTGACTTAGCTGGATGGAGAAGACAGCTGGAGCTCTGACGTGCTCTACCAGTCTTCCAAACGCTGGGAATTCTCTGTTCATGGTCATCTTTCAAGGAGAGCAATAGGCCATTGTTGCAGGAGGACCTGCGTGGTGGAGGTGGTGGTGGGATGAAGAACATTGAGATAGAATCAACTGGTACCGATGATTGATTTACGTGGATGTGAAGGAAGCAAGAGGCTAGGTGTGGGTTGGTTGAAGGAGGCTTATTGTTCAGCTTTCCCTGGCTGGATCAGGAACTTGACAAAGCTGGTCTTTGATGACTTCTCACCTCTCTTTCACTGGGTTCCATTATCTAGTCCACATTCCCTACATCACTCTCTTGAACAGCACGCTCCTGTCTGCTGTGCAGTGTCCCTGGGCTCTACTGTCTTTGTTTTTCTAGAAAAGTCTCTTCGGAGTCGTCCATCCACCCAGCTAACATGATGATAACAATGACCAGAAATCTCATGGGGGCTCCAACCTGTATAAATACATTTGTGATTTGTAACAAGCTTTCACATTGAGTGTAGCCGTGCATGCCTGTAATTCCAGCAGTCAAAAGGCTAAGGCAGGAAGAACACAAGTTCAAGGCAAGCCTGGTCTATATAGTGAGACACTACCCTACCTCTTTCAACCACAAAATAAACCAAAACCAAGGCTGGGAGAGGGGGGTCACACCTGTCCTCCTAGCTACTTGGGAAGCAGCGGTTAGGAGGATCACAGTGCAAAGTCAGCTGGGCAGAAAGTTAGCAAGACCCCATGCAGGGTAAAAAGTGGGGTGTCGTGGCAAATGCTTGTTATCCTAGATATGAAGGAGGCCTAAGGTAGAATGTTAGCCTGGGTAAGAATAGTGAGAACATACCTAAAACAATAACTGAAGCCAAAATGGCTAAGGACAGGCCTCTGGTGCTAGATTCTCTCTTGCTATGACTGGACCCTAAGTGCTGTGGACGATGCCATCTGCAAGGCTTCCTGACGGCACACTCCCATGCAGCTCTGGGATTTGTGTCACGTGATCCCCAGGCTTGAGCAAGGTTATGCGCAAGATGAATGAAGCAAGAGCCTTTGGGGGACCATGTGCTGCAAGGCAGAGTTCAAGGCCGCTGAAGCCATCAGAGAAAGGAAATGAGGGTCTCAAGCCTTTTTGCTCTGTTCTAGTCATGAGAGAGCCAGAGTCTCCCAGGCATTATTAGAAGAGGTGCTCATCCTTCTGTGCATCATGTATCCCTAGAAAGAGAAAGGTGGAAGAGAGTGGGGAAGAGGGAGAGAGAGGGGGGAGGGAGGGAGGGGGGGAGGGAGAGAGAGAGGAGGGGGAGGGAGAGGGAAAGGTAGAGGGAGAGGGAGAGAGAGAGGGAGAGGGAGAGAGAGAGGGAGAGGGAGGGAGGGTGAGAGAGAGCAAGCAAGAGTGCACAGTCAGCTGGTCTTAGAAGTCCTACCCACTTCCATTAGCTATATCCAAGCAGGAAATGCCAGCCCGGGAAAGATGTTGGCTGCCACCATGTGTAAGAGCTGCTCGCTATAAGCATGTCTGCCTGGTAGTCATGGAGATAGAGGGGCAAGTCCAGTGTCTGGTCACCTGGCATTGGGGAGAGCACTTAAAGAGTTCTCCAGTTTTATCTCCTTAACGGTCTGGCCCTGAAGCTGTGAGGCAGATGTGTAAGGAACTTGGTTCTTCGAGGGACTTTTGCGAATCCTGACACTAGCCTTGCTCACAGAGGCAGGGTTAGGAGCTGGCAGGGCATACCTGTAATTCTGTGTGGAACTCAAATGGGGCTTTAGTGCACCTTTAGAGACGGCCTCCTCCTGAAACAGTGGAGGAGAGGGAGGCTAAATCTTCTCACCCAGGGGTGCCAAGCAAGGCACCTGGAGGAAAGACACATCAAAAGACTCCCCTAAATAAAGAGAGCTTTTGAAGTGGGGGCTGGGAGGGTAATTCAGACACGAATGTAATTTCCTTGCATGAGGTTTGAGTTTGCTCTGAGGTTTCATCCTAACCTGCCCAACAACTTAAAAAAATAACGTTCAGTAGCATCATGATTCCATAGCATTTGCCTGTGGAGGGTTCTCCTGCCCCTGGAGATTTAGATATTGGAAAATCAGGCCAAGGGGATGACAAGGAAAGCCCGGGGCCCATTCCCTGGTGTCTCTGACATGCGGAACTGTTCATTTCAACAAGAGCTTTTGAGGGTTCCCAGGAGAAGGGAGTGGCTGGCAAGAGATTGTGGGCTCCTCAGAGGCGGCTTAGGGTCTGTGGCTGGCAGACTTGGCCGAGTGTATGTTGAAATAACCCATTACATGTCTTACCTGTTGTTTTAAACAGGCAGTTGAACCACTGTGGGGGTTTTGGCAGAATGTATTTCAAATGAGGGAAAGAAAATAACAAACAGTGGGAAAGAACAGATGAACTTCCCTGAAGAATGGCTAGTTAGGACACGTGGGTGTTGTGTGTAGAGGTGATGTCGTGTCTTTCTGAAGTCATTGGCTTATTCACAGCTTCATTAGGGTTCATTTTATTCTTGCTCTCTCACACTTACATACATGTACGTATATCTAGAAATAGAAGGGTGGTTGAGGCAAGCGCTGAGTTTAACTTTTTTAAAATGCAACAATCATGTTCTTTGGACATACAGATTGCATGCATTTCTTTTGTCCCATCAAATCTTGCTTTCCTATTTTAGCCACATAAATGGTTGTCATAGTGATATTTGTTCCCAGCCCCTGTGGCTGAAATAAGGAGCAGAGAGCTCAGAGAATATCCAGTGACCATAAATTGAACTCCAACTGTCCCCTTTGCTCTCTGAAATGTAATCAGATTCAAGATCGGTCATGGATCCCCTGGAATCCCCAAATGAGTGAAAATAATGCGAAATGAGGCTAACCGGTTACCACTGGTACCATTTCTGTTGTTTGAGTTTGCTAGTTCAGCATTGTAAAGAGCATTTAGCTAGTAGAAGTTATGACTTCTAGTGTCCAGCCATAGACATTTAACTCTTCAGAAGAGCTTTTGACTATCTCGTGTCTAAGATAGACCATAAAAAGAAATTAAAAATCAGGTGCTGGTGGTTCATGCCTATAATCCTAGCTACTCAGTAGGCTGATATTTGAGGATTATGATTTGAAGCTAGTCTTGGCAAAAAAAAGTCCATGAGACTCTAATTTCCAACAAACTACTTAGAAAAAAGCCAGAAGTGGCACCGTGGCTCAAGTAGTAGAGCCTTGAGCATAAAGAAGCTTAAGGATAGCTCCTAGGCCCAGAAAAAAAAAAAGATAAGAAAACTTCAAACTCTGTTTTTCAGGGATAATAGTCTACTAATGTTATTATAAATATACATTTTTTGTGTATGTTGAGATTCAACATCACTTTTAAAGAGAATTCTTTAAGGAAATTTGTTTGTTTATTTCACTTGAAAGATTTAATTGAAATTCAGAGGCAAAGACTTCAGTAATCTTGGTGGTTTGAGATGCTAAGTTACTAGAGTTTGCAAGGCAGTAAACTAAGTTTGTGAGGCAGAAAAAATAAGCAGGATCAAGCTGAAAAGTACCTTCCTCATGCTTGTTCAGTGTGTTTTAGTGACGAGCAAGCATTTTGTCAGCCCTTCCCAAGCTCATGCAGGTGATGTTTGGAGCCAGACCAACATCTGTCCAAGTCAGACAGGTGACTGTCACCTGGGGAGGGGATACAAAATATGAGAAAGAATGGAGAGATCAATGACTTGGAACAAAGGATTTTTAAGATGCTTTGGCTGGCAAAAAAAGAATAGCACTGAAAGCGCTGTTATCTGTGTGCATGAAGGAAATGGGAGGCAGAGGATTGCAGGGATGGTCTAGCAGATTCTCAAAGCCATGCTCGTGTGTCTGCACTGTTATTTTACTCATCCTCTTCTGATTCATGTGTATCTGCTGCAGCTCTAAGTTCAAATCCTTGCCACTCCAAGTTCTACTTGTGTAGTCAGGTTTTCGTTGCTATGACAAAATATCTGGGAAAATCAACAGAAAGAAATACTTTGTTTTGGCTATGGTTTTGGAGGTTTTCAGTTTGTGGCTATTTGTCTGTGGTTTCTGCGTCTGGGTGTGAGACAGAACATTGTGGTATAAGGCAGAACATTGTGGTGGGAGCCATTTGTGGGGAGCAAAGCTGCTGGCCTCGTGATGACTTGGAATCAGACAGTGGAGGAGGAAGAAGCAAAGAACAGGCCTTCAGGGACACACTCTGGTGACCCACTTCTTTCACATAAGCTCCACCTCCTAAAGTTACACTCAATAGCTCAATTAAGCTATGAACCCACCAAAAGACTAATCCATTGATGGCATTAGAACCCTTATCACCTCCCGGAGATTCTGGTTCTGAACCATTGGAAGCATGCCTTTAACACATGGACTTCGTGAGAACATTTCATGTTTAAACAGTAGCAACGTCTTAGGTTCCCAACACAATGTTCAAAATAGGAAGGAAGGTGGGGGAGGGGCAGACGAGACGAACCTGTTCTATTTGCTGATTGTTTTGTGCATACTCTTCCTTAAAAAAAAAAAGCATTTTAAATTGTCATCATCAAGGTGTCATTATTAAGGTACCTCAAAGTCAGGTAATGAGTACATTTCTTTTTGGGCAACATCACCCCCTCTTTCTTTTTGAATTCCAGGTGCCTAACACCCTGTTTATGGGTCCACTAATAGTTTATTGGCAGAATTATGTTCTGTGACCATTCCTAGCTTCAAGGAAGACTAGCCATGATCATCTGGCATTTTCTATCTCTCTTATGGGAGGTGGATGCTCTATGGTTGGGAAGGGAAAGTGAGTAATTATATTGGTAGCCAAGTATCAGGCACAGAAAGGAGTCTGGCACTGGAAGAGACTCAAAGACATGCCTACAGTTTGGTGTCAGATATGAATCTCATCTTCTGATTCATGATGTAGAATTGTGGTTGTTAGTGATGGACGTTTGACTTGTGCATTACAGTTGGCACATGAAGGGCTTTGTTCAGCATGCATTGCATTAGCTCACTCCATGTTTGCCTAGCACGGCTTCTCAAAGCTGATGAGGCTACATATGCTGAGACTTCCACTTCTCCCACCCTGAAAAGTGGCCCATCATTTCTTCCTAATTAAAGATCAAACATCATCTCAGATGGTCCCCTCCTCAGATGTCATGGGAGCTGTTCCTCATACCTGTCTGGGGTGCTGATCATGTTGTCACTTTTGGCAACTCATTCCTGGAATGAATAATAAAATTATCATAATCTTGCACCAGGGGGAGGGGGGGAGCAATTTGTAGAGTCCATTAAGAATGGAGCAAAGGATTGTCTTCTAATGAGATGGAGAGCGTCAGGGAGCCCGTTCATCAAGCTGCCCTGTCACAGATACACAAAGGGAAATTGAGGGAGGGGTTCCCACAGTGTTGGCAGACAGAGCGGTTGTCTGAGATGAGCATTTACATACCGTCATGCATCAGCTGCCGGAGAAGGGGGTGGGGGTGACAAGCAGAACAGCAGAGTTCTCTATTGCCAGGCTGGGGGCATGCTTATGCCACCCTTGATTCATTCCCCATGGGCTAAGAGGCATTACTCACCATTTCCTTGTGTGCCAGGAAGAGAAATGGAGTCAACAGGCATATCATCTCCTTGTTGGAAAGTGACAGCTCCCTTATTATAAATCCCTGATAAATTGATGGAAGAGCCGTTCAAACTTCATAGATATAAATGTTTCCTGGGATTAATGGGAAGTTATTCCTAGAAATGACTTACAGTTCAGGAACGGACTTTTGAATTGAAGCATTGTGTTTCCCCACCCCCCCGCTTCCAGATGTCATGATAACTGCAGAGCAGCTGAGCGGAATTGACAAAAGCTTTTTATTTGCCCTCCCCTGGACACCACCACTGTGCCCACTTCCTGTTACCAAACACTTCTAGCTCAGGAGAGGCTTCCTTAGCTCTGTTTTGTGGAGGAAGCACTCTTCTTTCCTCCCAACATAGAAATCTGCTTGTCACCTTTGGGCAAAATCATAGAAATGGAATCTTTTCTTGAAGGACAGAAGCAAGTTATTGCCTGCTATAGTATTTTATTGAATGCAAATGTTTTCAACGGACAGCTCAGCATTTATTATTATTATTTATTAGTTCCAGTACTGAGGCTTGAACTCAGGGCCTTCACACTGTCCCTGACCTTTTCTGCTAAAGACTTGCACTCTAGTACCTGAGCCATAGCTCCACTGCTAGCTTATTTTGGTGTTTAATTGGAAATCAGAATCTCTCAGACTTTCCTGGCTGGCCTGGCTTAGAATCTTGATCCTTAGATCTCAGCTTCCTAAGTAGTTAAAATTACAGGCATGAGCCACTGGCACCTGGCTTTATTTCTAGTGTCTTTTGTCAAGCAGGACATTGAGCTTCTTTATTGAATTGAGATGGGCTTGTACTCATAATGGCTTATTTCCTGAACCATCCGGGTCTTCTCCTTTTGGGACTGCCACTAGGTATGTATATGAATGTTGATACTCTCATTGAGTGAGTGCTTTTATAAGTGGGTGGAATCTTTTGTCCGGCTTCAGGGGCATGTGGACACTTAATAAGTACCAATCAATAGCTTCTGCTGATATTGGAATGTAGGCCTAGTAAGTTCCTGGATGGCTCCATGGGGAAAGATGCTGTTACAGGCCGTGTTTTATTCTAAAAGAGATGCTGGGAGCTGCTTTCTTTGTTTGAATGTATGC